>NC_136114.1:13936400-14428845 GCF_965212315.1 Lampetra planeri
ACCCAACCACCCCACACCCCTTACCCCTGGTGACTGAACGCATTCACTCATCTCTCTAAATACCGGTCATGCAAAATGATTAATGTTACTGGAATATACAAAAATATGAAATTAAGCAGCTATAATGTTTTGATTTTGGCGGGGAGGGACATTTAGATCTTAGGGTCAGGGTAAGTTTAATCCGGTTAGTTTACCTAACTCCATTTTTTTTTAATTAAATAAGATGAGTCAAATATTAATAAATGTCCGAAACAAAAGTCAGAGACGTCGTCGTTATTGTCCGGATCAGCCTGCGTTGGGGTCACAGCCACCGCGGACCACCTGGGCGAGCGTCGCAGACCACTGCTGGCGGTCTAAGGACCGCTGCTCTGACTTTCGGTAAAAATCGCGTCGATAGGTTCAAAGAAAATATCTACGTGGCTTTACCGAAAGACCCAAGAATATGAATTCCTGCAGTCACGAAAGCTTTAGGTCAAGATTTAAGAAGGAGGAAGAAGAAGGAAGAAGAGGACGAGGAAGGAAGGACATTCCCATGAATGACTATCGAAACATTCTGTATCGTTCCAACAGCCAGGGAGGTTTTCCTTCACAGCAAGTGTCACAACTCTCACGGAGCGAGGGTTCACCGAGACGCGAGAGTCGGCCGAGAGTGTCTCTTTGCAAGGCACTCGCCGCAACAAAACGTACACAGACACACGCACGCAGACACACACACGCACGCAGACACACACACGCACGCACGCATACACACGCAGACACACACACACAAACACACGCAGACACACACACGCACGCAGACACACACACACACACACGCAGACACACACACAAACGCACGCAGACACACAAACGCAGACACACACGCGCGCGCGGGTGTACGTGCATGCAGGTGCACCTTAAAATAGTCGAGAATGAGCGGGCCCACGTGAGACTTCAATAAATGCCTGCAGGGGGCAAGGGTTTGGAATTGGACGGGGGGAGGGGGGGTGAGAATGTGGGTGAGGGAGGGGATACGCAGGGTAATGGGTAAACCAAAAGTGAAGGCGGTGATGAGTTAATACGCAAGCTGGTCACACACAATGTAGGGTGCGATGATTCACCCACGGCCGCCCTCCCACGATTCCACCATTCGCAAATGGATTTTTTTTTTTACGTTATTCTCTAAAAAGAAAAAAACAATTCTTGCAAACTTTGTTTTGAGCCTCATTCCCCATATTTTAAACTTCGACTGCGGAATGCTCCGCGTCTCGTTCAGCACTCCCTGGTTTCGCTTCGTCTCATCCATCCCCGCCGACCTCACGATGCACTCGCCGCGTGACCTGCGGGCAATGCGTTCACACGTCTTGTGAGCGTTCTCTGACGACGCCTGGCTTGGTGCGATGCTGCTTCGTTGAATAATTGAAATGTTGTGTGGTGCCATATCTGTACCCATCACCATCACCACCACCACCCCCCTCACCCCCCCCCACCACTCCTCACCACCCCGCACCAGAAAAAGACAAAGATCCCCCGTATAGCCTGAACAGACTGTTGGGGCAAGTGCTGTTAGCGAGTAGCACCTATGAAGGCCGGCACGGCACACGAGGGGGTGGGTGGCCAGCACCACGCCAGACCGCCTTTGTCTCCCCAGTGGCGATGTTTACTACGCACCGCACCAGGTACTCATTTGAGGCCGAGTCGACCTAGGGGAGGCCCAGGACCAGTTCAAATAATTAATCGTCACCGGTGTTGGCCGTGAGCGGGAATCGAACCCGTGTTTGCCGGGTTCGTAGCGCAGCGTAGCGCTAACCGCTGCGCCACCGCTCCCCTCCACCATCCCCCACCGCCCCACTGGGGAGGAGGGTTCGCCCTTGAAAGAGAGCTGGCGAGCTCAACGGACTTTGCCCAGGGGATCCCAAAAATA
The DNA here is from genome assembly GCF_965212315.1 of Lampetra planeri. NCBI lineage: Eukaryota > Metazoa > Chordata > Hyperoartia > Petromyzontiformes > Petromyzontidae > Lampetra > Lampetra planeri. Next base: position 13,938,304 of record NC_136114.1, read on the forward strand.
ACTTCCACGGTTTGATTAAAATTTGCATCTATCGGAACGAATCGACTCTCGCGCCTGCACGATGCCTGCGCGTGCGTGGCACGGCGGGCGGTGCTCAAGGTGCAAAGAGTTGGGCTACTTGATGAACGTTCGGGCAGGTATCCCTTGCAGCTTTGAATTCACTCTACGAGCGGCTATGCAGTCGGAAGTTGGACAACACTCTGTGTGCACTGTGTGTGCACTGTGTGTGAGTACTTGTATGCGCGAGTACTGTTTGTGTACTGTGTGCGAGTGCTGAGTACTGCGCGTGCGTACTGAACGTACTGTGTAGCGTGAGTACTGTGTATGTGTACTGTGTGTACTGTGTGTGTACTGTGTGTGTACTGTGTGTGTACTGTGTGCGCTACTCGGCAGGCAGCTGTTTCTCTTTGTGCGCCCTATTTTTTGGGAAAGCATCTACTACGCTGCCGCACCGAGCGAGGGAACCTGTAGGGGGCCGCAGCCAATCGGTAGCTCTTGACTCTCAACACTGTCAATCGTCTCCGACTCCAACCCGATCCGTATCATCGTCCTCATCATCATCGTCGTCACCATCATCCTCATCACAGTCCTCATCATCACCATCGTCGTCACCATCGTCGTCACCATCATCCTCATCATCGTCCTCAACGTCATCCGTATATTCCTCATCCCAAGGGGGGGTAGCTCTTTTTCAGAAGCAACCTGGCCACAACACGATAGCTCAACGAAGTGGCTTATCATCAAGTGGAAAAATTATAACAGCCAAATAATCTAAACGCGTGTTTCTAAATAATGGAGGGAAAAGCGGAGGACCCGGAGAAAAATCCACATGACCATGGGGAGAGAGAGACATCGCAAACTCCAAATATATAACAGGCATCAGGGTCGGGATCGAACCCACGACCTCCTGCGCACCAGGCGAGGGAATTAACATCTCGCCAACGCTTCGAGCGCCCGTCCGCCTGCCCCTCCATCCGAGTGAAGGCCCGTGCGTGTGGTGGCGAAGGATTGTCGTGAGGAGTTGTGGTGGTGAGCCACTTGAGCCGCGTGGCCACCGACCTCGCCACTCACCGGACTTTCTCCGTCAACACGAAAAGCTCATTGTCCTTCAGGCCCTTGCGGGAAAACACGGCCACGACCCGCTCCTGTACACTGTGACACACGCACACAGACAAAGACAAAGATCCCCCATGTAGCCTTAACAGACAGTTTGGGCAAGTGCTGTTAGCGAGCACCTATGAAGGCCGGCACGACACACGAGGGGGTGAAAGGTCAGCACAACGCCCGGCCGCCTTTGTCTCCCTAGTGGCGATGTTTGCACACCGCACCAGGCACTCATTTGAGGCTGAGTCGACCTAGGGGAGGCCCAAGACCAGTTCAGATCATCGTCACCGATGTTGGCTACGAGCAGGAATGAAACCCGGGTCACCGCGTTCGCAGCGCAGCGCGCTAACCGCTACACTCCCGCTCCTCCCACACGCACACTGTGACACGCACGCTGTGACACGCTCGCATACACACACACTGTGACACGCACGCATACACACACACTGTGACACGCACGCATACACACACACTGTGACACGCACGCATACACACACACGTGAACCCAGCGCACGTCAGTGTGGGGATTATGTCCACTGCAGAGTTTGATAGTGGCACTGAGTGTGTGTGCGTCTTTGTCTTGTTGTAGGGGGGAGGGAGCAAGTGTCGTGGTTAGCTAGCTCGCCGCGCTATGAACCCGGCAACCCGGGTTCGATTCCCACTCATGGCCAACGCCACTGATGATTATCTAACCGGTCCTGGGTCTCCCCTAGGTCGACTCAACCTAAAATGAATACCTCATGCGATGTGTAAACATCAACACCGTTGAGACAAAGGCGGTCGGGTGTGGTGCTGGTCCACCTACCCTCTCGTGTGCCGTGCAGGCTTTCATAGGTGCTACTTGCTAACAGCACTTGCCCCAAAAGTCCGTTAAGGCTATACGGGGGATCTTTGTATTGTGTGTGTGTGCTTGTCTGCCCATGTACATCAAGACCGTCTTCCTAAGCAGGACTCTTTTCACACGATTGACCCAGCACTGGCACACACACACTGGAACACAAAGATAAGGATCCCCCGTATAGCCTTAACAGACTGTAGGGGCAAGTGCTGTTAGCGAGCACCTATGAAGGCCGCACTGGCACACAACAACAACAACCGCCATTCGCCACGAAGTGGCGGTGACGTCACCACGACGCTTGTGCCAGGCTATGTGCACCTTGAGGCCACGTGAAGTGTCGAACGCCCGCTGGCAGGAGGTAACGGGGCTGACCCAGGTGCCACGGGTCGAATGACTGAGTCGACTGGCTGATGCACCACCTGTGCCCCCCACTGTGCCAACTTGCTGGCACAGTGGGGGGCACACACACACACACTGGCACACACACTGTACACTATGAATAGCATATGCACGAGATGTGCTCAACTTAGTTGTGAATCAAATCACAGCGATCAAAGAGGCATTGGTTTCGCGTTGATTTCTCGCTCGCTGGAGGTCCCCGTGAAGACGTGGGAAAACGTAATTGTGGCTTTATTCACCATCAGATTCGGTAACTGCGCTTATTATTGGCGTAAGTTGAGAATATCTTGCGGAATTTTACGGAGCGAATCGTTTTTCTTCACATAGCTGCCACGACTGGCGTCCTGAGCTGTGATATGGGCCTCATTTTTACATAATCGGCGTCTGGATTGTAATGGGTCCGTGATTGTGTGGAATCTGTCACACGTAGCTTATATTCACTTAAAGCCAATTCACGAAATAGGCAGTTACTTAAATGTAAATGGGCATTTTTATTCTGCTCACGAGTAACACACGTGTGTGTTCCAAAGGGTGTACACATTTTAATATCGATTTGCAACCACGTAAAAACCAATTTCATTGCACACTTATTCCAATTAAAACTATAAAAAAAGTGTTTTGGAAATACGCTTATACATACACTTCAGTTGTAATGAGTTCACGATTCAACTTTATAACAATATCCCAACAATTACAACATCATCATGGTGAACAAACAGGCTCTGGAACGGAACGTGCCCCCTTCACTACACACTGCTATCTCAAGCCTTCCCCCTCGCAGCGCATCGGAACGCTGTATGGGAATGTGGCCAAGGATTAGATTTGCATTGGGTGCCCACGTGCGGTGGGTACAGCGTGGGGACACAATGCATGGTGGGGACAGCGTGGTGGGACACAATGCATGGTGGGGACAGCGTGGTGGGGTACAACGTGGGGCACACGTGCGCCCACACGTTCAACCATCTCGCCCGCGCCGGTCATCCTCTGCGAGATTCTATCAGCTGCCTCACCTCCCTTCACCGGCTTCACATGATCGCCAGCAGGGTCGGCTACAGCATCTCCTGCCCCGTGCACTCCACGCTCACGGTAGAAGGCTAAGAGAGTGGAACGTGACCGAAGCGGTGGCTTTATCATGAGCATTTTCTCCAAGTGTTGGGCGCTCAGAGCTCACGTAGAACTGGTTCTATTGGAGCCCATCAGAGGTGCAGCATCATCAGTATTCATCGCTCACCGCCTCCATGTTCCATTCATCGATTAATCCACCTTGTAAGCATCAACTGACACTTGGGTTCGGAGCCCTAATCAACCTGAAGTGCTCCACGAAGCAGGCTCAACATGGGAAAACAAAATAAATCAGCTGTTGTCTTTAGCGGTGATAGAATCAAGTAAGCTAGCCTACTGTGGTTATGTCATGAGAAAAAAACGATGGAACTTGTTTGGAACATTTCGATTTGAAGCTTTCGTGACTGCAGGGATTCATCTTCTTGGTTCTTTCGGTAAAGTCACGTAGAATGGAAATAATAAAATAATAAAAATAAAACGTAAAGTCACGTAGAATGGAAATAATAAAATAATAAAAATAAAACATAATAAAATAATTCTCACGACGTTTCGGCCACAACGCAAGCTGCCGTCCTCAGGTGGAGAACAGGTCTGTCGAGGAGACAGAGTCTGAATGTTGTTTGGAACAGCAGATTATGCGAGGAACAGTGCCCGGTTCACGTGCGCGAGGAAGACGAAGGATGACAATGGATGGATGACAATGGATGGATGACATCAGCGCATGGACGAGGCTCGCGCCGGAACAAACAGCGAGGACGGCAGAATACAGAAGTCAGTGGCGAAGGATTGCCCATGGTGCGACCAACCCCTTGCGTTGGGGAAGACGAGACGAGCTCTTAATAAATCTTGTAGCCGCGTGACTCTACGCGGCGTGTTCCTACGCCGTTACGTATGCGCAGTTTTGGGGGAGTTTTGATGACGATGCGACACGATGGGCGTTCAGAACCACAGCCAGGAGCAAACATCTGCAGGGACTTCTCGCTCCCGCGTGCTCTGGGAGAAAGCGTCACTCAATTGCGACGACAATCGCTTATCGCAACAGCCCCGCGGGTGACGCCTGCCAGCGCTGCACCTGCACCTCATCGGGCTTCACATCTTCCACGTTGCTCTCAAATTCTCGCTGCGCTCTCGCCGAATTCGTTGCGCCGTCCTGAACTCCGACTCGGTCCCTGGCCAGTGCGGAGCCACGGAGTTGTCAGCGATCCCTTCCCACCACGCCTCTCGGACCCTCCTGAGCTCGGTGGTGCGAGACCTTCCACGTCCCGTCCGAGCAACATCTGCCCGCATCAAGGATGTGTCGACGGCGAGTAGGGCCGCCGTGTCCACCAGCATCAACTCGCTACGGCCTCCACAGCATTTCCCATCTCCGCACAAACCCTCGCCTCCAAAACTCCAGGCGATACAAAATGCCACTGTCACCCACGCCACGTAAAATGTGACCACGTCAATCCCCAGACTCAGAGACCTCTCCACTGGCTCCCAATCCAATTCAGGATAAATGCCATCGTCACCCCTCACTGTCTCCAATATCCTCCCTCCCCTGCCTATCTCTTCCCTCTCATCTCACTCTACTCCCCTCCACTCACTCTCCTACCTCTCCCTACTCTACACCATCCTCTCTACACACTCTCTTGCCTCTCCCTCCTCTACACACTCTCCTACCTCTCCCTACTCTACACCATCATCTACACACTCTACACACTCTCCCACCTCTCCCCACTCTACCCTCATCCCCAAGTCGCCAAAGCTTCGAATGCAGAGTCCCCCAGGCGACCTTCGACCCCAGAGCCCCCCCCCCAGGCAACCTTCGACCCCAGCGGGGGTGGGGGGGGGTTGCTCATTCTCTCGTGCTGCCCTCGCGACCTCTAACCCCCTTCCCCCCACCGAACCAGGGAGACGTCCACAGCCTCCCCCTGCCCTCTTCTCCTCTATGAGCGAAGTCCCCCCCCCCCTGCGATCTGCACACAGCCGTTACCTCTACCCCAGACATGCCCATTACAAAGCCGCGCGTGGTCCCCCCCCCCCCATCATCATCACAGTGCTGCAGTCACACCCCCCCGCCCCCCCCCCCCACCAATGGTTTACAACGCGTGTCGGCCCCTCACGCCGACGATGTCTTATCGGTGAAAGTGCCGCCCCACCGCTGTGCTCTGAAGGCGAGTGAAGGACGCTGCCCTACTTCGCTGTGCCCCATCACGGGAGGCGCGCGGCAGCCACATGCCGCCTCGGGCTCCTTGAAGGCGATTCGCTCACCGCCCCCCCCCACTGCCCGCACCACCGCACTGACTAAATTGCCTGGTGAAGTATGGCCAATTGATTAAACGTCAACCCCCGCCACCACCAAACCCACGTCCTCAGCTCCCCACAACGAACACGACGCGAGGTGGGGGAGGGGGAGGAGGCTCGCTCCGTACGAAACGACGCGCGGTTAAGTGCTGACCGCACGCGCCTGTCCCCCCCCCCTCTCTCACCTGCCCCCCCTCTCTCACCTGCCCCCCCCTCTCTCACCTGCCCCCCCTCTCTCACGTCCCCCCCTCTCTCACCTGCCCCCCCCCTCTCACCTGCCCCCCCTCTCTCTCACGTCCCCCCCTCTCTCACCTGCCCCCCCCCTCTCACCTGTCCCCCCCCCCTCTCACCTGCCCCCCCTCTCTCTCACGTCCCCCCCTCTCTCACCTGTCCCCCCCTCTACCACCTGCCCCCCCCCTCTCTCACCTGTCCCCCCCTCTCTCACCTGCCCCCCCTCTCTCACCTGTCCCCCCCCTTTCTCACCTGTCCCCCCTCTCCCACCTGGCCCCCCCCTCCCCCCCCCTCTCTCACCTGTCCCAGGTGATCTCCGATCCCGGCTGCGGATGCCCCGAGAGGGAGGCGCGCTCCTCCTGGAGGCACGGCGCCAGGTCGTAGCGGAACACCTCGCCCTGCAGGTTGGGCGAGCTGCGGTACTTAGGTCTCCGCATGGAGCCCATGACGACGATGGTGGTGGTGGTGATGTTGGTGGTGGTGATGTCGTGCAGGAGGTCTCCGACTGAACCCTATCTCTTTAAACCCCCTTCTCGAGGCGGAGTGGTGGGGTCAGAGTGAACCCCCAACTCTCACACACCTCGCTCTCTATCTCTCCGTGGATCTTAGCGGGAGTCCACTCTCCTCTTACAGACCTCCTCTCTCTTGTAGGTCCGAATGAACCCCCCTGCTGAACCCCCCCCCCCCACCTCCACAAAATATGTGCGGCGTGAGTCCTCCGAGTCAATCTCCACAGTCTCCCCAGCCGCACGGTCTCAACAGTCGCTCGCATCCAACGTCCCCCCCCCCCGGGGGGGTCGCTTTGACCGACTCCCTGCACGTCTCGCTAACGAATGCTCAGCACCACCACCACCACCCCCCGCTCCCCCGAGCGCGTGGCGTTGAAGTCCTCCTCGTGTCGGCCCCGCGGCAGGTGGCACCGAGTTGCGCGGCGAAGTCGAGAGCCTCCGACGAAGACAAACGCACTTTGACCTTTGTCTCGAGAAGAGTGGGGGGAGGTGTGATGAGTTTGTAAATCGCGCACGAACCACCAACAGCCAACCACCACCAGCAGCAGCAGCACGACTAGAACTGCAACAACTACGACCAAAAGCACCGACCACGCCTCCCCTTGGGCGTCCAGAAATCGATGCGTTCCGCCGCGTTGACGCTGGGAGGAGGTGGCGGCGGCGAGATCCGAACCCAACCGGTCTTATCCACGGCTACATCGGAATGACGAGCGCACCTTGGAGCACTCGCGGGGCCGGTTTGAGCCGCATTCAGAATCCAACAATCGACCACCACCACCACCACCATTACCGCCGTCCCCCGTTCAACTGCATCCCGCGGGCGTTTGTCTCTGGACTGCTGTCTGCTGTGCTCCACTGTCGCGTTTACCTTGCAGGTCGCACTCTGCCGAACCCCGTTCTCTGTCGCACGAGAAATAAACCGCGTTGACTCTCTTCTACTGGGAAATCTGCCGCTACAGGAATGCATGCAGTCTACATTCTGAGCTACCACTCCACTGTGCTCTCTTGTCGAACACCAACACTGTGCTACACATTGCTTTGGCTCTCTACTCCGGTCAACTCTGTTCTATGGGTAACGTTGCTCTCAACTCTCTGGTCTCTCCCTCCGGGCTACGCAAGCTCCCCCTGGAAGCGTACAGTTTTGCTTGCGTTGCTTGTACGAACGCGGCCTGGCTGCGGTGCAAAAAAAAAACCCCGCCTCTCTCTCTCCTCCTCCTCCTACTGCTACTTACTCGGTGTTAGCCCGGGTGCACTGGGGCGTGAAGGCGAAACCAGGGCACGCAACGCGTACAGCACGGGGAGCCAACCACGATGCAACAACAGCAGCAACAACAGCAGCAACAGCAGCAGCAACCCGGCCACAACTTCACGCCGAGATGTAGCTTCAGGAGCGGCTTTGCGTAATTTCTCACTCGATATTTTTTTATAATGGAACTCTGCGAGACTGACTTTTGGAGTGGGGATTATTGGCGTAAGGCACTACCACTAGAGTAAACAAGGCACAGCTATCCGCAATGATCCTATATTACTGTGCCCTATGAACAGGTTCATAGAAACACTCGGACACAAACGGTGAGATTGCGATGTGCCGAAATAATTCCCGGACTTTGATGGCTGAAATTAAGCACCGCGTAATGATGTTGGTTATTTGTGGTTGGTATTCAGAAGCAGGCGCCAAGAAGGCACTGCGATTATGCGTATTGTGAAAAACGCGTGTCGCAATGACCCCCCCCTCCCCTCTATCATTGCCCTTCCACATTCTTACACTCCACAATACACACACAGAGCCTTGTAAAAGCAACTATTGCGCGGGGTTTAAAGTAATACGGGGTTTGTTTGAAGAGCGAGAAGGGGGGGGGGCAACTGTTGAAAAGAACTATCGCGCAGGAATCGCTAGGAGGTTAATGTCGCAATAAACAAATGCAAACATTCGCACAATACAGTGTTGAGATTACGGGGATTTGTAACGCGACGTGAAGTGGGAGTGGAGGGGGGAAGAGGGGCTTTGCACGGTACAATTAATATGTAATTGCTAAGCAACGATGAATGAAGGAGAGCGAGCTGGCTCGCTGCCAAAGGGCTTTGCGTCTACTTTCACAAATTAACACTGAGCAAATGTTTTTTTGTTGAAACATCTGCCGTCACATCGACGACACGAGGTTTGTTCAAAGAAGGGCCGCTCCCGAAAGGCGGACTTCGGGGGTGCATCGGCAAACACGGCCTGAAAAGAAAAAAATAAAGTTTGCAACTTAGTGACCCCCTTCCTACTGGGCCAATCTGTGAAAAAAAGCTTCATTGCGCATCGGATTTCTCCAGGATAAAGTTGAAAATTCTGCCCGGCGAGGTTGCAAGAGGTCAATTAACTCCCATCACATTAACTCGTTCCACGCGTTCGCCCACACTGACGCGCTCAGCATTTAAAGATGTATGCGTCACGTGAAGCACGTGCACACACTGGTATCTGAATCGGCTCTATTAAAGCGGACAGCGTAAATGGCTGATGCCACGTGGGACTTGTTTAACAATCATCAGGCGCGTTCAGCGTGGAACGACTCGTTTGGAATGGGAATACCATTGATTAACGCGAATATGGCACGACCGCGTGGTGGGTGGCGAAGACTGGAGTTGGGGAAACTCAAAGGTGTTTTCGTATAACGTCCAATAATTGCCTCAAATCGTGAACATTGGTTTTAGCATTTTGGCCATGGCTGAACGCACACCTCGGACAAGAAATATTTTAAATGTTGATCAATATCAATGATAAAAAAATAAAATCTAAAATGCACAGGCATGACTTGCTCAAGTCTTAATACCGTTTATTATTTTATAGCCAACTATTTGAGGTACTCCGCAATGACCTGTTCCGCTAATTCCATTAGTGTTTTACATGTCACGGGATGTAACCAGAGTACAGAGAAAACCAACGCACATGAGTGGATTTCACTCAAAGGATCCACACGATTGCTATGGGTTGAGGCCTTAAAATAGGCTTTCAACTTTAAATAACATTAAGTATTCGGAGAGTAATTAATCAACTTTCAAGGCATCACCACAATGAATAGAGATGTACACGTTATCATGACCAAAAACGCTTGACAGAAACACCATGGCCATAAGCCGAGCCACATCCGATCTCCAAACGGAATGTCACCCCAGGCAGGAATTGTTCAAAGTCTTGCATTAATCAATGCCCATATTAAACCAAAACACCCCAACAAATAAACCCCAGTTTTGTTTTGCTTCTTCCAAGAGCCACAAGTTTCCCACTGCAGCAAGAGAGGTCTCGAATCTGCAGGTATCCCATTCAGAAGCAGCGGATGTGCCGACCTCGCAACCCTTTCCCCTTCCCCGAGCGACGCGACGTGATGTAAACAACCGCAGTCCTGCCCGCCACAACAGGAAAGTCGCGCTAAGAACCCCGGGGGGTGGGGGGGAAGCAACCGCGCCCTGCAAGCCAACGGGACGCACAAAATCAAGGCCAACTCAATATTCAAATCAATAATGTTGGCCGACTTTCTTGCGCTCCATTTACTCTCCAGAATAAAATATCGCAGCGCGGGTCTTGGAAAGTGTTTTGAACCGGGATGAGTTTTACAGCAGCGACATTTTTTCGACACCGGCTTTTAGAGTTTCGACAAGAGCAATGAACAAACGTAGTAGTGACGTGCCACTTGTTTTATTCGTACTCTCACCCTGACGGGGGTGTTCGAGCAATTACTTGTGCATCAGGGATAGATACATATTAAACACTGTTGCAAGCAGGCCAACTCAAGTTAAGTTGCGGCTTTAACACAAGCTCTCCATACCATTAAAACGCAACGACATGCATGAACAAAGTAAACGCATGTGAGTAATTCGGGCGAGGTACCCCCCCTATACACATTCTAATGAAGCTTAATGACACACAGAGGCTCAACATTTTCCAACAGTTCCCCAAATGGGAGTTTTTTAAACATTTTATTTACAAATAATCATACGCCGTACGCAAACAAAAAACACACATGCACCTATAAAACACAATTTAGAAATGGTTACATCTTACAAAATGGAGAGAGAAAAAAGAAAGGCCCAGAAATTCACAGCTGACGTGAAGAGAAGCAGCTAGCAAAAAGTGTAATCGATCTGGATTCCCTTCATATCACATTCACAAATAAGAGCATTACAAAGACAACTAAGAACGGCTTTATTAAATAGTACATGTACTCAAGCTTGTACGCCAGCTGGTGAAACCAAACTACTTTACACACAACTCTAATCGTGTTAGATATACAAATAATGTGCCACGATTAAACAGGAGCCCCGATGGGTCTCGTATGCTGCCAATGGGAGTGATGTGGAGGGGGGGGGTGTGGAGGAGAGGCCTTGATCACGGTTCCAAAAACGTAGCAAACCAACCCAACGGTGCAGTTGCAGAAGAACAAAATAAAAGTCGACAAGGACATACACAGCAACCGGAAAAGAATGGATTAGTGAGATGAGGCCCAGGGTCGGACCAATGTTACCAAACCACCATTGCTGTCCTACAATAAAATCTCACTTATTTCAGAGTAACGGAGTACCTACCGAAAACTTTAAACATTTTGGCCTGTCCTTTTTCCTATTCTTGTGGTTTTTGCATGACACTCTGAATTGACAAAACTAAAAAATGGAATTAAAATAAATACATTTGTTTGGAAGGAGCCGAGAGAGTGGTTCTGTGGATTTCTACTGCTCGAGGCCCAAGCAGGGCCGGGTGAGTAAAGAAGGGAAGTCTGCCGAGATGGTTAAGGATGGGGGGGGGGGGGGAGCCTGTTGCGCTACTTCTTGTTCGCTTTGATCTGCTCCAGCCTCTTCTTGAGGTCCTCCAGGTTCTGGCTGGCGACGGGCCTGGGCGGCGGGAGTACGGCGGCGTTGGGCTCCCGGTCCCACGCCTCGCGCAGGTGCGTCAACTTGGGGCCGAGGGGCTCGCACGAGGAGGAGGACGACGACGATGCCAGCGAGGCGCTGCCCAAGAGGCCGCCGACGGACGTCAACCCCGTCCCGCCCGGCTTGCCAACCAAGCTGGAGGTCACATCCTGAAGGAGCAGCGAGCGGGGGAGGGGGCACGTGGCAGGTTTGCGACGACGACGGCGGCAGCGATCGTTAAAGAGCGGGGCGGTTCGTGCCGGTATGGGTACCGATAACAAAGAAATTCAAGGCTTCGATTATACTGGCAAAAGATGATGTTTGTAAAATTCGCAAATAATGTGCAGTATATACACACACACTCGATTAAGTCGCGCTGTATATACTGTACATTAAGTAAACTAGAATACGTTGTGTAGTATATATATAGAAATGCACGAGTGTTTTGCCGAACGCAATGATTATTAAATGCAATAGAACACCATTACGGAGTGAAACAAATCATTGCATGCTTACTGGCACCTTATTCAAACCACCTTATTACGATGAATAAGCGGGCGAAACACACGTGGGTATTTTGCCAAAGAACCCCGATGTGTATGCGAGGCTGCACCTTGGAGTTATCAAGGCCGCCCCGCTGCCGCAGGATCTTAAGGCGCTCCAGGTAGACGGCGGAGCCGACGGCGTCGTCACTGCCGATGCTCGTCGTGCTTGAGGAGAGCGACGCCGTCGGCAGCGACTGGGTCACTCCGTTTCCCGTGGAGCCCACGAGCCCCGACGATGACGTCAGCCCGCCGCCCGGAGCTGCGACGAGGATAACAACCACCGCCGACGCGCCCCACGCCACGGCTCATCGTCACAGAGCCGCTTCCAAGAGTCAAAGCGTAATGAATCGTAGCCGCAAAACAGCTCGTAAATTAACCCTTTATAGTGTTCGATTCCGCTCTGATGATTTTCACGTACGTACACGTAAGTCATCGTACACGTACATCATCGGAACCGGAAAAAAAAAGTTAAGTAAAATAACTTGATCGTTTCCGAGGCTCCCACAAGGCCATGCGGGAGTGGCAGTTTGGGGCCAGCGATCTTAAGAGAGTGCGGTCGTGTCGCTCCAGTTCTCTGCAGCGAGTGCAATATCTTCAAAAACAACGGCGCTACGCCTCTCGAAACTAAATTAACGCTGAACCGGTTGCACGTTCCGAGAGTCAGCAGTGAACAGGACTCCCACCCGGCAAATTTCAGTCGTCTCGGAACGGGAAAAGGTGAAAAGCTATTTTGGGCGAACAGTTTAATCCACTCACTTGAGATTGAGGGGTGCATTAATGATGAACCTATTAGCCACAGATCATGACATCTGAAACACATTTCATTCACTTAAATTACATCACGAAGACAATTATTAAGGCAAGTGTATCGATCACATCCAGATGTCATTTGGTCTTTACCCAAAGAGGTCCCAGACGAGGGTGCCAGTTTGACCTTGCCATCCCGTTCCATTTCAATGATTCTCAGTCCCCTCTCCACGTAGTTCTGGAAGAACTGGGAGGACTTGCGCAGGAAGGGCTCCAGGTCCGTCTCGGGGTACCTCTTCTTAAACTCGTACAAGTTTTCCAGGCCCTACGCACGCACACACGCAGCCACGGTGGCCCACAGCTGTAATCCAGCGTTCTGCAGTCATTGCTTGGTGGATCGCAGACGGTTTGCGAAACTCCAAAACCCCGCTAGGCTGCGAGATCACCAATAGATGGCACTACAGCAAATCGGCTTTGAGAATTCGTCTGTGCCAGGTACGTGTTTTTCTCTGGGTACTCTGTTTACTCCCACACTCAAAATTCTCCTTTACTTAGTCAAGCATCACAAAGCGGGACTCTCATGATACAGACTTGAGACTCAGTGGGGACCCTTATGGATAAATACATAACATTTCTATACACACACACAGCACCATCTACATATGAAACAAAATAACTACTTAAGCCTGCAATACCGGGGCTATTTATGCAGATGGCATTGGTTTCTTTCCAAATGGAATTGTATTTAAAATATGCAATTCGGATCGCAGCACACGATGCTTACACTTGCGCCACAAATTGCAACGTGACCGACTGGTGGAAATGTGGTGCGTTGCCACAAATACCTCCGTCGTAGTTACAGTACACCCTTGTTAATTGTACACATATGGGGTGGCTCTGGCCTCGACAAACTATTCAATATTCTGAATTATGCCCAATGGTATTCTCCAGTGCCTTCTGCCCCAATACAAAAAAAAATCCCAAGTTGTTCTCCAAAAATGATTTTCTCCTGGGCCTTTCTTGATGTCGTAAAAAGTGCTTGATTTTATGTCAAACTCTTCACATACCATTTGCATTGACACACAATTACATCCCAAACTTTGGATTTGTCTCGCAGCCTCAGGGATTCATACTTCAGTCCCTTTCTATTGCTTCTTGATGGAGGTGTAGACGACATTTCTGAGAGGGTTGGCTTGCACAGGGCGCATAAACAATGTCAAGTCCAAAGCAACGGGTCTGCACACTCACCACGCGCGCCATCACTAAACCGAGTCATTGGTGCGCGGCATCGCTCCACCTGCATGCCAAAATTGGACCATTCGGTACGGCAATTCGGCTCATGGCGAATTACTAATACTGTATAGATGCCGAAAGTGCAGCCGTGCCAAATGATCCCCAATTACGAATTATCAACTACTGAAATAACGAGGTTTGACTGTATTGGAAAACACACAGGGTTCAATGCTAGCCAATGAAAACAAGCTCACAGGTCGTCGGTACGAACCATGCAAATTGTGCCGAGAAACCTTCCACCGGAAAAATATTGCACGAGACACCGACCTGTCTGGTGTTTTCTTTAGACCCAATCTTCTTGAAAATTTCTGCCATCAGGTCATTGAGCTTCGCTGTGGACACTTTGTCCTCCTGTGGATGAAAAAAATCGACATTATTTGTCCCAACAAAAAATGGCACTAATGTGTTGCTGCTTATGCCATGGCATTACACAGTGTGTGTGTCTTTGGGGGGGTGGCACAGTGGGGGGGTAGAGCTGGTGCATCTGCCAGTCATCTCAGTCAGCCATCCCATGGCACCTGGGTCTGTCCCGAGACCTCCGGTCAGCGAGCCTTCGACACTTCACGTGGTCTCAAAGTGCACCTGGCCTGGCACATGCGCCATGGTGACGTCACCATCACTTCGTTGCGAATGGCGGGTTTTGGTATTGGTGTGTTGGGGGTGTTGGGGGTGGGTGGCGGGGGGGTGGAAGCTTGCGTCGGTTGATTTCTCACTTTTTTGCCAACTCCTTTCTCCTTTTCCATATCTGCCTTGCTGATCTCCATGTCCGTGTGCTTGGTCACCCTCTTCAGGAAGTTCTCCAGCTCAGACTCATCCTTATTCTCGATCATCCCTATGTGGTCCAGGATCTGCGAAGAGGCACATTTTTAAAGAATGGTAGAAAATTGCCTTGCGCACGCAGGCGAGCGCTGTTAGCAAGCAACGATTAACGTCACCACAGCACACGGTGGGGTGTACGGGCTGGCACTACACTATACTGGTGATGTTAACGCTCACTTAAGGCCGAGTCAATCCAAGAGTAGGCGACCTGACATTAATTGATGGCCACGTCCTGGAAAATATCCCAGGATGTTTGTGCCACTGTATGCACAAGGGGTTGTTGAGATTTTCTTTTAGAAAACTCGAGAATCACATTTGCAAAATATATATATTATAGGTTTGCGACACATGTAAAATTGTTTAAAACACAGCCCTGGAGTGTGTGCATCATTGTGTCTGTTCAAATGTACCACACGGGGACTGATCAATCCTGCCACTGGTGCCTTGAGATGGCATTCCGCTAACCATTCACATTTGAACACGCCATGCTGTTTGAACGTTTGCGCATGCCCAAAATTGGTTCCACCATTCCCGAAATGAAACTAGATTCAATTGCCGATGCACCGAATTGGAATCGATAACAGATTCTGAAAACAACCATCGACAAATCGATCGTCGATCAACAAACCCTACCTACATTGTACACACACACTCAAGACGTAAAAATTTAACTTGCGCCGCAACACAGATCAGTGCGCCGCGACGCGATAGGTCTTTGTCACGCACCTTGGGTCCCTTGAGCTTGCCCAGTGTGTGCAGCAGCGTCTTGATGGTGCGCAGAGGCATGTCGTCCTTGCGCTGCTTCCACGACTCGCGCGGGAACACCCTGAGGAAGTTGTGCGAGTCCAGCAGGATGCGGTCCAAATTCAAGGTGTGGATGATGTTGGGCAGCAGCCGCGACAGACGCCACAGGCACTGCGTTGTCACAACGGGGAAAGGAAGAAGGCAATGTTCCGTGTGTAAGAGGAAG
The DNA here is from genome assembly GCF_965212315.1 of Lampetra planeri. Lineage (NCBI taxonomy): Eukaryota > Metazoa > Chordata > Hyperoartia > Petromyzontiformes > Petromyzontidae > Lampetra > Lampetra planeri. The sequence continues at coordinate 13,953,991 of NC_136114.1, forward strand.
AAGCAACAAAAAAAGAACGAATGGCTCTTGACTCGTAAAACTAGAGGGCGGCCCTGTCGACAAAGACGTAGTGACGGGACATTCACAAGACACTTAGCTAACACCGCTCACTGGTTATCAACTCGCCTGGCCCTCACCACTTACCGGTTCAAACAATGTAGTGAAAAGCCTGTTGAGATTCATTGGCTGCTCTCATCGAAAAGGTCAAATGTTTTCCTAACATCTGCCTCATTTGTATAAACTACATATCATAAGTGCAATAGTGGCCCGCCTACAAATTATGTAAAAAAAAAAATCCTCATCAATTAAATTTCACAATCATGTCAAACAGGCTAGAAACCCAGAAACCAGGATAACAAGAAGAGACATTCTTTTTAATTCGGTAAAAAAACTCAATATTTCAAGAGCTGCGATGCATGTGAATACCGACACGGTGGTCCTTAATAAACACATTCCTGCGGAGGGAGCTGGTAGGAACGTTGGGTTGCTCGGTCAATGGCCAGGGTCAACGGCGGCGTGGTGTATTCCGCAAATATGGCCGACTGTGAGGGCGGGCACAAGCCGGCGTGAGTAGGTTAAACGTTGAGTTTTATAAGGGCACCACGGGGTGACCAGCCCCTCCCCACCCAGCCCCACCCCCCACCCTGCCCCTCCCCAACCTCCCTCTCATTTTTGGATGCACGACGGACGGACACAATAATCCCCTGTGGGCTGGTGGAACCAGGTGGTTCCTACCAGTAATAACGTCACCAAGCAGTCCTTAAAGAGCCGCATGCCTCTCAGGAGCCGCAGGTTTCTGACCCTTGGCCTAGGTACAACACAACTACAAGATAAAACTCGTTTTCTGTTGCATTTTCCTTCAAGGTAACATCTACCTCCACACAAAAACAAACAAACAAAAAAACTTGCAATGCAATTACATTGATGATCTAAGCGCTCACCTTCATCACAAGCTCACAGTACTTTGTGGAATTATTGGCCGGAGTCGCGAGGCAGTCCTGCAGGAGCCGAATCAGCGAGCTGAGGATGCTCGTCTGGTCGGACTTATCGAGCACCTTCAGCAGCAGCATGTTGATGGAGCGAATGACCTGGGGACCATCTTCGAGGTCCTCCAGCCTCGTGTCCAGCAGCAGCGTCAGCAAGCCATGCATCAAGTCCTTGAGCACGCCCACCGACGCCTCCTTTGAGAGGCCGTCCGTCTGGAAGAGCTACAACAAGGCCCCGACAAAAATCAGGTAACCACCGACGCCATGGTCGAGTGCAGGGTTTAACGAACACTTCACTATGAACAGAAGAAAATATATAGAGCAAACCAATATTTTGGAAATGATCCTCAACGCATGGGCGAGTTTATTTTGTGCTCATGCACAACTGCCAATGCAACCCACTGTTTTATATTCTATCAAAATAGATTCACGAGTAGCCGACTGTTTACAATTTTATGTACGCACAACAGAGCAATAAACACGAGTATTGTAGTACGCAAGAGCAGTACAAACTGTTCCATATAAAGTACAAACTGTTCCATATTAAGCATTATTTGTCAGTGTGCTGATTAACCAAGCGAGCAAAGTTCACGCTTATGAAAGTTGAAACACGTGGTCTCTTTGCCAGAAGTCTGTCAGCGAGTCAGATGGCCCCTGTGCACCTCTGGGCTTTCATCAAGGAGTGAATCCATTCGGCCCGTGACAGGAGCACGCCACATGCACGCTCCTGCCGCGTCATTGTGCAACTCATCACTCTCGCTCTACAGAACAGCTGTGCTCACTCAATCACTCGAGTGTAATTACATGCGTTCTCCCACCGAAAGTATCAAAACACATTGTTTATAAACACTAGTTTAAAAGAAAGCAATTTGCTTCAAGTACATCACAGTAGAATTACTATGCCGATAACACTCCACTCTCCGTCGACATGGATTCCTGGGAATTTTTTCATTAAAGTACTTCGTAATTGACAAAAAGGGGCACTGTTATTTTATGTTCGGAAATTAGACAAGAGCATGGTCTATTAAAAGGGAGGCAAGGGATAAGGGCGCAAGAGAAACATTTGGCAGTGTGGAAACCAGGCAAGCTCATTGCACAACAACAATTTCGTATAGCTTACCAGTCCACAGCTGCAAGTCTTTCACAAGTGTGCAGTCTATTAACAAATGAATGCCCAATCATGCGCAATTGCATACCCCAAACTGAAGCCAACGACCTTCAATCCCAATACAAAGTTCAATGGGGTTACATATTTTCCAGGGGTTTACGTAACCGAAACTAGCGTACGTCACATGCACACGTGATGTATTACGTACGACGTCACGTGCACACGTGATGTATTACGTACGACGTCACGTGCACACGTGAGTGGCCTGCCATAGTTTGGCAGGCCAAGCCGTCGCGAGGGGAGTACGGGCCTGTCGCTTACCAGTTGGACAACGCTGTTAAGTCAGCATCAATATCCTCTGCACGCGAGCTTCACGGCACGTGCAATCGTGCATCTTACTGTGGCGAGGTTGCTGATGATGCAGCTGTAGAGTTTGATGACGTCGTCCTTGTTGGTGCACTCGTCGGCCAGGTGCCTGTCATAGGTGAGTCTCAGCTGCATGAAGGTGGCGATGAGGAACTGGTCCACATGGCCCGACATGGCCTCCACCTTGTCCTCGCTCCGCAGGACCTCGTCGATCTGCGTGCGTGAATGCGCATGCAGCACCGCCGCCGCCCCCCCCCCCACATCCGTTAAAAGGGAATGGAGCGATCCTAAAAAAATTGTACTTTAAAAACAAAACCAGCACAACCAATATCCAATTTAGAGCATTAGGTTCTAGGGGTTGCCTTGGGTTACCTGGGCAAGGGCCTGTATGCTGGCATCGATCTCATTGCTCGCCACCTGCGAGATGACAAAGTTGATGGTGGACGCTGTACTGCCCCCGCCGATGTCGTCAAACTGTGGGGAGACTGATCGGATCCTGCACACGTGAGATGGAAGCAGATACATTTTGCCGATTCAGTTCAAACCTTCACGTGCAATTTTTATTGGTGTATTTATCGAAAACTATTTATTTTTTACTGTTTTATCTCTTTTACATGTAAAATGTTGAGGATTTTTGACTTACAAATAATTATTTATAAAAGCCACTTAGAAAAATAACCATTATCAGGTCACACATATGTGCGCACAAGGATAAAAGGAAAGAAACATGAGTCACGAGACTCAGCAACTTTCCTGGGTAAACAAGTAGAACAATAGTATTGCCACCGTGAAGACGACAAAGCCGAAAGCAAGCGTGGTCTCTGTTGGGTTCGTTCACGAGTTCACCGCTTCTCCTCTCAAGCGTTAACTACATAACTGCCACAAGAGCTCGGGGAATAGAAATGCTCAGGAGCGACCTAACCCGCAAGACCACCACACTCGCAATACAATTGAATTTGCGGGAGGGGGGGTGTAGATCGGTGGATCACACACGCGTGCTCGGGTATGTTCATGGGCCGCAAGACGTCGTCCAGTTCGTGCTGCACGAGGACGGGCAGCTCGCAGTGTGGAGCCGAGTCGTCCTCCTCGATGTCGTCCAGGTCGAGCTGGAACTCGCGGGAGGCGGCCGGGGGCGGTGCTGGCTGGGCGGCCGGCGTGGCCGACGGGCGGCCAGCTCGCGCTTGGCTGGACGCGTGCAGGACGACAAGTGCGTGTGAAATGGGCGTGTAAGAATCGCACCGAGTATTGCGTCGGATTAAAAAAAGATGGCTCCCTAATTTTTTTTTTTAACAGCTCTTATCTTGTACGTACGTACGCAAGCCGTGCGTCCGGAGACGTCCGATGTAAATTAGGAAGCTTTGGCGGTGACAAAAGGGGGCACTGACGTTCCCGTCAAGTGCACGATTAGGGTTCTGGAGTGATGGCACGTTGACGTAACTCCCAACAAAGTCAGTGCAGTGATATCAGTGCTATGGCGGAAGTCCCTGAAAGAGATTTCAGTATTTTTTTTCTCATTATTATTAACCTTTAAAGCCACGTCAGAGCCCAGGACACAGCGCCTAGGTACATAGATACAAGATAAAAGCTCTTTTTTTCCAGCAAAATACTTCTAGCGGAGGCAAAATAAGGGGAAGTTGATGAGTCAAATGTCCTTAATCTTACCAAGCTGTTCGTCTAAAATCTCATCTGGAAATGCAGGCTGTTTACTCTGGCCTTCACACGGCTCTGTATCGTACATCGCCAGAGGAGACCTGAAATCTTGCGCCACGTGACGTTGGAGAAGTTTGAGGAACAATGGCAAGGAGGAAGGAGATGGTTGGGGACAAGACGAAGCAGAACAAGATACTCACATGCGGTAGGAACGGTACATTATTCTTTTTCCACAATGAAAAGCGCAAGGAAGAGAAGCAGACATTTGATACACGTCCCCTAATGTATCGTTACCCTACGTAAACAGACAGTAGCAGAGTGCAGATGCCACGTGTATCAAAGAGCCAGAATGAGATATGAACACAACGGACCAAGATTAACGGCTTGCACGGTTTAAACAACAAGCAGTGAAAGAATGCCACCAATTTTTGCAAGGCATTCGAACCTTGAGCAGCAAGATGTACACAGTGGGGCCCAATTGTGTTTCACAAGTCAATAATTGTGCGATCACTTCCTCATTATCAATGAGCTGTGATGCACAACATCAGACCTCGAATCGTCTCATCCCATTAAACGATACAAGATGCAGAGAAGACGGTAAACAACCCACTCACTTGAGCTTGGAGGGCACCTCTTCTTCCTGCCCGGCGCGGCCCTTCAATATCGTTGTGTTGTTGCTGTGGGTCGCTGCGACGGCCGGAGTCGGCTTGGTGCCACTTGAGGGCTTCTTGGCAGAGCGTTTGATCCTTTCCTCCAACATGCTCATGTCCTTGTCTGCCAGCTAGCAACAAAACCAAAAATAACCAATGGGTCATCACGATCATCATCTGCCGGATGACGATCCCGTCGCACCATCTCCTCCGTGGTCTTTAAAGCGAGCTTGTTCACTCCATTGGACGCCATTCCACCACTAGCCTCATCCACCGATCTGTCCCTGCCCAAGCCCATCCTTACTTTTCCGAACAGCCAAAAATAATGTGCATCATTTATATTTGTTTTCCGATCCACGTGTTCAAATTTGTTTCTGAATGTAATTACAATCACATTTTTTTAATGACAAAAATAATTCTTACACTTGATTTCAAAATTTGAGTACATGGGTGGCGGTGCATTATAAAACCTCACGTCATGGAATGTACAACTCAACCTTTTGCACATAGTCAGCTATGAAGGTGCCCAACATGTATATTTAATTTGTGGCCCCATTTCACGTAAACTTGTTCAGAGCATATATTCCTCTGAGTATCCAAACTTCATCTACAACAGTACTTCCATCAGTAATTAGAGAAATGTCACTCCACATATGGGTATAAAAACTAGAAAAATACACAGCACCAAATAAAAGCCAAATTATTAACGCACAATTCAACGCATTTACAGGAAGAGTCAGAATTTATTTTAATCAATGAAGCGATCGATCGTCACACTTTTAAGTGGTTAACGTGGCACGGCTAAAAAAAATAGTAAGGCCACCTACATTTCCAATCATCTTGAGAACCTGTTCCCCAGCGAGGTTGTACGCCACCACGATGGTGTTGAGCGCCGCGTTGCGAACGGAGTTGTCGCGGTCGCCAATCTGCGTCGCGATCTCTTTCAGGGCCTTCGCCGGCGTGGGCTGGCACACGTTTATGCCGTAGCTGTCGATGAGCACTCCCAGCTCCTCCAGGCACTCTTGAGGTCGGACGGAGCAGACCGAAATTAACAAATGTTGCATGCACACATGTGCTCATCGCATAATCAAGAAACACATTTGTACATGCGCCGTCTTGGGCCAATATACTTCTGGGCGAGGGTCTCCACAAACTTGGGGCTATATGGCCATATGTCATCACGTAGGTCAGTACAGGTTGATGAAAGTGGGGAGCATCGACGCAGAGTACAAAAACATATTTCGTTACACTGCCCTCTGCCGACCACCACACGGCAAAGCCTGGAAGCAAGCTTTTAACGCCTTTTTAATGTATTGGATGAGATCGGGTGCGTGCTGGGTGATAAGATCACAAGTCAAATACCATCGAACAGAATTATAAGCGGGAAGGATGCTTGACAAGTGAGTTTCTCAACTCACCCGCTCTTTGTTTCGAGTTCTTGGACTTTATTCCGTCTAAAACGAACACAAACATCTTGCTCGCTGGATACACCTTGCAGATGTTATTCATGATCATTCGGACATCCTTGCGAATTGTGTCCTTTGACTCACCGACCTAATAGAAAAAATATGTACGGCATTAATTTTTTCTAATTAAATTGCAGAACTTGAACTTTACATTTTAAACCACACGTACAACGGGACCCAACAAAAGCGGCAAGCATTCTGTTGGAAGATACAAATTTTGCATCGTAGAACAGCTGTTTGGACACGACAACACAAGCCAAACTCACCTTCAGGATGAGGTAGGGGATGAAGGAACTGGCCTCGAAGTCGGTGAGGCAGTAGCCGTCGGCCGATATCGTCAAAAACAGTATCTTAAGATACTCCAGCACCTTCATCAGCACGCTTGTGTTCGTCTCAAAGAAGCGCAGTGTCACCCACTTCAGCACCAGGTCCAGACAGCTGATGCAACCGTCCTTTTCAGCCTCCATCCGCTGCACGATAAAACCTCCGATTAGTTTAGATAGAAATTGCAGCCAAAAAAGCATTCACCCAAGATACTTTGGTAGGGCAAAAAAACACTGGTTAAATCGTAGGTCAGATGGCCTAAATATAATTTATTCTGACTTTTCAGTTCTGTTTGCCTTGCCAAGTAAAGCCGACAGACTGTGGCATAGCCATGGAGTGTGCGGGTGGCCCCCACAAGCTGGAGAGACCCAGGGGATGAATTAAAAAAGGGGGTTTGAAATTGGACTGGAGAGGCCTCATTTCATGCCTTGCACCAGGGCCCGTGCAAACCACACTCTGCCACCGGACGGAGATGAGAGTGAAGCAAAACTTTAAATGAAATACCCAGCAGCCAACCTCACTGGATCTGACGCCAGACAAGTGGAGGTTAAGTCTTCACCTCGGTCATGATGCCCAGGGCCTTGTTGTGGTGCTGGAAGTCTGCGTGGAACAGCTCCTCCAGGAGCCACCGTGCCACGCAAGAGGAAATCTGCGTCTTCAGCTGCTCAATGTACTCATCGCGAGGTGTGGTGAAATTCCATTTCAATACCTGTTGAAGATTATTTTACAGGAAAAATGCACATTTCCACCACATTCAAAATGTATATACACATGTACATACAATTTTTTTTAATCCAATGCAAGCTTAAAGGGCTCCACATGCCATGTGACCTTGGTTCACCATGCTGGTCAGTGCCGGTTGGTGAAGACAGGGAAGTATAGATGTGGGAACAAAGAATTACAGCACAACAATTATATGATAATTGTTTTTTTTACCATTTTATCTGGCAACAAAACTGACACCTTTTTTTTTACAAGGAGTCATGTTTGCATTGACCACAATACCTGCAGTCGGAATGCAAACAAAAAACAACTCTGATAATATATGCACTGTCCTTGAAATTGATTGGTCCGCACCCGAGACAGCTTTCCTTAGAGCCTAGTCTCACATGGTGTTGGACCAGATGACGCCAAAAGGCGCACAACTCAAAGACAATGCACCATCAGAGTATGAGAGCTCGGGGTTAAGCATTTACACCATAGGAACCTCCTTTGCCAGTAGCAAAATATGATAATAGATTTTTTTACCCTTTTATCTGGCAACAAAACCGACACCTTTTTAAATTCTCAATTATATGTTCTGCACCGCCCGCCGCTGCCCACCATGCAGCGCCAGCCTTTGATAAACTGCGTGTCACCATGGTCACTTATTCAAGCACTACCCATGCTTCATTCTGCTTAGCTTTTCGAGACGTGAAGGGATGGGGTGCATTCTGGGTTCATCGGTCATTGGCCAAATTGCATAGCTGGGAAGTTTATATGCTCAAGTCAATTTAGCAAATGCACAAGCAGGATGCTGCACACCGATACTGTGAGAAAGTAAAACCCTTCTGGATCCAAGAGGAAAAGCTGATGTTTACAGTCTGAAATGTGTGCCTAGCTCATCTTCTTGACCCAGAGTAACCAACATAGAAGAAAAAGGTTGCGCATAGAAGAAGACCTGATGCAGGCAGTAATGAGAAGGAAACTGACAATATTTGAGGTCACATATGTAGGTTAGACAACAAAAGAAAAATGCCAAGTATGTTGTTGTTGTTCGGGGAAAAATGTAAGGAACCGGAAAGAGAGGAAGACCTAACAGAGAATGGGCTTGACAACGACATCGTAAGAGATTGGTGCCAGAGAGATGTGGCACTACTTGAGCATGTTGGCACTACACCACAGAGGAAAGTGGAAACAAATGACGAAATATGCAGTGGACACCTGCAGGCTATCTGTCCATGGATGGTGATGATGATGACACGTCATCATGGCTAAACACAACTTGCATGTTATACATACATGTGTCATATGGGCTTTCGTCATAAGGGCTTGGGCTAGCTGGATGGCATGAATGTTTACATTTTATTATGGAATTTTACACCGGTAAATTATCCAGATGAATGCCGTACTTTGCCAGTGTTTCTACATCTAAATACAAGTTTGTTTAAGGTGCTTGTAACGTATTTCACAATTATCAAAACTTTTATTTTTCGATTTAAAGCTTTCGTGACTGCAGGGATTCATCTTCTTGGTTCTTGGTTCTTTCTAATAATATTTTATTATTTCCCTTCACGTATAAGGGAAATAATAAAATATTATTATTTCCCTTCTACGTGACTTTACCGAAAGAACCAAGAAGAATTATCAAAACAATAAATTTTACCATACATGTCCATGACTGAATTCTAGCAGTACAGAAAACATGGATTGCAATGATGAGCTCACCTTGAGTGCCCTCTCTTCTTTTACCCTTTGTTCTTTTCCATTTGGAACCACAATAAATATAGCTCCTCCCCTATCCTCATCCTCCTTCAGATTCGACTTGCTGGTAGTCTTCTTTCCCAACGTAGCCTGGCGAATATAGTCAATAAATTGTAGTTTTGAAAGCGTGCACGTTCAACACCAAACACACACACATAAAACACGGACAAACACTTTCCACCAAACTGTGGCAATCTCCTCTTGCATAGGTGTAGACACAAAATATTATCATCGAAGTAAGAGAGTTTTAATGCACCTTTCCCTTGGCGGCTGGTCCGGCAGTTTTTGGTCGTTTGGTATCTCCCACAGAGCTAGCGTCCTCCGCAGGCACGGGTGCACTCTGTGGTCTCGAAGAACCTAGGGAAACAAAAATCTCCGATTCGATACAAATAATAACAAAAACCGTTTACTTAAAACTTTCCTGACTGCAGGAATTCATATTCTTTGGTTCTTTCAGTAAAGTCACGTATATACAAAAATAATCATAAAAATAAAGTGAATAAAAATAAAACCCATTAATGTAGACTGTAGCCTGGTTATTAAGTTTGGTGAGTGTACTGGCAGTCTATAGCGTAGACCGAAAGAACCAAAGAATAATAACAAAAGCAGCAGCAACAATTCTTAAACTATATATGCATCTAATAATAGGGTTTTCCCCTTTTTTCTGGCAACAAAACTGAAACCTTTTTACAAGGATTCATGTCTGCATTAACCACAATACTTGCAGTCAAAATGCAAACAAAAAACACTGATAATATATGCATTGTCCTTGAAACTGATTGGTCCACACCAGAGACAGCTTTCTTTTGAGCCTCGTCTCAATTGGTGCTAGACCAGATGACGCCAAAAGGCGTACAGCTCAAAGACAATGCACTATCAAAGTAATGAGGGCTCGGGGTAAACATCTACATCAAAAACCCTATTATTATATGTTGGTACTGGTAAAGGAGGTCTAATGAAATACATGCATCTCTTTACCAAATTAATAAAATGCAGCAATACCCGATTTGGCAGGCGCTGCGCTTGCGGATGCCGAGGCCCCCGCTGATTTAGCCGTTGCTTTTGCAGCAGGTTTGGCAGGAACATTTGGCCGACACTTATCCAAAACAGCCATCACTGGGTCCTTTGATGAAGCCTTGAATGACAACACAACATTTATGTAAATGTCATGCAACCGACTCACTAAGCAAATCATTACTTTAAATTCTAATCTCGAGATTTTCTTTGCGTACTGTTTTACTGCCTCACTATTATACAAGCACAGGGGAGAGTTAGATATAATCTAATAAATGTAGCCATGTAGGACAATAGCAAGTTGCTCTCAAGTGTGTTGTAAAAGATTAACAATTTTCGAGGTGGCCAGTTGGCACAGAGGTCAGAGCAATGAGCGAGTACTACCGAGATCCTCGGTTCGAATGCACGTGTGCTGAGCTAGATACAAATTGACATGTTCTGTTTATGTAACAAAGCTTACCAATTAGCTGTGTCGGGTGGTGGCGGGTTTAACGACACATTTATATTCACGCGATCTCCCAAAAAAAAACTATTATGGAATACACATCGTTGACTCATTAAGTGAACCGAGTTGATGGCCACCAATGACGGCAAAAAAAACTATTTGGTTCTGGACTTAATTTTGGTCGAATATGGAAGAGTGGATGGGACTTCTCTGTCCTTTTTCTCTGCGGACCAGGTCACTCGAAGTTACGAGGTACATCTGTAATATGCGCTTCTCTGGACCACTCTCTAACGCAAAAGTTTGCACTATTCTGCGAGAGATCAAAATGGGTAAAAACAAGAGCATCGTAAGAGAACACCTCTTCTGACCTGTCGTGCCAGCCATATACCATCACCTAGTACAGATACACACCGCTGCTCCTGACGCGGTTATCTAGCTTGAGACAACCTGAATGTGAAACTGTAGTTGTTGCTCTGCATCTAGAGGAGCCACACGACAGAAGACTACTATCAACTACAATAATAATAACTCCATTTATATAGTGATTTTCATCAAGGCTCTTAAAGCGCTGTACAGGACACAGCAGCAGCACACGCTCAGCATGAAAATAATTATTTATACATTTTAAGAATCCATTCACTAAATTAACTAAAAGTTTAACAAGCGGAAGCGTGTAAATGGGTTTTAAGACGCGTTATAAAAATCCAGACTCGGAGAGATCCTGATATCTTGTGGAAGAGCGTTCAAAACCCTGGGGGTTACACGGGGAAAAAGCTCGGTCACCCATCGACCAAAGCCTCGAGACCTGGGATTAGCAGAGATCTGCCACGCGACTTCATGAAACAATATCAAGGTTTCCTCCACACCTTCAACTTCCCGGTGGCCTTGGTCATCTTTTCGTAGCCCAGGTGTATCATGAAGGGAATGACGGCATCCTGTGCCTTCTTGCGCACGTCCCCACTGCGGTCCTCGATGCAGGCGTACAGATACGGCACACACAAGGCCAGGTCGGCCGGCACCGTGCGGAGATCCGGAAGCTTCTCCGCGAGCCAGCCCAGCAGCTACATGGTGGCGGCGGTGGTAGGCAGCAAAAATGCACACACATTCAGGCAAACAAACAAACACTTAAGTTGACCATTTTTGTCAGCATCCTCGTGAACGTCTCTACGGTCATTAGAGAACTTTGTAAAAATCAACATAGTTATATAATGCACTTTTTGTGAATGACGAATGGTAAAACGTGTTCATAACCATATAAAATGTTCGTAAGATGAAAGTACATCTGAACAGCCCTCTTGTTAATATTCAGCTGGATGAAGGCCTCCCCATGCGTTGGCGTTATTGAACCATACACCTCGCTGGTGAGTGCAGGTTGGTAAAGGTGGGAAGAACATTAATGGGAGCACAGAAGTACAGCACAACTATGGATCTTGCTATACTGCCACCCCCTATCCACAAGGCAGCACAACCCTGCAGCCTATAATGCTTGTTAACGTGGTCGGCCATCCAATCATAATCCAGGCTCAACCATGTGGGTAACTTGGTTATAGAAATACAGTACGAAGACCTAAACGTGAACAAGGTGAATGCAAAGCGCACCTCCTGCCGCAGGAAAGGATTTTCCTTTTTGAGCTCTTCGGATAGGTCTTCTCCCTCCAACCAATCCTTCATGCCTGTCTGCTCCACCCACGTGTTCAGGGTAGCGAGAGCTGCCGCTCTCACCGTGTTCTGCCCGAAAAATTATTAGAGAGCACGCAAATGTTAGAAACCGCACGAACGTTAGAAATCACGCTGAAAAATATTCGGCTTTTCCCTTCAACCCACCCCCCCAGATATGCCCTGCAATAACGGGATACTCTGCGCTCACCGCCGTCATCACGCGAGATTTCACACGGCTTTACGTAATTAAGCCGTGCGTAAAGCGGGTACCTTGGAATCCCCAAGGGTGGCGATGATGGGGAATCCCAGCGACCTCACGTGCTGCTTCACATTTGGCCCCATTGCTGTGGCAACCTGCTGCAGAATGCCGAGCGCCTGTTGCATCTACACTCCAGTGCACGGACACACAAAAGAAAGATTCCCCATATAGCCTTAACAGACTGTTTGGGACAAGTGCTGTTAGCGAGTAGCACCTATGAAGGCTGGCACACGAGGGGGTGGGGGGGTAGACAGCACCACCCCCAGCCGCCTTTGTCTCCCCAGTGGCGATGTTTACACACCAAACCAGGTACTCATTTGAGGCCGTGCCAATCTAGGAAAGGCCCAAAACCGGTTCAGATGATCATAACTGGTGTTTGGCCATGAGCGGGAATCGAACTCCGGTTCTCCGGGTTCGTAGCGCAGCGCGCTAACCGCTACACTACCGCACCGGCACACACACACTCGTAGAATAACAATTAAGAATGCAGTCGGAAATAAAAACGGTGGAAATTTTACGAATGTAATCAAGCATGACACGGTTTGATTTTGCATTGGACTTGCCAGAATCTTATTGGAATCATTGAGACGGCTCTTCAGGGCGCCCGGCAGGTCCCCAATGTTGGCAGTGATGAACTTGGCTTCGTTTAAAATGGCAACGACTTCGTCCAGGCCTTCTTTCCTGATCTTCCAGTTTTTGTCCCCAAGTTTGGTAACGAGGTCTGGTGTTATTTTGTTGCTGAAAAAAAAACCAAAAGATTGACAATACATGCATTAGGCAAAAAAGCCAACATTAAATAACTAGGCGTGTGATGTTATTAATATATTCATTACAATCATGAAATACCACTCACAATACCACACATCAAATGTCTGAGGAAATCAATGGATATATTAAAATGATACACATGTAAGCTAGCGTGACATACATGATAAAGGTGACTGTACAAGACTGTAAAAAATATATTTTAAAAAGGATCAATTCCTAAAACACAATCACAGCAATTCATTAGACATCATTAGGGGGGAGGAGAATGGTTACATTTGTGTGCCACTCAATATGCACATGGAAAAGTAAAGCGCCAGCTTTCTTGGATCGCGCGCTCCCAAATGTGTTAGTATAAGAGTATGAGAGAGTCTAAAAAGTATACGAGTATACTTTAGTAAGAGTCTGAAAATGTATTTCTAATCTGTTAATATTCGCAGGATGCTCAAGATCCACTTCTCTTCTCCACATGTATCCCTATACTCTATGACTCTATGTATTGAATGCAATGCCTTTTTAAATCCTTTATATTAAGTTTGCTTGCTTGCTTGCATAGGACCGTGCAAATCTTTCGGTCGTTTTTTAACCCACTTCCCGTGATCCAATCGAGCTGACATTTTGTACACAGACTCGTTGTGCGTGACAATTAATGTTCGTGAAATAATTTTTCCAAAATTTTACACTTTTTAGGACAAAAATATTATATTTAATTACCAATTGCTTAATGGTGCAATGCAATCATCTGACCCATAGGTGGCAGCCATCTCAAGCCAGAGGACGAGAGGACTCTAGCCACCACGCATATAAAGGATTTATAGTGAAAAACTTTGTTTTTACGGGTTATACTTATTTCAACTCCTTTGAACAGCCAGTAAATATTGCAGAGCTGTTTTTAAACTTGCTGTGGTTCAGTTTAACAGGAAAATGAATAAAACCAGGAGGTGCGTGAACTTCAAAACAACAAACCTGAACTTTGAGTGGCACCCTAAGTCACGTGCCTATAAAATAACACGTCTTAGGTTCTACGTATCATAACTTGCGCGAGGAAATACAAAAGGAACAACAGCAGCATGCATACTTTACCATATATCTATCCGCGTCACAAAATCTTGCACGTTCACCATAACGCAATCCTCTTCCGTCTCCCCATCCGCATCCTCGGAAGCGTCCTCCCCACGCTTACTTTGTCCTCTGAAGGGGGCAGGCGGAGTCTGTCCCTTTGTCTATGCAAAACAAATGTCGCGGAAGGCAGTGGTAGAGAAAGGGTCATTGCACCACAGCATTAAATCCAACACACACAAAAACATTACGTTCATTTTGAGAAGTGAAGTGACCCACGGAGCAGCCGATCGTGAGGCTGTTATATCGAGTGGTGATTAAAAGTGGAGCGAATAAAAAACAGCTTTCGAGAAGTTACAAAAAACAGGCTGTGTGTTTTACACATTTGAAGGTCTGTAAAAGAACAAACCAAACAAACACTACCATGGAAGACTGGGAAGAATGGTACCTTTTCAAACTCGGCGTCTATCTGGTTCAGCAATGCCGGCTTCTCGTCTTCAAAAAACATGCGAAGTGGCGGCCCCATGTAGAGGTACATCACGCCCAGAATAGCGATGGCTGAGGTTCGCACAGCCTGCGCGACAGAAAAAACACAGCAAAACAAGCCGATATCTTGAGACCAGTCACCACGAGCAGAAACTCGATTGTGAGCGCTTAAAAGTATTGAACAAGGCAAGCGTCTAATCTCCATCACTCACTGACCGGATTAGTTGCCGACAGCGCAGTCTTCACGTGACTAATGAAAGCCCTTACGTTCACCCTGCCAACAGCAAAAAAAAAAGTTTATTTACAACTTGAACATTTCAGTACGGCTTAAGATACTAAATCACCAAATGCGCATGCCGTAGAGCTGTAGTTATAAACATTTTTGGACCTGCAGACATATGTCAACCTTCAAAAGTCATGGAACAACCATGTAGTTAAAAATGTCGTTTGGTAAAAATATATAGTTGCACCATAGGTAACCAACCATGCTAATCAGAGGTGCTAATCGGAGATGCAACAGGTCAGTGGATCACTGCCTTGCGGACCACAGATAAGAACGCACTGCTGTAAGAGAGGAGAGATGATACTCACCCAGCGAACCCAAACTCTTTTATAGCATTCGCAAGCCAGGTCAACGTCTCCGATTGATTCTTCGGATTTTTTTGACCAAATGCCATTGCAACAATCTGAAAGGAGGTCATAGATACTTAGTTAAATTAAGCAGACCTATAATTCAGTAACAGCTCCAATCACAACCGCATAATGGAAAAGAAAATAAACTAAAAACGATTGTGCATTCACTGCTGATGCACCTCCTCTGCAGTCCACGGCAAATTGCAGGCTTCCGAGACGGCAGTCAGGGCATCCTTGGCAAAGTTTCCACACTTCACATCGCCGATCTTGTCAACAAGGCCCTCCAGGGCGATGCGGGCCGATGTCTTGGAGAAATTACCCTTCTGTGCCACCAGTGCCACAATCTGCAGCTTCAGCTGCATCACCTGCCACGTGTGTTCAAACACTCACGTCAATATTTCATTTTCTAACGAGTTTTAACCATAAGTGCTTTACAGATTTCCATGTACCTCACAACTTAAAAAAATGTGACATGTTTAGCTAAGCTCGTTGCAAAACACAAGCAGCAGGTAACCCTTACTTGGAAGTTGGTTTCCTTCCAGCCCGGTTTCTTGGCCAACATTCTGATGAGAGCTTGGCACGGCATTTCATCTTTCCCCATCGTCTCTACAGCCTGTGCACATGAAACTGGGTTAACAAAGGTGTCAATCAAATCCGCAGGTGACACCTGCCACTTGACACACAAGCTGCTGCAGCACACGCCAGCGTCGTTAACGTGGTCACAAACCTTCTGGAACTCCTCCATGCTGGCGAGCCTCTCCTTCCAGTTGCTGCTGTCCAACTGCTGCAGGCAGGAGGGTGGCAGCACTGCAGCAGCTTTCTCCTCGCACACCTCCGTCTGTGGGCAAACGCAGCCATCAAACCCACCCACCATGGAGCACTCACAAAAGCACAATCAGAAACTGCATGCACGACAAGCTGATTCAACAGCTCAATGCAAAACTGCACAAACACCGGGGGATCATGAAAACGTTAGTTCTATAAAAACGAGTAAAAAATGTATTTATCACCGACAAAGATATACGTGGTTTCGCAATGTGAGCAGCAAAACAATTGCAAATGCTGTGGCGGTACCGACGTACTTATACAAACTGTAATGCACTGTGCTCTTACCGAAAGCTCATGCTCAACCTCGTCTTGTTTTTCTGCCCCCTTCTTGCCCTTGGCAGCTGCAGCCTTACCACCCGCCGCAGGTTTTCTTGGCGGACCACCTGGCTGCAAAACCCACGCGTAACGTTCAGCCAGCATTCGCCACAACGTGCCGTGCAGTCTCAACAAAAGCCACCTCTCTTAAAACCGCCTTGAGCCACAAATTAAATAATCTATAAATGCATGCTCCTTGCAAAAAAATCTGCACACAAACGGTCCCTAATAAAACTAAAGTAACTCAACAGGCAACAATGTGCACTGGTTAAAAGGAGACAAGTAGACAAAATAACTAAATAAGGAATTCAGTCCCAATTTATTTACACGAACACTTAGCAATTAGCAGAAATACTTTGCTTTAGAATAGTTAATGTTTTTTTTTTATCATATAACATTACAAAATGGATCAATGCTGTAGTTGATGAAAGTAGATGTTAAAATATATTTGATACTTTACATTACGTGATTTTTGATCACTGTACAAGATGACAAGTTTTTTCTTAATTTTATATTTTAACACAAACATATACAATAAGATGTGCCAATATTGTGTTCTGAATGTCTCCACCAGTCCGCACCAGTACTGACCTTGACACCAGCCGCAGCCACCTTTTTGGGCGGTCCCGAGGGCCTGCTCGATGTGGTCGATCGGGCTGTTTCTGTCGACGCCGTTGCCCCAGCTTTGGCCGAAGGGTTCGCCGACTTAGAAGCAGTGGCTGTGCCGCCCACCTTCTTGCCACCCTGCGCCAGTTCGACTTTCTCGGCGCATTCCTTGATCTGTTAACGGAGAGCACGGGACAATGATGGTGAGATCTAACTGTGTCAAGAGGAACGCAGGTGCCACAAGAGATCAGGGAACAACGCTTGCAGAAAAGATTCACGTAATCACCTTTTCGAGTTTCAGCTTGTCCACCTCATCCAGGTAAGGGTTGACCGCCTTCTCCCCAACCACCTTGAGGGCAGTGGCTAGGGCCTCATAGGCAGCATCTCTTACTTCTGGTGCAGAGTCATTTGTTTGCTGTGAGGACACAGAGTAAATGTATGAAAATCACTTGTTAATAATATGCTTTCAAAATTATTATAGATTTTCAACTTTTTAACGAGCTAGACTATAGACCAAATACAAACTTTAAGCAGAAATGCAATATTATTTTAGTATATAGTTGACTTTCTTGCACCGACATTTTTGTAGTCTACATACTATGTTTTCCACCCCAATTCTTGTCCCAATACATGCTCGTCAAAACCAACAAAGGTCACGCATACATTTATCTGCTTAATTTTATTTCAACTGCACACCACACAAATGAAACATCCTCCGTAAATCGGGACCAACTTTGAGCAGAGCGACGCAGAATGGCTTGAGCAGCGACTTGGGCAGGGTGGTGGTGGTGCAGTGGCGGAAGCTCCGAGCCAAAAACAGGGAGGCCTGCTGCTTGATGCTTGGATTCTTGTTGTCCAGCACGGCCAGCACATCCTCACTCACCACTTGCAGCGTCGTCTGTACAAGAAAAGTTGTCAACATTTGAATCTCTGAATACTTTACCTTCTCCTGTCCCCCACCCCTCCAATTCTTAAACAAGTGTTGCATTCGCCAACATGCACGAAGGAGGTCATCCGTGCACGGGTAATTCTTTGCAAGCGTTAAGCGCTTACCGTAAGAAAGACTGCATCTATAGCTTCTTGAAGTGCTTGTACAACTGCGGGCTTTTTTTCTTTGAACTTCTCAAGCAGTGTAGACATAACCTGTGCAGACATGGGATCACACGCTCAATGAAAGGAACCTTACACTTGAAATTCAGTTAAAGGCTGCCTAGGCTGAACGTAATTCATTAAATACTTCTACGTGTAATAACTTTGCCTCAAACAAAGTGACTTACATGAGGAGCGTAAGTGTGAAACTTTTTCCGGAGCCCAGCGGCCAGGCAGCTCAAACACTTGGCTGCCAGTGAAACGAGCATAACATTCGAGTCCTTTCCAATAACCTGTACACAAGTAGTTAAAATTGGAGGGTTAATGTTTGACAAAAAATAAAACACCACAACTATTACATACCACAATCAAATTTAGTTTTTCTACATTTTAAAACTTACATCCATGTTTTCATAACCTAACTTTAAAAAGTACAATAGGGGTTTTCCCCTTTTTTCTGGCAACAAAATTGAAACCTTTTTACAAGGAATCATGTGTGCATTAACCACAATACGTGTGGTCAAAATGCAAACAAAAAACACTGATAATATCTGCATTGTCCTTGAAACTGATTGGTCCGCACCAGAGACGGCTTTCTTTTGAGCCTCGTCTCAATTGGTGCTAGACCAGAGGACGCCAAAAGGAGGTCTAATGATTTAAAAAGTACCTTTTTTAAAACCCTGACCACATCACCATAGTCCCCAGGCTCGAGCTTTGGGTGCTTCAACAGCACCTCCAATGCTTCCAGGGCCTCCTTGCGCTCTTGCCACTTCTTAGCTTCCTACACAGACCACAAAGCACAGAAAATAAGCGTCAAAACCAACAACTCAAACTTCATTTAAAAACATGGGGTGAATTATGGGATGTTTTGGGGTTTACGAACCACTTTGTCATAGAAGTCCTTCGGAAGTTTGGAGATGATCTCCATGGGCTCCAAAAGATCGTACGGATCGAGAGCCGGTGCAGCGTCAACTTCGTCCTCATGGCCTGCCGATGAAATGTCTCGAGCTCAAGTAACCGCTCCAATTTCAAAACACCTCACTTAATTAAAAGGAAACTCTGGGTTATCCGTTCACGTGTCGTACGTAAAAACACACGATTTAAACGAGAATAAAAACTACACGCACCAGCGTCGACGTCTCCATTGTCGGTCTTCTGTTGCTCAAATTTCATCCTGAGGTCCTGCTGAGAGCGCATGAACCGGGTCTGCTTGGCAGGAGTGTTGGGCATCTTTTCCCATTCATCCTCGAGTTCTTTGAGCTGTAAACAAACAGCAAGCTCTTACTCCAAAGGTTTGAATATTCTAATTATACTTGATTTTTTATTTATATCAGTTGCAAAGAACAGGCACAAAGATCAAATACCCTGCAACAACCACCACTATTGACGGCATATGTAAGTTGCATTGTCACCAGACATCATTACACATATGGGATGTGACATCACAGCTTAAATGTCAAAACATCTGGTAGATATTATGGCTTGATCTGTATTGTTACTTAATACTTCAATTTAAATAAGTGTACATGAGCAGCCACTACACGCCTACAGTACATAGAAACCAAACGATACAAGAGCACAGATTTTTTGAGAAATGTGTGGTTTCCACAATGTTAAATTGCAAAAAGTCAGTATCAAGGGTGGCATTCCCATGGGAAACTGCCGAGTCTGAAAATATTAGGAAAATAAGATAATCCATTACACAGTCATAACTATATGTAACTTAATCAATAATTTGAAGAGATGTTATGAGGTACTGTATTCACAATAAAAGACAGAGCAATGTTACTCACAAAATTCTGATATTTGACAACTCAAAGACTGTCCAAATTAAAATATGCAACTTTATATCATTGTTTAAACACTATAACCGTAAGTTAATTTACAAAAGTTGTGCGATTTCTATCGGAACATTTCTTTCCTAAGAATTGTCCTCTGTATAACTTCTTCGATGAATAATTTTCAAGTTAAATTCTCAGATAATCCGAATGGGATTCACTGTTCCTGGCTTGGAATAGTAATAATTGGCTAAAATGTCCAGTAATATACCACAGCATCAACATTTTAAAGGCATTTGTATCTTAGAATTATGCTTGTCTGGACATGCACCCAACAATGTTGCAAAACAATGCTGCTGACAGTGCATTTAACAAGTCAAGATAATCCACTGCTTCTCACCTGCAGGGGGTTAATATTCTTGAGTGGTGCTCGCAACGCATCACGAATCCACCTGTAAATCTCCACGGCCAGCGACTTTGCCTCATCCCTCACTGGCTTGTCCCGCGATTCAAATAATTTTGGCAAAAGTTTTACGATTGGCTTCAATTGCACAATTTTGGAACCAAACTCACTGGGGGAGACACACAAGATATGAAAACAGAAACACAATTAGGAACAAAAAATAATTCGAGTATATATGTTTTGACTATCTACCGCATGAACTGTGCAGACAATGGTTGTCAAATGCAAATTACCAAAGTGCTTTCCTGAACGTTTCAATGCAAGTTACAACAATTTTGGGATTTTTGTTGTCCAATCCCTTGATCATTTCCTCTTGCACTGGGTCTGGCTTGTCAATCTCAATGTACATGAGGCAGATATCCATTCCCAATTCTTTGGCACGTGCCTTGGGCTGGTTAAACACCTTGTTCACGATACCTGCGACAACTTCTCCACTAGTCCTGGAAAAATGTACAAAAAATCAGAAAGTTCAGTACTTCAAACTGAAAGCCAATGCACGGACATGAAGCAAATTTCAGCAGGTTTGGTGCTGCATATTGATAGTGGAATGTCAATAACAGAATGTGAAAAACTTACTTCCCAGCTACATTGGCATTTTCCACAAAAACCAGGCCTGCCTCCAGGCCCTTGAGTTGTGCAACAGCATTGCTGTCGGTGACAAACTTTTTGATTAAGCCCAAATATTTAGAAAACTCTGGACTCTTCTCATCCAATTTCTGGAATATCTTGAGTGCTTCTTCGTAGCCATTTAGCCTCGCTTTCCAAACCTAAAAACAGAAATGAAACAAAATGGAACAAAGACAGTAACTCTTCCATGTACAATATGCCACAGTGATTATTTTATACAAATTACAAAGGAAGCATAACAAAATGTGAAAAGTGCGCAAAAAGCATGGAGTGGTCCATGCTTGAAATTACACATCCGATTAGCACAGTTAGACACGCACAGTGCGAAAGAAGTTCAACATACATACACCAAGAGACAGAAACAGGAGCACATGGATCAGTAAAATAACTGCATCATATTTAGGAAACTGGGCTTGGGCATGACACATCACTGAAAGGGATGAAGGCCAATGTTTGAGACTGGTGACTGAATGACAAAATAGACCCGAGGGCAAGACCGACAGAGATAGTAATGAGTAAGTCATGTGCTGGAGCGAGATGGATTGTGGCATTGCAAAAATGCGAGAGAACGCGACAGAATGGGGAAGCCTTTATCCAACAGTGGACAGACCATGATTGATGCTGATGGAATGATTATGTAATGATGTATTAATAACACTATCAAGAGAAAATTAACTACTTCGGAAAAACAGATGATGCATTCTGCATACCTATTTTACATGTGAAAGTACTCGTTCTGCCGACATGCACATTAACTTTTACAGTTTATTAAATGCAGATAGTTTCATTTACAAGGCAGCAATTGTAATATAGTCCCTTTACGCACACCACTTAAAAGCCATAAAGGAAACTGACGCAACGTGGGGTGAATGCAAATGCCCCCGTGATTACAAGTTGGGAAACACGTGGGCATTCTTACAGGAGGCCCAATTAATTCTGTTGTTTGAGACGTGTTCTAATAAAAACAATACAAAATTCATGTCACGAGTTACAGCTGTAAGTGAACATTACTAATAAAAGAGGTGAAAGCCAATTAAGCTAATTAACTAATTTGCAAGACCTTTTAAAAATCAAGGGCTACCCAGGTATAAGTTTTAGCCATTCTAATAGCTTTCATTCTCAACCATTTCTTTACACAATACACCACCGGGTGTTAACAAAACATCTAAAAGGAAAAGTCCATCTCATTACGTGTCGAGACGATGACCAAATCACCCAGAATATCCTCAATGTCAGATCTTTAAAACCAGGGCGAGTTCAACCAGGACCAGTTCTTGTATGGGAGACCACCATATATCGTGCTACAGGCTACGTAGTGGGCAAAATTAACATGATAGAGTTAAACTACCCTCTGCTACCCACCACTTATTATGCACTATGCTCCCAGGTAGATGCTGCCCAGCCTGGTTGATGAACTAACCCCCAAGATCCATATCCAGCAGTGGACTGACCAAAGTGTTGCACATGTGCAAAGTGTCCACCCACCTTGTGTTCGCATCGTTGGTCAACTGGCAATTTCATCCACTCACTGTCGTCCGCCATGGCTGCATCCAAGGATCACTTCAACCCGCAGTGGAATTTTGGCCTTTCTCTCCTGCCGACAACTATAACCAGGTAAATGTACAACAACAGCACGGACATTTTACCAATGTTGCAGCCGTCGAGGGTGTGCCGTATCGGAAATAATTACCCCCCCTCCCGACAGACCCGGTTACGCGTGCACACAACACGTATCACAGTCACTGCATGCAATTTCGCCTATTAAATTGCTCCAAGCAATTTTCAACATTCTGCTGTTGGCAGTTTTTAATTATAAGCAACTTTTTATTCCAGACTGTCAACATTCAGCCACCGCACGGGCGAGGCGCTAATTACGCAATAAGCCCCAGGTGCCAGTTGCATAAAACACCATAGGGAACACATTTATTCCCTATGGTATCTGTGCTTTGTGTTCAGTTTATCCTTCCACGCACCTCCGCATAGCACGGGTTGGCTATGTATGGTGCTAAATAAGTTCCACGTACATCCATTTCCATTGGCGGATATTTTAATGCTGCGTTCAGAGGAAAATAAATGTCAAGGTGTTTTATGCAACTGCTAACAGGAAACTCGACACTGAATGGCTCTCGTTTCTGAATGAAGGCTTCCACACACCATGTCCGTGACGAGGGGTTGTTTGACCTTACTTCACAAAGCTAGTCATTGCGAATTGGTGAAGGGGAGCGAGGCCCAGAACCCTTTCCGATATCATACGCCACTGACATACAGAGTGGCTCGCGAATCGAACTTATGTGGTCGAGTTTACATAGCAGTGTGTCACCGCAGCACGATTGAAATATATCCCGTAAGAATGTAAACATCAACGTAACTAGGCGTTGTTGCTCTTTGTTTGACCATACTTCACCCGCAGTGGTCACTGCCGGTTGTTGAAGGTGGTGGGGTTGGTTGGTTAGGGGAGGGGGGGTACCCCAAGTGACAGCGACCACTCGCGAACAGCGACTACGAATGGTAACCCCGAGGGGCGCGTTCATAGCGCAGTGCGCAATCATCAACAACAACAACAAAGTAGAATGCAGTCCGAACGTAAAACGTTCAGAGTCAATTCAACGCTACTCGCGAAGGAAATCGTAAAGGAGGCAGCTAGCTGTGCGCCCTCAACACGGAGCACAAACACGCCGCCGCCGCCTTCGTTGTTATTAACGCGGCGAAACCGTGGCCGACCATCGACGCTTCTGGTGGTGTTGGCGGGGGGGGGGGGCAATACATCGCGCTTTGTCCACGAGTCGACCGCTCGCACCGAGGGCGTCGCGCTCGGGACAATGCAAGGCAATCCCGGCGTGAAGGGCACAAATGACGAGTGTGTCACAGCTGAACGAGAGACGAGAACTCGCCGCGCACAGCGTGGGCCCGAGGCCGCGCGACGCGCGGCCTAGGGCCCACGGAGAGGCGCTCGCCTCGCCTAGATGCCCCCCCACCCACCCACCACCGCCGCCGCTACCGCTCCCAACTCACCCGAGGCTTTGCGCTGCGTCGTTACAATGTATAGAAAATGACAATCTTCGGGATGCGAAGGGTATGCGATTAAATCATTTTGTTCGCGGTTTTAACAACAAAAATCACCAAACGACGCGAGCGAGAGAGCGCGGTGGAGGCGCCTTGCGATGCGGGGCGGTTTGAATAGTGACGTCACCCGCCACTGGGCGAAGAAACGCGACGCTGATTGGTCGGCGGCCGCGGACACGTTAGGGGCCCCGCCGCGCTAAGCGCGCCGCCGATTGGTCGGAATGTGATAACAATGCGATTTAAAAAATTGGGATCTCCGCCCACACCAACCAACCCCCCCACCCCACAACACCCCAAACCCCTCCACCCCACAACCCTTCACCCCCCCACATCTCCCCCACCGCCACCCCACAACCCCCCACCCTACAACCCCCACAACCCTCCACCCCCCCACAACCCTCCACCCCCCCACATTCCCCCCCACAACCCCCCCCCCAAACCCGACAACCCCCCCACAATCCCACAACCCCAACAATCCCACATCCCCTCCACCACCACCCCACAAGCCCTCACCCTACAAACTCAACACCCCACAACCCTCCACCCCCCACATGCCCCCACCACCACCCCACAACCCCCCCACCACACCCCCTCCCCCTTCCTTGTGTTTCTACTCGGGAGTTTTGTGTTGAACAGCGCGCCAGTGGAATTCCTCCAAACTGGGGCGTTGTTGCTTTTTGTGCAGCGTGTTATGCGGCGTGTATATTTTTGTATTTTTTTTTTGGGGGGGGGGGGGGCGCATTGCATCTCGTTCGCAATTGTTACCCGAGTCTCACGCGTGCGATGCACTTGTGGTGGTGGTGTTGGTGGTGTTCAGTCACGGTGTTTATTCGTGACCTAATCAGAATACTTGACTGTGTATTTATATTGGAGGAATCTGATGAGCTATAAAGTACTTTTTTTTCAGACGTGTCCAGTCGGGGCACGGGGTCAGAACGTTACAACAATAGAAAAACACGTCAGGAGTGCAGAGTATATTAAAGGTTAACAAGTCACTGAAGCAAATCTTCTTCTCTATATATAAAAAAGGGAAATGTGTGATTGTGTGTGTCTGTTCAAGATTTTTAAATCGAAATCTGTTCAAGATGTTTAGCGTACTTCCGGACATGCAACAAACTTGAAATTTGCCATGTGGGTACTTTCCAGACTGTACACCATGCAAAAATTATAAAAATACACTTTTGTATTTTGGGGGGGGGGGCTCAATAATGCATATTTTTTTGCAAGGCAGGTGAGCTGTGACGTCACATCTGTCATGTGACCCGCGCACGTGGAAGCGTAACACATTGTAGTGTAGTGGTTAGCGCGCTGCGCTACGAACCCGGCGACCCGAGTTCGATTCCCGCTCACGGCCACCACCTGTGACGATTATTTGAATCGGTCCTGGGCCTCCCCTAGGTCGACTCAGCCTCAAACGAGTAACCGGTGTGCTGTGTGAGCATCGCCACTGGGGAGACAAAGGCGGCCGGGCGTGGTGATAAAACAGCACGTGATAAGGAAAACACATTTATTACAAAAGGCCGATAACACTTTAATAAATAGAAGACAAACATAACTTGCTGCTGCTTTCCCGCTTGTCAATGCGGTTCCTCCTGTTTTCTCTCGTTTCGAGAGTGAGCGAACATTTGTGTGCGCTCTAAGTTCAAATTATCATTCCACGATGAGACATGTTTATTTGCAGCTTGCAGGAGTGAATGTCAGAGCACTACTGAGGATCTCTTCCCGTGACTCCTTATTCACGCGCTAGGGGGCGCTGCACTCCCCACGCTAATATGTCGTCATATTGATTGATTGATCGACCCAAGTTTAAATGCAATGTGTTGCATTTTTGTGCATTCAATCGATCGGGTTGAGACCATCATCAACTCGCTATACAGAGTTGAGTAAATTTGTTTAATCGCCAGAGTTGAACCCGGTTACTCTGACCTCTAAGCCACCACCGGACCACCTCTTATTTCTATATCCTTCACCTTTATGTATGTATGTATGTTGACCTTCTTTTGCACCGTACGTAGCCAGCCGTGGTAATTTCACTCACACGGTCATTGCAATAATACGTAATTTAAGATTCATTATAGAACCTTTTGAGTCAGATCACTGAAATAAAA
This sequence comes from Lampetra planeri, assembly GCF_965212315.1. Lineage (NCBI taxonomy): Eukaryota > Metazoa > Chordata > Hyperoartia > Petromyzontiformes > Petromyzontidae > Lampetra > Lampetra planeri. Next base: position 13,980,201 of record NC_136114.1, read on the forward strand.
TGTGTCGTAAATCCTCCTCTACCCGACATAGCCAATTAATAAAGTTTCCATGTGAAAAAGCGCGTCAATTTATAACTGATCCAGCACACCGGTGTGCTGTGGAGAAATCTCACAACATTTAAATGTGTACGACGTTTTGCGGGTAGCTAGAACCAGCATCAGCAGGCAGTAGTCATAATTGTTTAAATGTTCTCCAGCGTTTGGCCTTAAATAGGGGACGTGATGCCATCAATGTTAGCGCTGGTAAATATAAAGGTGGATACAGTATATACCCACGTAGTAAAACTGATTAGTCATAGATACATCTTTGCACTAGATGGTTGTTAGATTATAATAAATGTTAAATATGTTCATATAAGGTACACGTTTACATACTAATTGGTTAGTAATGGTATAATGATGCTGTTATGGTTTAAATTAATGTAAATACTTTTTTATGAAGGTTGTCACCTGATTGTTTAATGATGCGTTTCAAAGCTGCACCCAGCATATAGCTGTCAGCTCGGTTAAAATACTGTATTATTTTCTGTCAATTCCAATATATTTTTAAAATAGTCTCGGCCAATAGTAATTCGTTTTGCATATAACATCAACATGATCAAAATCAATTGAACGTCCTTGGTTTGGCAGACGTGTTCTGTAGCTCCCGGCAATTGTGTTTGTGAGAATGTGATGTACCTCTGATATTATTTTATTCTTGTACATATCTTCAGTCCAACATAGCATTTGCCACAAGTTCAAGTACTCTGGTAAACTTCTTCTGTTTGTAGTTTGAGTAAAGTTCATCCTTGTGACCAGTCCAAGTCAAGATTTCTATTGTGTACTGTGCAAAATGTCACTCAGATTTAGTTTATCCTAAAAACTAGCCACATTATCAATGACTCCTGCAATAACCGACAGTTTCCTTTCCTTTTTCATACCAAATTTATTTATCGCACTCAGTACTCTGTTGAATAATTTCATCCATTCAATTGTAGCACTTTTTTACATGTTTAGTCTCACTCCTCAGATCTGACAGTTTTTGCCTAAGATATGAGCATCTGCGGATGAGAGAGCATTTTTGTTGTGGGTGATGGTGGTGTGTGCGTGCATTCAAAGGCATCGGTGTGGATTTTTTTTGATGGACGCTGTCTCTTTTGTTTATATTGGGGTCATGGCCAAGTAGAAATCTAGATTTAGGAGGCGGTTTGCCTCCTCAAAACTGGTCAGAATGCCATTCAGGTTAAGTTTAACAGCTCTAATCAATTGACCGGTGTGCTGAACTAATAAAGAATTGGCATGTTTTGTTTACGTGACAAACCTAACTAATCGGCTGTGTCGGCTTGTGGCGGGTTTAACGACACATTTATATTTACGCGATCTAACCCAAAACCTTTTTTATGAAGCTACAAATATGAGGCTGTATGTTTTGTTACGTCTAATGTTAATTTATATGTAGCAGAACCAATGATTGTGTTATTGGTATTCATGGGATACCGATTTTGAGAATCTTTGGCCAACCGAAGAGTATTTGTGGTTTTGATGCCCTTGGTTGAATCAAATATGGTTCCTCCTTGTGAATTTATGATTTTCAATGATTTCTGTTGCCTTAAGTTCCAATTCATTGGTCGGGTCTCATTTAATGTTAAGGTAGGTACCCTCAATTAGTAAATATCTTATTTTGTTGTCATAAACCACAAGTAATATCACAACTGTGGATGAGCCTTTTGTCTGCAGCTAATATTACAATGTCTGTGTTTGATGCCAATTTTATGAAAGCGTTTTCCTCAGTCAAGGTAATTTTGTTTTTGGTAATTTACTGTCACCATCAACTCACACTAACCAGTGCGAAGTACGTAAAAAAAACTCATGACTGACATAACATGAGGCCTTCATCCAGCAGTGGATTTATAAACGGCTGTAATTATATACATTTACATCATGGGCCCTCCTCCTTTGCCAGGACCAAAATATGAGAATAGATTTCCCCCTTTTTTCTGGCAACAAAACAGGTGTTAAGATGTTAAAACACCAAACTAAAACCTTTTACAAGGAATCATGTCTGCATTAACCACAATACTTGTGGTCAGAATGCAAACACAAAACGTACTCTGATGATAAAATATTGAATTGCCTCTGCCAATTTGTATTATTAGGTAACCCTAAGGTACCGCCACGAGAATCAATTGTAAAGAAAAAAGTATAACTGTATCAATACACACACACACTATTGCCTGGGGACAGTTTTGTCCTAAATACATTCCCCTTACTCATGAAGACTTAGAGATTATTTTGTTGTTGCACACAATGGACAACAAACGCCTGATGGCGGTGGTGACGGTGTTCCAGTGTTCATGCTGTGTGGAGTTGCTGGTCGCTTAGATGTTGGTGCGGAGTACAAAGGGGGCACTGGACCCAGCATGCCCAGCTCCTTGCCTACACACTGACACCAAGCCACACAACAACAGTTGTCGACATTGAGCAAGATACAACACGCGCTGGCGAATGTTTATTTTTGTCAGGATATGGCAAAGAGGTGCCGCTCGCGCTGTCTTCTCCATCAACAGCAATCGGATAATCACGTCGTCTTTTTTTAATGTTTTGTGTTCCCATGAGAATTTCGCATGTGCTTCCAGCGAGGAAACGAATGTTTGATTGGGAGAAGTCTTGTGACAAATATCTTTCGCAAGCCATTCTTCGACACTTGCGTTGTGGGCTTTCTGGATTGTTATTCCACATATCAGTGTGAGCAGGGCCGTATTGTCCAATATGCACATTTAAGCACAGTGCCTAGCTAGGGCCGACGAAAACTATAGCGCCTACGAAAAAAATGTGACCGTGTTTTTTTTTTGTTGAATGTTATCGATTAAAATGAAACGGCATCATTTTAAAGCTGCGTCATCCTTTTTGATAGTCGTAGTAAAAAAAATTGTTTAATAAATTTTTGCTTGTATATTTAGGCTTACCTCTTTTTTTCCAATAATTTCAAATAAAATCTGCTTATCTGCGGCACACAACGCGCGGTCGTAACATGGGCAGCAGTGTCAATTGTAGAAAGTTATCACTTAAAACCTGCGAAACAGAACTAGCGAGGGCGTACAAGAACCCTTAATCCGACCCTGAGTGTGAGGCTTGGATATATAGTACACAAAGAGAGAGAGAGAGTATATGGTACAGTCATTGCAACCCCGGCAACACAGTCCGTGAGCTGAATGGCCGGTCATGTTGGAAGCAGCAACTGTGCTAAAGTGGAAAAGGTTTTGCACGGGCTGTTTCATCCGCGGCTGTCAACACATTCATATTTAATGACGGATATGTGCATTGTGTGCGTAATGGGAACAATCATGACAATGTTATAGTACTGATAAACTGATGGAACATTCAAATCAGAATTGCTATGTATTTCCACTTAACAATCTTATACAATTGAATGACATACTTTCGTAAAAAAAACACATTCCTACTCATGAACAAAATTTACTGATTAAAATTTGCAGGTTAATTCGCAGCGACACAAGGTGGCATATACAGTGTAGCGCGTATGTGTAGCTTTATTAATGTCATCGTCATTGGAGATAAATATAACCCTAACCGTTGACTTTACTTTTGCAAAGGAGAACTGACACTCCAACTGGAACATATTTTTTTATAGCCATTTCGGAATCCAGGCCTTATCGGACTGTCAATAACTCGAATCAGTCTCGAGTTCTCAGCCAGCCGCTCTAGAATTGTATGGGTTAAAGTATAAACCCCCATAAACTTCAAACTCCCAACGGCACTGCTTCAGCAGCAGCTGTGACCCTTATTAGAACGGGACGTTCATGTGATGGTGAGCTTTAGTAAAATGACACTTGCCCTGAGCAACTGTATGATTACTTTACTCAATCACAATACAATTACATTTTGGCTTAAGACTTTCGTGACTGCAGTAATTAATATTGTTTTGTTATTTCGCTAAAGTCACCTAGATAGAAAAATAATATTAACTTTATAAAAAAAAAAATTCTATCTACGTGACATTACCGAAAGAACCAAAGAACACAATACAATTTTAAACTATTTCACTGAACTTATTATTTATTTACCAGAAGCGACCTGGCCACAAATGATAGCTCAACGAAGTGGCTAATGTGGAAATCTATAGCAGCCAAATACTCTAAACGCATGTTGGTAAGTGTGGAGGGGGAAAAACACCGGAGGACCCGGAGAAAAATCGACGCGACCACGGGGAGAGAGACGCGCCAACTCCAAATATACGGCAGCAGGCGTTGGTGTTTTCTTGAGACGTGTTTATCACCACAACTATCTAAAAACAATCGACACGCTCACATATGCCCACAACCTATTGGCAAGGAGATTGTATAACTGTTTCTATTATGCAGATAGTCGTTGTGCATGTAAATGAACAGTGCTTTGTCAATCCACTGCTGAATGAGGGCATCTTAATACGTGCGGTTGATGAGGGTTATTTTACCAAACTTGACCACGGCTGGCCTGTGCAGGGTTGGTGAAGGCACGGAGCAGTTTAGTTGTAGCATAGATGTACAGTACAGCAATGGATGTTGCTGCATTGGCCTCTGCTGATAACCGAGTCCCACAGCCGCCTAGAGCACATGTATTATACATCCCAGTTTACCATTGAATGTTGTTCCCAACATTGTCCCAACAGTTCAAGCCACGTGCCAAGGTTGGCCCAACGTTGTAATTACCAGCGAAACATCGAACTCGAATTGTTAACGTTGTGGGTTTACTCTCTAACACACCATTGCGCTGAAGTAGCAACTAATTGAAACGTTTTGTTTACTAATTGGCTGTGTCGTTTGGTGGCGGGTTTAACGACACATTTACGCAATCTCACCCAACAACCTTTATTATGGATGCTGGTCGTGAAAGCCTCCGACTACGTGTTAAACCAACGTTTTACTGGAGTGGTGGTCGCTCCAGGTTCAACCCCGCTTACCTCCCGGGATCTGTCGAGATCAGGCACATTGTGGGTAATTTGGTCAAAGACAATTCAGAGACTCCTCTACTTACGAACGCTCAACTTACGAACTTTCATAGATACGAACAAACCTGTCCGTATGTACAGTTGCCTGTTCAGACCGAGAGTCGTAAGTTCAATAGCCGCACAATAGATGGCGGTGATGGCATCTACATCTGCAGGATATGAAGAACCAGTGGCATCTACGTCTACAAGAGATTATACAACTTGTAAAGCCATTCCCCGTGTTTTAGTGTACACGCCGTACAACACGTTTGGAATCGACGGGAGTAAAGTTGGACTTACGAACAAATCGACTTACGAACAGAGACCTCTGGAACCCAACAACGTTCGTAAGTAGATGGGTCCCTGTTAAGTCAATAAGAGGAGAATATACAGCACTGCGACTGTACATTAAGGTTGACAAAAATAAAAACATCACACGAAGTGGCGCAGAAATTAATAATTTAATTTACCCCCTTTACCACCATGTTTAAAAAAAAAAACTCCAATGCAACTACAAATCACACCGTACAGTATGAACGAGCTTTAAACGTTTATGAAGTGTTGTTTGTGTAAACATTACAAAAAGTAAATACAAAACAATTCTTTTTCGCGACGACGAGTACTACGAGAGTTACGAGAATTATCATAAAATGGCAAAACAGTAGTTCAAAAAAATACAACATTAGACATCATGGTATACTATCTTGACAACAGTTAAATACATACGTTATGTCATAATACAACTCTACGACTTGCCATAAAATAAGTATAATTTCAATGCAATAAAATATATATATATAGACTGTGTAATTTACAAAGTGAGGCAAAATGGAGATGATACCAGCCGGGTTACTCATAGTAAGGCGTAGTTTCCCATCAGTCCCATTGCAGTGACTGGTCGCCACAACACGTGGGTGGGCGATTGTAAGGTTCCTAAGCCAATTGACCAGGTAATTTGGACTCTACCACAATGGGCAACCGATGAGTCGCACCGGCACTGCCCACGACGTGAAATGTATTTCAGTTCGAATTCAAGTGAGCAACGCGGACAATCATCTCTTACTGATGTGGCCTGACTCCTGAAGCAATATCAGAAACAATATTCTTTCGCGATTGACTGTATATATTGAAAATGTTTAACCAGGAACAAATAACCACCCCTCCCACCCTCTTATTCTTGGCTTCTCCTGTCCATTCCCCATAACGATATTTAATGCAGAAGTATAAAAGAACGGAAATTTAATTAATAACAATAAAAAAACTGTACAACACACAAAATACACTGCAAATAAAATGCCTGAAATTTAAGCACTGCTTGGCGAAGGGTGACAATGGGGCGTGCGTTTGAGAAGGAGCCCCCCACAAAGAGCTGCGAGTTTCCACGGGGGCACATTTATCCGTTCTGCAGAAGGCCGTACCACTGCAAGCCATTGGCGGTCTCCTTACAAGGGAGGAAGGGGGTTACACACCGCGCGTTTTCTCGTACTGCGATACAACATAACCAACATGTGCCTACTGCAAATTAAATATAAAGCAGCCAACAAAACCCAGTGGTTATTACCGTAACATTAAATAATGCAATATGTTTTTTTTTTCATCTATATAACAAAACAACTCTTATAGTTTTTTTTCTCCTCCGCCACGTAATAAATGAAAGCAACACTTTCTACAGATTAAAAAAAGAAAAAAGCATAGTTCTCTTTTAGCACGTGACCATATCTTCAAAACATTTTAATTACAAAGTCAAGTTTCTCCTGTGTGTGTTATGGCCACTTTGTTGGCAATGCAGTCTTCTGAAAGTTCAACTCGTCAAGGCTTCTTGGGGATATCTCCAGGTACGAGATATCAAATTTTCTGTCGTCGTCTGTGATATCCTGCCGTGGTCCAACGGCTGCTTCACTTTCCAGTTCTCCCAGAGTCCCTTGATAATTAATTTTTTAAAAATCATTGCATCACGGAGGGGCAACACCATTACTGTTGGGCATATAAAAAACAAGAACAACTTGCAATTCTGATCCACGTGTTTAGAGTCAATCACTGGCTGCAGTTAAACCACAAAAAAAATCGAAACACACCCAAAACATAAACCAGTTTTTTTTTGGCAAAGCCCACGCCGTCACACGTCGCTCTCCGTGAGCTCGCCCCTCTGCGGCTGGTACATCACGTCCCACGCGGGCCTGGGCGGCGCGCCAGGCGATGACCCGTCCGAGGGACCCGCCAGCCCCAGGCGGCTGCCGGTACTGCTACACTGCGACTCCGTCTCCTCCTGCAGCAGGTGTTCTGTCTCCGCGTCGGGCGCCCGCTTCTCCAGCACGTGGCTGCCCAGCGACGAGGCGGCGGCGGTGGCGGCGCGCGGCCCGCCCAGGGCCTGGCCGCGCGGGCACCAGGGGCCCTCGCGGAGGCGGCCGTCCCAAAAGGACCCGTCGTCGTACTCGTCGTCGTCGTCGTCGGCTGCCGGGCGGTGCTTGATGAGGTGGAGGCCCTCGGTGGGCGCCAGAGGCCGCCGCGTCGGGGAGACGTCCACCAGGCCCTGCGGGTGGCGCACAAGAGCGGTAAGCGTGTGATGGCGCCGCCGGTGATCACGGCGCGAGAGCATTGGGGGCCCTGGGTACAAAGTCCTATTTTGAGTGGGCCACGTGAAGACAACCGTGATACGTTGGACAAGCTGCATAGCTTCATTATATCACAATTGTGTGAAATAATGCATGGTAAGTTTTGAGTTTATTTCATTGGGATCTGAGCGCCAGCTGATTAGAATCAGAATATTTATTTATACTGGAGGAATCAAATTAGCTATGAAGCTCTTTTTCACAAATGTCTCGTAGGGGTCAGATTAGAAAGTTAAGTGAATATTTGGTGTACCCCTATATATATTTTAGTTTCAATCCAGGGGCCCTTGAGCTACTCGAGGCTCTTTTGCTTTGTGTGCTTACGCCTAGCGCCACCACTGGATGGCGCAACAATGAAATATCGATTCTTACGCCCAGCATGTGAAATTGAGTCCAGCATGTGAAATTGAGTCCAGCATGTGAAATTGAGTCCAGCATGTGAAATTGAGTCCAGCATGTGAAATTGAGTCCAGCATGTGAAATTGAGTCCAGCATGTGAAATTGAGTCCAGCATGTGAAATTGAGTCCAGCATGTGAAATTGAGCCCAGCATGTGAAATTGAGCCCAGCATGTGAAATTGAGTCCAGCATGTGAAATTGAGTCCAGCATGTGAAATTGAGTCCAGCATGTGAAATTGAGCCCAGCATGTGAAATTGAGTCCAGCATGTCAAATTGAGTCCAGCATGTGAAATTGAGCCCAGCATGTGAAATTGAGCCCAGCATGTGAAATTGAGCCCAGCATGTGAAATTGAGCCCAGCATGTGAAATTGAGTCCAGCATGTGCATCAAATACTGGGAATGATAATCAATTTGATTCGTGTGTGTGTATATATGGTATCGAATATTTTAGGGCATGTGACCCCTGGCAGCCATTACAGGCGCTACATGAACAATGTTAAAAAAAGAGGATAGGTTTTCAAATATTGATGGCTAAATAGTGATAATTCATCTGATCAGAGCGAGGGAAGTGCGGGGGGTGAGGCAAATTGTTCCACGCCTATAGAGCATTCGTGGGAGTCAGGTGCCACGGGTGCTGCCAGGACACAGCAAGGTTTCCTTTAGGGAACGGGCCGTTATCAGTGGCATCTGTACAGGCTGCTCTCCCACATTAAGCCTGCTAAGCAAGTTCCATTTTTACTATTTATGCATTTCTCTTCAAGGAGTGCATTAACCGCCTCGCTGGTTATGCATTTTTTATGAGGTTTTTACAATTTGTAGATGTGCGTTTCTATAGCTTTGTACGCTTAACGTGGTTGCCAATGGGTATTCCCTTACATTCAGCAAATGTTATATTTCATGAAATGTAATATTGTCTGTGTGATTTATGATTGACAGCCCTTTGTCAATCCATCGCTGGATGAAGGCCTCCCCACACCATATCGGTCATGGGGGTTGTTTGACCATACTTCACCACGCTGGAAAGTAGAGGTTGGGGAAGGAGGTATCAGGTATCTCGCCACGGATGTTAGTCGTGGTCGGGAATCGAACTCGGATCACGGGGTTCATAGGGTAGTCCACTCAATCACTACACCACCAACTCTCCCTTCTCAGCATACCTCAACGTATATTTAACGGATCACTGATGAGTCGATTAGCTGAGTAGTTTCAACACAAATGGAAATGGCGTTTGTTAATTCACGATCCAAAATGCGAAATGTGTAAATTATTAATCGATTGACGCACCAACTGTATTGACAGTTACGTTAAAATATTCACACAGAGAACGCGGCACAAAAAACATCACGCCAGCACATGCAGTGTAAAAGTCACCCTCTCAAAACATACCCCGGGAGAAAAAAAAAAAGATGATTTGCTCGGTAAAAAAAAAAATGCGGTTGGAAATGGGGGGATCTGGTGCATGGCACGAAATTAAAGGATAGATGGGATGAAAAAAAACACCAGTTAGGAATGAAACGCGACAGAACGAACGGGGCGGCGTTCCTTCGCATTCTACAGGGTGCGTCAAAAGTCAGGAGCCGGCCGGAGCGTCTTCGCGGATACCGCGTAGGATCACATTGGTTAGGCCGCGTGGCCGCTCTCTCCTTCGTGATAATTGTTTTTTTACCCTTTTATCTGGCAACAAAACTGACACCTTATTTACAAGGAGTCATGTTTGCATAGACCACAATAGCTGCAGTCATAATGCAAAAAAAACATAACTCTGATAAAGTATGCACTGTCCTTGAAGTTGATTGGTCCACACCCGAGACAGCTTTCCTTAGAGCCTAGTCTCACATGGTGTTGGACCAGATGACGCCAAAAGGCGCATACATTATCAGAGTTATGTTTTTTGTTTGCATTATGACTGCAGGTATTGTGGTCTATGCAAACATGACTCCTTGTAAAAAAGGTGTCAGTTTTGTTGCCAGATAAAGGGTAAAAAAACAATTATCATATTTTTTATTGGCAAATGAGGTTCCAATGGTGTAAATGCTTACCCCGAGCTCTCTCTCCTTCGTGTTGTGCCGCGAATGTTGTCCAACGCCATGTCTGACATTTCCACTCAAAGCCAAATCGGTTGCCGCAGGACCTGCCAGCACGTGGGTCCTAACATCGCGCGGTACAACCTCAAAACTCCCCGGAAAAATACTGCGGCTATTTTGATGCTCATTGAATACGTGAGCCGACTGTGCTCAGATCAACGTGGACGTGCCGACGAGCGATCGAGCATCCCGTGCGAAGAATGCTCGCGACGTGCGTGTCCAATCGAATACTGCACGGTCCGAGCGTCCGCTGTACAACTGACTGCACAGACGTACGGGCTCCTGATGTTTTTGCTGCACCCTGTAGGCCATGCAGCAGCTAGATGTCTCCACGCTGGGTCGTGGCGCACACACACAACGCATGCCCAACCGGTACCTGATGCAAACGAGGCTCAAAATATAAAGGGGGACAAAGAGTCGCTTGAAAATCCCAGCTGTAAGGTGACACAAGAATGCAACGGAATGAAAATCTGAGTGGGTGACAAATACTGCACAAGAGATTCAGATTATTTGTCAGGCTCCTTCCGATGCGGTAATGTTTAACCTTGGCAGAATGTACATTTTTGTCCCTCTGCCTATGACTAATAATTATAACGATTTCCTTTATGCACCCAGATGAGGCTCACTGAGTCTTAAGACTCTTTTTGAGGAGAGTCCTGCATCGGTATGTTTGCCTCAATTCCATTAACGAGTTGTTGTTGTTTTTGTTGCTTCATATGGGTGGGAAATGGAGAGAACCCACACGTAATGGGGTGGGGGGGAGGGTAACACTCAAAACTCCACACAGATGGATTAAATCCACTGCTGTCCTGCCATCAGCTGGCCACCTGGCTGCCCAGGTAGTCTCCCCAAGAGCTCCCACGACCTGACTCAGGCCTGTACAACAACACAAGGCGCCTTTTCCCAGCAGGAGGCTTTTCTCGAGGCTAGCTGGCTAGTTGTGGCACGGTGGGTGGGGGTTGGGGGGGGGGCATCGCGGGGCGCGCACCTCCGATTAGCACGGGTGGCTACGTACGGTGCGAAAGAAGTTCAACGCACGTACACGCGCGTACGTACGCACCTCCTTGTAGTGAACGTGGCTTCTGCCCGGCGCTTTGTGCGCGACCTCCAGTTTCACGGCCTGCGTGGCAACTCGGTAGGAGGGGTTCGTGTAGATGAGGTTGTCTGACGTCGGGTCCTCAAATGCAGTCTTCTTTTTCCTGCAGTCAGAAAGACAGAAGGGGAGGAGGAGGAGAGAAACTAAAATATCCGTATTCAAGAATCTGCATTTGACAGCCAAGTTTGTCACGGAACTCACTTGAGCCACTTACATCATACAGAGTCGGGGGAACAGCCCATTCTCACTGATAATGGTCGAGATAATAAAGAGTGGAGTAGTTATGGTGACGGTTAGGAGAATGGGTGGGAAGTGTTTAAGGAGGGGTAGTGATAAATGTAGTGATAGGGGTTGGGGTAGTGATAGGGGTTGGAGTAGTGATAGGGGCTCGGGTAGTGATAGGGGTTGGGATAGGGGCTGGGGTAGTGATAGGGGTTAGGATAGGGGCTGGGGTAGTGATAGGGGTTGGGATAGGGGCTGGGGTAGTGATAGGGGTTGGGATAGGGGCTGGGGTAGGGATAGGGGTTGGGATAGGGGCTGGGGTAGTGATAGGGATTGGGATAGGGGCTGGGGTAGTGATAGGGGTTGGGATAGGGGTTGGGGTAGTGATAGGGGTTGGGATAGGTGCTGGGGTAGGGATAGGGGTTGGGATAGGGGCTGGGGTAGTGATAGGGGTTGGGGTAGTGATAGGGGTTGGGGTAGTGATAGGGGTTGAGATAGGCCTGGTCGGAGCTGGGGAGACCAGGCAGTAGCAGTAGCAGGATGGGCTAGGGAGAAGAGATGGGGTTTAAGGGAGGAACAGATGCAGGTTGAGAGTGCAGATGATTGTTTTATGGGCAATTGGAGTTTGATCCAACTACACGGGCATCTGTGGGTTGTGGGGGGGGGGTATGTGCCGGGCTCCTGACGAAGGTGGGTGGACCGCGGGAAACCCCATTTCATCCTCGCAGCAGTGCCAATGTCAACCGCGCTTACACCGCCATCTGTGAGCGTTCCTAACGTTTGGGACCGCTCCGATGTAACCACAAGGCGGCGGTCGCTGCGTGGAGGTTGTGTGGTTGCGCTGCGAGGTCGCGGCGGGCCAGTCGTCACCTGCACACGATGATGATGGCGATGAGCGCCAGGACGCTGACGAGGGACATGGCCAGACCGACGATGTATGCCGTGTGCAGACCGGAATCTTTCAGGGAGAAGAAAAAAAACCACACACAAATTAAAAAGCAAAACATTTCACAACATCCAGCTCATCCTGAGATCGGGCACACCTTGGGTGACTTTGTCTGAGGCAATCGCACAGTAAGGCTCCGGTTAACCATCTAAAATGTTACGTAAGTTGTTTACAAATCCCGTAAGTATTACTCAAGCTCTAGAACCTGGGCACGTGACAGTGGATTCTTGATAACGGAGGGAATTGACTGCTCTCTCACACCGCCTAGGCCAACTCAGCCTTCAAATGTGTACCTGGCGCGGTGTGTAAACATCGCCACTCACTTTCACTGCACCGTGCGCTTTCAGATGCGTTTCTGCGGCCGTTTGGAGCGCTGTTGCTTCCAATGCTCGGAAGCCACTGGAGCTATGCATTTTTAAATCTCAATTGAAAACTCATTTCTTGAGAACTGCTTTTTGTCTTTACTTTCTTGTCCTTCCCCAGCACCTCCAATTGGGACGGTTCGCGATGTACGGTGCGAAACAAGTTCAACATACATACACACGCCCATCTGGGAGCCGCCCCTGCCTGGCATTATACTATCGAGTATAGAGACGGTCGTGAGTGACTGATGCAGGGCTACCAAGCCTGAAGGTCTGCTGCAAGCACCGCTCCTGAGGCTGCGAGGGCACCACTCACCGCTGGCAACCCGCGCCGTCTCGTTGTAGAGAGCTCCGCACAGTCGCCCTCCCTCCGCATTCTCCACGCACCTGCGTGGAAAGCAACGGCGTCATGCTTCACCGTTATCGCCGCCCCTGCCCCCTCCCCCGCGCCCCCACTCTCGCGATGGACCCGATGACTCGCCACGGGGTATTTCTGAGTAGAAACATTCAGAAGCCCCGTAGCTATGGCCCGATTGCTCATCATTAACACCATCGTCGTCATCAAATCTAACATTTCGATTTAAAGCTTTCGTGACTGCAGGGATTCATCTTCTTGGTTCTTTCGGTAAAGTCACGTAGAAGGGAAATAATAAAATAATAAAAATAAAACATTATAAAATACAATTCTCACAACGTTTCGGCCACAACGCAAGCAGCCGTCCTCAGGTGAAGAACAGGTCTGTCGGAAAGACAGCGTCTGAATGACAGACCTGTTCTTCACCTGAGGACGGCTGCTTGCGTTGTGGCCGAAACGTCGTGAGAATTGTATTTTATTTGTTTTATTTTTATTATTTTATTATTTCCCTTCTACGTGACTTTACCGAAAGAACCAAGAAGACAAATGTAACATGTTTACGAGACTAATTCCCGTGAATGAATATCTAACTTCCCCCCCCCCCCCCGGTTCAATCCGAAAAACAAGTTGGTCCACCAAAAAAGCAAAGCGTGCAGCATACCGACAACATTTCTTACTATGAGCGCAACGTGCGAGGCCGCCCATCACCCCCAGGGCTCTATCCCGGTTCGCATCCTCCCCGGACCGTCGACACCACAAAGCGTTTACCGCGCCCGGCGCTCACCTCACGGTGGTGTTGGCGGGGTTCGTTGTCTGCGCGACGGTGAACGGCGGCGCTGGGGCAGCGGGCGCCGACTCGGTGGCGAGGGGCCGGCTCGTGGACCTGGTCACTGCGGGGGTCGTCTCCCGCGGCTCCGGCACAACTCCCGGCACTGCGGGGTTCCCGGGGAAGTTTAAATTCGTTTTGAAATGATGAATAACAGCTCGCTTTGATTCGTCATTCATAGACGAGCGCGCGAATAATTTTTAGCAAAATCAAATCGAACGCGAGTTGCTTCACAGCCAATATAGAACAGCGGTTCCAACCAAATGCCAACGTTTTACTGGGCTAATACCCAATAAACAATATGTGTACGTGTACACATACTGCCCAGTATCATGTGTATACATACTGGGGAATGGCAGTGCAGTGGTTACGAACCCTGTGACCCAAGTAAGGTTTCCACTTACGGCCAACACCAGTGACGAAAATCTGAGCCAGTCCTGGTTCTCTCCTAGGTCGACTTAGAGTTGGTGTGGCCGGGGTGGTGCAGACAGGGGGTGGTGTGGCCGGGGTGGTGCGGCTGGGGCGGTGTGGCTGGGGTGGTGTGGACAGTGGGTGGTGCGGCTGGGGTAGTGTGGCTGGGGTGGTGTGGCTGGTGTGGTGTGGTGGATGTGGTGTGGCTGGGGTGGTGCAGACAGGGGGTGGTGTGGCTGTGGTGGTGTGGCTGGTGTGTTGTGGCTAGCGTGGTGTGACTGGGGTGGTGCCACTGAAGCGGTTCGGCTGGGGGGGTTCGGCAGAGGTGGTGTGGCTGATGTCGTGTGACTGGTGTGATGTGGCTAGCATGGTGTGACTGTGGTGGTGTGACTGGGGTGGTGCCACTGAAGTGGTGCGGCTGGGGGGGTTCGGCAGAGGTGGTGTGGCCGACACCAACACGGCGCTTACCGATGGAGCACGGCCGCTGGTCGGGCCGGTCAGGGCACGCGCACACGTAGTCCGTGGCCCTGGCGAAGCAGAGGTGCGAGCAGCCGCCATTGTTGTCTCCGCACGCGTTGGTACCTGAGGGGCGGGGGTCGTGGGGGGGGGGGAAACGTGGAAATCATTAAAATTGTTTAATATGTATAAGAATTTGTTTTTATTGTCGTTAAAGAATCCAGAGTACAGTAGGAATGTTAAAGGAAAGACAAACACAGATACGGAGAGAGAAACATACGCAGAGAGAGAGAGACAGAGAGAGAGAGAGACACACACAGAGAGACACACATGGGGAAGAGACACATAGAGAGACACACACGCAGAGAGAGACACACACAGAGACACACAGAGAAACAACGCCTCTGTGACGAGGCATTATATATTTGTAAAATATATATTATTATATTATTTTTATATGTAAATTGTTTCTTTAACAAAAAACTAAACTAAGGCAATTTCCCGTTGCTCAAATGAGCATTGTAGCGTTGGTGCTCATCTTCGGTTTAGAGCCCCGAACCGTAGGTGGAAACCCCCACATTACTTTGGCAGCGGTGAGTCTATCCACAAACTTGATTTCCCCCCAAAGTGGTGCTCGTTTTATCGACCCCAGAGTGATCACAAGCCGAGTCAACCGCCCCCAACCAGGATTAGAACTCACAGACTTCCAACTGCGAGCCGCTCGCTCTGATGCCCGAGCCACCTGGCCGGATACAAACCCCGTTACAACGACATACGCAGCAACACATCTCCACTGGACACAGGGGCATAGCGCGGTTGGCACGGGCCTCGGTGCGAGCAATGAATTTACCGCCCGCCACCCGGCATCCAATTGCCTCTCTCTCCGTAGCCCGGCACTTGAGCTCCCCCCCCCACCCTTCAGCCGGGTGATCACGGTGCTATGGTTGAGATAGCCACGCTGTCGACTGGCCGAGGCCAAATACACACGTTTGTCTGGATTAATGTCATGTCCAGCTAAGATAAAGATATATATTAAAAAAATCCCATTTAAACGTTCAGTTGTTAAGGTTAGCACACCACACTGTGAACCTGGAGACTCCAGTTTAATTCCCAACCATGGCTAACATCGATAGCAGAGAGCAATATCTGATTCAGTTCTGGGGAACCTTTTCGCACCGACGATTAGCACGGTTGGCGACATGAGGTGCGAAAGAAGTTCAACATACGTACATTTTCACCACCCCACACTGCCCATCACGGTGAAGTATGGTCAAACAGCCCCCGTAACCGGCACAGCGTGGGGAGGGCTTCATCCAGCAGCGGATTAACAAAGTGTGGTAAACTACAGTAATATATATATACGTAAATATATTTTAAATGTAAATGAGCCAGGGGTCAGAGGACAAACTAACAAGAAAAGCCATTTTTGTCGAATTCGGGAAAAAAAACTAAATATTTCAAGAGCCGCAATGGCGGTGTTCCTTAATAAGTAACGTCACGAAGCAGTCATTAAAATAGCCGCGTCCGGCTCAGCAGCAGCTCAGCAGCTGTATGTGGTATGTGGTACCGGAACACAATTCAGAAAAAGTATCGGAAAACAAAAAAAGAACGGGGGAAAAAAAATAAAACGCCCTGGGTAACTATAAAAACGACGATAATTGGTTTTTTACCCTTTTATCTGGCAACAAAACTGACACCTTTTTTACAAGGAGTCATGTTTGCATAGACCACAATACCTGCATCATATTTTTTACTGGCAAATGAGGTTCCAATGGAATAGAAGCGACATGTCACGAGTGGGGCAAGTACCAGTCTGACGGAGGGGCGACACGGCGATGATGTCCATGAGTCCCTCCATGTTGGGCAGGATGGTCTCGCGGTTGCGGCCCGTGCGCTTGTCCACGCGCTGGATCGACTTGGTCTGCCAGTCGGTCCAGTAGATGAAGCGGTCATGCTGCGGGATGGACGCAGGGCGACGTCCGCCGGACACGCACCCGTTAATTAGAATCTTAAGTTACACTCAAGGAGGAATCCCGATGGGCTGTGGAGCTCTTTTTCATCGATATCCAGTAGGAGCACGGGTCAGAACGTTACTCCAACGAACAATATCGATATCCAGTAGGAGCGCGGGTCAGAACGTTACACCAACGAACAATACAAAAAAAACGATGGGAGTGCAAAGGATAGTTAAAGTATAAGTAAATCACTTTTAAGAAATACAAATAAAACTATTTTTTTTACCAGGTAAGGCCCACTGAGCTATTGTAAGGCCCACTGACCTGGCCACAAATGATAGCTAAAAAAAGTGGCTTATCACGTGGAATTTTTTCCCGAAAAATAATCTAAACACACGTTTCTATTCACGGGTGTAGGGGGGGGCGGTCGCGGGGAGTCTTTGCCCCCCCCGCCACGCCCCCCCACCCCCCTGCGGCGCCGCTCGCTCACCTGCGTGAGGGCGAAGGGGTGAGGAACCTCGCTGACGAGCACGGCGCGGGACTTCCCGTTGAGGTCGGCGCTCTCGATGCGATCCAGCTGAGCGTCCACCCAGTACAAGCTGCACACGCGCCACGGCGTCGCGGTCGCCCCCCCAACGACAAAACGACGTTCAATTTTATTTTGGCTTTAAACCCCTCGCCAAACCTACGCATTTCACGAGTAGTACTAATCGCATATCTGCATTTCCCATAAATATGGTAAATTCCTCTTGATATGCAAATTATTTTGTCAAGGCGCTCTTCGCCCCCTCCATCCCAACTTAAATAGTCGCTCCAAGCCCGGGGCTTGTCATTCAGACTCTGTCTCCTCGACAGACCTGTTCTCCACCTGAGGACGGCTGCTTGTGTTGTGGCCGAAACGTTGTGAGAATTATTTCATTATGTTTTATTATTATTATTTTATTATTTCCAAGAAGAAAAAAAACGACGTTCGTTTGGAACAACGGGAAGCTGCGCCGTTTGTTTAAACGATGAGTACTTACAAACGGGGGGTGGCAGGTGGGTGCGCCTTTAGTTTTATTTTACGAATGAATAAGGGCTGAATTACATTGCTGGTCACACGCACGCTGCAGTGGACACAGAAGGGCTATCGGCCTATGGATTGTGGTGATGATGATGGGGGGTGGGGGGGGTGGTCACACAAACACTGAGACACTGAACCATGTTGCTGTTGCTTCGTACACTTTTATGCACTTTTAATTTAGTAGGTAAAGCCCACTGAGCTATGCAGCTGTCTTTGAGAAGCGACCTGGCTATCACAAATGATAGCTCAACGAAGTGGCTTATCATCATGTGGAAATTTATAGCAGCCAAGTACTCTCAACGCACGTTTCTAAATGTGGAGGGAAAAACCGGAGGAACCGGAGAAAAATCCACGCGACCACGGGGAGAGAAACATGCAAACTCCAACTCCAGAGTCGGGATCAAACCCACGACCTCCTGTATACCAGGCGAGCTAGTTAACATCTTGCCACCGTGGCGTATATAGTATATATTATATATACGCATACTTATAAAAAATAATCGTTGTACATATGTACGTTGAACTTCTTTTGCACCGCGCGTAGTCAATCGCGCTAATCGAAGACGCAGGTGAAGGACAACTAAATAATAATTGTGGAGGTGCCTCGAACATTTTGCAGGGCAGACAGAGAGGGTTTTGGTTACATCGAGTCATGCCACTATTCGTCCATTCGCCGTCCGTGTTTGTGCACGACCGCCCGCCGATCTTCAAGAGATTCCAACGAATCGTTCGTCCCGTCACACCGACAACGCAGCTGGGATAACATTGTAAAACACGACTTGTTGAAGGAATGAGGATTCGAGACCAGGTGGTCGCCCTTCCTACAGACTGTAAACTAAGAGGGATGGACGAGGAGGTCAGAGGGAGGGAGAAGGGAAGGGGTTAAAAGATGGGTGGACCCCTGGGCGGACAAGTGGAGACGGAGCTAGGAGCGAGGGGAGGTTGGTACACACGTCCATAAGCTGGGTGTGTATTATTTGATTTGTAGAATGTTCCTTTTGCCACCCCTCTTCCCTCTCATCCCTGGTCTTTCCTTACTATTATAATGACAGGAGAGTCAACCTACGGTGTGAGAGGACCAGTGGCCACGGGAGACCTACGTTGTACCGGGCTCGCACTTTTGTCGCAATAAAAACATGATATCTATAAAAACAAAACTCCTTGGTAGCAAAAAAAAAAAAGAGAGATTTAACAGAGCAGCGGCGCGCAAAGCAACGTCCGCCCGACCGTAGAGGGTAATGAAGACGCTGCGATTTATGAGGCCTCACCGCCGGGTGTCGTAGTCCAGCGTGAGGCCGTTGGGCCAGCCCAGGTTGGAGTTCACGAGGACTCGGCGCTCGGACCCATCCAATTGCGCCTTCTCGATCTTGGCCTCGTGACCCCAGTCCGTCCAGAACAGGTACCTGTCGCAGCGAGGGGAAGTCAAAGGTTCAAAATGTGTTTTTGTTTTTTAGATAAGAATGCTGATGATCTCTTCCTCTTCTCTTCCATCATGACAATGCTTGTTTTAAGGGCGCCTTATAATTTAAATGATTATTATTATCAGTGGTCACTTGCTGGCTGACGGTGAGGTTGAATGAACGTCTTCTACTCCTTCCTATCTCCGATTTGGGGCAATTTACGGCGATCGCTTCGTTATTTTTGGACTTAAAGTTGTTCCTTTTGCCGTCAATTCACGATATACACATTATAAACACGAGCTCGTGCGATGCAGCACTTTGGGGGGAAGAGTTGTGCGGATCGCGTAAACATTCGTGGAAATCACCAAAACCCACAAATCAAAACCTACAGACAAGATAGGACAAGATTCAAGATGACAGATATGAATTATAATATTTTTTTTACATTAACACATTTATCTCCGTCTTATCTTACGGCCGTAATTCAAGCCGATTGCACGGTTCACCCCTGTTGTGTTTCACGATGTCCCGAGGGGGCCGACATCTTTCGCTCGTTTTTTTGCTCCTCACGCCTCGCGCCGCACACCGAGCCCGCACCCCTTGCGCGGGAAGACGGCGATGGCGCGCGGCTCGTCCAGGCTCTGGTTGATGAGCACGCGGCGGCAGGAGCCGTCCAGGCGCGCCACCTCGATGCTGTTGCGCCCCGTGTCCGTCCAGTAGAGGTTGCGCGCGATCCAATCGACGCTGAGGCCGTCGGTGGTTGTGAGGCCCTCCCCGATCACCGTCTCCATGTCCGTGCCGTCCAGGTTCACCCTCCTGCGCCGTGACCGCGCCAGCGACGCGCTCGTCAGTGACTCGGTGGTGAGATGTCCGCTGCCTCGCCTGGTATACAGGCGGTCGTGGGTTCGATCCTGACCCTGACAACTGTATACTTAGAGTTTGCACGTTCTCCCCGTGGTCGTGTGGATTTCTCTCCGGGTCCACCGGTTTTTCCCTCCACATTTAGAAACACGTGTTTAGAGTATTTGGCTGCTGTAAATTTCCACAAGATAAGCCACTTCGGTGAGCTACCCTTTGTGATAGCACGCGCGTCGCACCCAGGGCAGATATGTGTCCCGGTTGACAACCCCAGAAAATATCTCTGCTCGCTGCACTCCGCATCGATGCACACCACCTCCAGTATATCCTCCCGCTATGGCCGCGGCTGCTCCAGCAGCCACGTGCCGCCCGACTCCAGTCTACCGGCGACAGGGAAAATATTCAGTGAGAAACTAAGCCCTGGTCACAACACCTCCAGGATACCCCCCCGCTGTGGCCGCGGCTGCTACAGTAAGTCACGTGCCGCCCGACTCGGTGGTCCCGGAAAACAATTCGAGCGAGAGGACGAATTTCTCCCTCTTTCCGGCCGCACCTGATGACGTCCAGGTGCACGTCGGTGTAGTAGACCTTCCCCTGCGCGGCGTCGTGGTCGAGCGAGATGACGTTGTGCAGGTCGGGCACGGGCACCGTCACGTCCGTGTGGTCGGCCGTGTCGAGCGACACGCGGCGGATGGACGCGCGGTTCGAGAAGAGCAGGAACGACTCGGGCCCCGCGGGGCAGCTGCGCCCGTCCGCCGTGAGCCGCACGCCCGTGGGGCACGCGCAAGCCGGCCCGCTCGGCCGGGCCAGGCACAGGTGGCTGCAGCCGCCGTTGAACGTGCCGCACTTGTTGAAACCTGCGTCTCGCGCGCGCGCAGGGGGTCGGGAGCGCAACGCGACTGTGAATTTACGGAAGCCATGCAGCCGGCCAGGAGTGGAAGATGGCAGCAGCAGCAGCGGTCGTCACGCGGCCACGCTCTGTTCGGTGAGAGATCAACGACCGGTTGCCATCGTCAACCCAGCGACCGAACGTCCATCAACGATCTCCCGGTCTCCAGAGCTGCAACAACCGAACCGGCTGAGCCGCTCGGCGGTAGAGCGAGCGGCTCGCGAACGGAAGGTCGCGAGTTAGAATCCTGGTTCGGGATTGACTCGACACATCCTTCACCTGACCAGGCCTGTATCCAGCAGCGGACTGACAAAGTGTTGTAAACACGGGCTATATAGACTCCCGACATATTCCAATTTTTTGGAGATGTATTTTCAAGATCACTGCAACCGATTATACAAACACCACGGTTGATCCGGTGTGCGTGGGGGGTGTTGGTCGTTCATCCATCATTGGGGTAGAGAGGCAGGCCGTGCGTTACTTATTTCTATAAACGACACAGATGAGATACAGCGCTGGACAGGCACCGTCGCGGATCGCATGGGCGAGCGGGGGGGCGGTGAAAAACGGACCGGGCGGGCGCGTGCGGTCGACGGCGTGGATGTCCATGAGGCCGGCGAGGTTCCCGCGCACGGTGAAGGGAGCGCCCCCGCGGAGGCGGTCGGCCCGCTGCACGCTGCGCGTTTGCCAGTCCGTCCAGTAGATGTGCTGCCCCAGCAGCGTGAGGCCGTACGGGTGCTGCACGGGCGACACCAGCGTGCGCCGGTGGTTGCCGTTCAGGTCCGACGCCTCTATGCGCTGCGTGCGGTGGGGGAGAGGGTGATGGAGACGGGGGGGGGGGGGGAGACGGGGGGGGGGGGCGAGGGGGGCGAGGGGGGAGACGCCGGGAGGGTTACGGCGCTCGGAATGCGTGCGTGCCGATGTGTGCGCGTGCGTACGTACGTTTATAATTTTTGTTCCCATGGTTTTTTTCATGACCCCCACCTAATTGTTTTTATCCCAACTACATCGGTGAGCTAAAAACACGTACGTTGTAGCTAGTATTGGCTAAACATCCCGTGCGAGCAAGGTGAGAGCGGCGTGCTTGTGAGAAGTCCGTGCGAGCGGCGTGCGCGTGATCAGCGCCCACCTCCGTGTGCGCGTCGGCCCAGATGAGCTGCGAGCCGGCACGGTCCACGACAAGGCCGTTGGGCCAGCCCAGGTTGTGGGCGATGACGGTCGTGCGCTCCGAGCCGTCCATGCCGGCGCGCTCGATCTTGGCGTTCTCGCCCCAGTCCGTCCAGTACATGTACCTGGCGTGACGAGACGGGGTCGCCCGGTCAGATCGTGCGGCCGCTCGTGACTCGCACCGCGGTACTTACAAACACGGGGGGCCATCAGTTTAATTTGACAATTACATCGTGATTGGAGGGGGGGGAGGGTCACACGAGCACTGCGACACTGAACCACGCTGCTGTTGCTCCAACCATGGCCATGCATAGCTTTGCCACTTAACGACGATAATAAAAACAAACAGCTGCCGTCGTCAGTGATGCCGATGGTAGCGACGATGACGACGACGCTGACGTTGACGATGCCGATAAAGGCATTGGGTGGGGGGATGGGTGGGGGGGGGGGTTAGGTGGGGGGAGGGGGTGGGGGAGGGGTCACGCAGGAGCAGCGGCGGGCTTCAACTCGATCGCACACCCGGAGTCGTGGTTGAGCGCGAGGGCCCGTGGCGAGTCGAGGTTCTGCCAGATGAGCACGCTGCGCTGCGACCCGTCCAGGTTGGCCACCTCGATGCGCTTCGTGCCCGTGTCGGCCCAGTAGAGCTTGCGGCCCTGCACGTCCACCGCCAGGCCGTCGGTGGTCACCAGGCCTGCGCCGCGACGTGGCCGAGGGGACATTAAACACCAAGTGCTCGCCACAAACCAAGAGCACGATACCTCGCTGCCAATCTCGTCACGGAGCATAAGCCATCGCGCAGACTCTCGTCATCCTCGCAGCGGCGGATCTTGACTGGCCATCGACCAAACACGGTCAAACTAATCGTGCGCTTTTTCATGCGTGTCTGCGGCCGTCTGGAATGCTCTTCCTTCCGATATTAGTAAGCCACTTGGAGCTATTCACTTTTAAATCATCTATATTCCAAACGAATTTCTTTCGAACTGCTTTTTGTGTTTCGTTTGTTGTCCTTCATACGTTTGGCTACGTACGGTGTGAAAAAAGTTAAACAGACATACATTTTCATTAATAATCAATGTT
The DNA here is from genome assembly GCF_965212315.1 of Lampetra planeri. NCBI lineage: Eukaryota > Metazoa > Chordata > Hyperoartia > Petromyzontiformes > Petromyzontidae > Lampetra > Lampetra planeri. The sequence goes on from NC_136114.1 coordinate 14,003,342, forward strand.
ATTACTTTAATGACAAAATAACCCTTTGATGGAAGTAATAAAAAAGACAAAAACACAATCTCAAAACAACGACTCTATGGGCCTCTCCCCCAATCCGAGTGGATCTGGAGTTGGGCCCTGCTGGATGTCACGGCTTCTGGTGTCACTCACCACTGGTGGTGAGGTGGCACTCACCACTTGTGGTGTCACTCACCGCTGGTGGTGAGGTGACACTCACCACTTCTGGGGGTCACTCACCACTGGTGATGAGGTCCTCCTGCTCGGAGCCGTCCAAGTTCGCTCTTCCGATCTTCTTGAGCGTGCTGTCTGACCAGTACACCTTGCCTGGCGCGCACAATGAACATGCAAGCGAGCGTGAGGCTGGTTTTTTGGGCAGCAGTGTCCCGGTTGATTTGGCAGATACAGAGCATTGAGGTGCGGTCGCAATGGGGGGGTGGGGGAGGGATTGGGTGGGCTTTGTAATAAAAATAACTTCAACTTGAGACGGTATTTCAGTGTTTGCTCTCTCTCTCGCTCTCGACAAGGAGAGACGGAGCAACTGAGAGGCGCGAAGGACCACGGACAAGTGGCAGAGGCGGTGCCCACGCGGCGGGCCAGCGCCAAACGCCCCCCCCCCCCCGCCAAAGCTCTGTGGTCCTCTACATACGAAGGTGCTATTGGCCCGTTGACGAGTGTCCATAGATCCAAATCGTGTTGTGTATTTGTGTACACAGGCAAGTTTTCACATCCGTGATCATGTAGCTTTTTAACAGACGTGGCAAGGACAGCACCATGTGAATCAATGATAATGACGGTGAACAGATGATGATGATGAGTTATAATGGGATGACAATTAATTCTGGTGATCGATGGATGATGATGATGAGATGATGATAAATACGTGTGATGATGTTTGAATGATATTCTTTGGGTCTTTCGGTAAAGTCACGTAGATAGGTTGAAAGAAAACAACAAAAAACTACGACGTTTCGATCACAACACAAGCGATCGTCATCAGGAGGAGTAAAGAGGAAAGCTGCTGAGGCAGACTGTTTTAAAGGTTTAAAATGGGTGTAACTCAAGGGTCATAAACGAAGTGGGCGGGGAGAGTGATACTAATGTGAGAAATTAGCATGTTAATATTCTTGGTTCTTTCGTTAAAGTTAATTTTTATTTTATTTTATTGTCTTTTATTTTTATTTTATCTTCAACGTGACTTTACCGAAAGAACCAAGAATATGAATTCCTGCAGTCACGAAAGTTTTAAGTCAAGATTTAGCATGTTAATGTGAGATCGGAGGGCGACCTCCATAACGAGGGAGCGGAGGTGGCTATGTTAATGTGAGAGATTAGCATGTTAATGTGAGATCGGAGGGCGATCTCCACGATGAGGGAGTGGAGGTGGCTATGTTAATGTGCGAGATTAGCATGTTAATGTGAGATCGGAGGGCGATCTCCACGATGAGGGAGTGGAGGTGGCTATGTTAATGTGAGAGATTAGCATGTTAATGTGAGATCGGAGGGCGATCTCCACGATGAGGGAGTGGAGGTGGCTATGTTAATGTGAGAGATTAGCATGTTAATGTGAGATCGGAGGGCGATCTCCACGATGAGGGAGTGGAGGTGGCTATGTTAATGTGAGAGATTAGCATGTTAATGTGAGATCGGAGGGCGATCTCCACGATGAGGGAGTGGAGGTGGCTATGTTAATGTGAGAGATTCGCATGTTAATTTGAGATCGGAGAGCGGCGTCCAAGACAACGGCTCGGAGGTGGCAATGTATGGTTGAATGATGTTCATGAAGATGATGATTGATAGACGATGACAATCAAGATATGTGTTATGGTCATTGTCGGTTGATGACAAGAATGATGATGATGACGGACAATGACAATAAAATTAACATGGAGACTGACGAATGATGGTGATGATGACGATTGATAAACAATGACGATAATGGACTCATGGTGGTGATTGATGGATGACGAGGAGGACATTGATGATGACGATGACAATGATGACGACAACAACAATGATGACATCGACGATGACGACTACGCACAGCGGCGACGGCGACATCTGTGCAAAAAGAGCTTTACGGCCCATCGGATTCCTCCGCTCCGAATTGAACATTCTCATCGCGATTCTGATTCCGACGGCAACCGAGCGGAGTTGGCTCGGGGCGGCACCTTGCTTGGAGTCGACGCCGACGGCGATGGCGTTCTTCAGCGAGCCGTTGAGGGGCAGCACCACGTCGGCGTAGTACGGCACGTCGAAGGAGATCATGCGGATGTCCGTCCTCCTCGCGAAGATCAGGAAGCTCTTCATGCCTGCTCGAGGGGAGCAGAGGAGGTATGGGTAGGCGGGGAGAGCGGGGGGATGGGTTGAGGGGGAGTTTGGGGGGGGACACACCGCAATGTCAGGAATGTTCAATGATCACGCATGGGGAGATGCGGGGGGACAGAGCGCTGTGCCTCTCGGCCGACCGATCATCATCGGTGACTGCCCCACAAAAAACGCCCAACCTCTACGGTGATGTCAACCAGCGTTCCTTGTTTAGTAGGCGAGACCCCCTCCTCCCCCACCCACCCCCCACCCCAATTGAGAATCATTCTCCGTTGCAAGGGCAGAAACACCAAGCCCTTGGGAGCGATGCCTTCGTTGGGGAGGAATCAAAACTGGGTCTGAATGCTGAGTGCGGCCGTCTGGAACGCACTTCCTTCCGATATTCGGGAGCCAGCGGAGCTATGCACTAATTTCTTTAGAACTGCTTTTTGTGTTTATTTGTTGTCCTTCGCACAGTTGGCCACGTATGGTGTGAAGGAAGTTCAACATACATACATTATCATAAATAATAATCAATGCGATTACTTTAATGACAAAAGAACCCTTTGATGGCAATAATAAAAACAACGGCTCTACGGGCCTCTCCCCACAATCCGAGATGTTGTTGCCCTTCCGATTAGCACGGTGGGCTACGTACGGTGCGAAAGAAGTTCGACACACGTACGTACATACCCGAGCAATGAAACCACAACCACACGTGACGCGGAAACATCTCGGTGCAGCGCCTCCACACAGGCAACAGCGATGAATCTCCTGCAGCATCACTCCAGCCTCACCTCATATCCCAAACCTGAGCAATTGAGCCCCCCACGAACTCCACACCGCCCCCCACCACCCCCGGTACTTGGAAAAAATATATATCATCATAATAATAGGTGACGTTTCAGGCAATGGCCCTTATTCACACCACAATAGGGAGGCCAGTGAGAAGCAGAGTGTGTAAGAGTTGGAGACAGCACTTTATTTACCATAGCGGCCTGTTAAGAATTACCGTATATCGAGAACGAACAAAAACGTTTCTTGTCTAACAGCGCTTGCATAACCCGCTTAGTGATGCGTTCCTGCGCTCGATCCTCAGTCGCTACTTTTTTTTGTAGCGTAATAGTTTACGCTTGAATAGTGGGCACTGCCCGCGGCTGGGGTCCACCTGGGGCACACCTGGGGCACAGGTGGTGCCGTCCGAGTTGAGGGTGATGCCCGTGGGACAGGCGCAGCTGTGAGCTCCGCGCGGAGCCAGCAGGCACAGGTGGCTGCAGCCGCCGTTGTTGTGGAGGCACGCGGTGGCCACTGCATGGGACACGGTGGGGGGGGGGCAGGGGCAGAGGGGGGTGCAGGGGGAGCGATCCGTTGAGCGTTTCTATGTCATAAGGCGGATGTGTGGTTTTAGTGAGTTGGATGGGCGAGTGAGTCGGTGACTGAGTGATTTGACGACTGAATGAGTGCTTGATGATGTGAGTGCGCTATTTAGTGAGTGAGCGAGCGAGCGACCGATTGAGTGAGTGAGGAGACTTCATGAGCGAGTCATTGAACGAGTTGCTCCATGAGCGAGCGAGCGAACGAGCGAGCGAGCGGCTGAGCGCGCAAGTGGGCGAGTTGACGAGCGAGCAGACGGGCACGTGAGCGTGTGTGCAAGTGTTTTAGCGGGAGGGAAACGAGCGAGTCGGTAAGATCAGGAGCGAGCGTGACGAGCGAGCGCGCTGGTCCGATGTCGCCCACCGGTTGGCCGCTGCCGGTGGAACATGTGCACGTCCATGAGGTTCTCCAGGTTCTCGCGCAGCGTCACGCGGCCCAGGCCCGTGGTCTTGCTGGCGCTCTGCAGGCTCTTGGCCTGCCAGTCAGTCCAGAACACGCGGCCCTCCCACACGGTGAGGCCGAAGGGGTGAGGCAGCTGAGTGTCAATCAGCACCTGTGGGCGGGGGGAGGGGGCACGACACGACGATGCAGTGGCCGCATTAGTTAACATCTCATCATGGTGGCGAGATGTTAGCTACCTCGCCTGGTATACAGGAGGTCGTGGATTCGATCCCGACCCGGACGCCTGCTGCATGTTTGGAGTTTGCTCGTTCTTCCCGTGGTCACGTGAACTTTTCTCGGGGTCCTCCGGCCCTCTCACGACATAAGGAAGCCACTGGGGCTGTGCACTTTTAAATCTTCTCGATTGAAAACTCACTTCTTTAGAACTGCTATTTGTGTCTGATTAGCACTTCTGGCTACGTACGGTATGAAAGAAGTTCAACATGCGTACACACGATAACACTGCTCCAAAGCAGCACGTGCGTCACAGAACACAACGCCAGTGGAGGGCGCTACAGAGAAACAAACCCCCCTTGAACAACGGTCATTCCAATTTATTCAGAGAAACAGAGGGCACATTTGATTCAAACGACTTGAATTATTTATGCTACCTCTGAACAAAAACACAGTCCTTCATGCTCACACTGGGGGGGGGGGGGGGGCGGAATGAGACTTGAGAAGACGGTTTAATCACGAACAGCTGAAACTCACTTATCAGATTTAAACCCATGTGCTCATCTGTGCCAGCTCGGTGCCATGACCCCTGACCCGTGACCCCTGACCCACGTGGCCACCCCGGCACATGGGACTCTTTAATGGGGGCGGCCAGATGAAGAATTGCGCGGCGTTCCCCTCTGACGCGTTACCGTTGTAAAATAAACGAGAGAGACGCGGGCACACCCCCCCCGAACCGAACCCCATGTCCACCTGCCGCCCAGTGCCGTCCAGCTTCGAGTACTCGATGGTCTTGATGCCCGCGTCGGCCCAGTACAGCCGGCCGGTGTCGTAGTCGATGGCCAATCCGTTGGGCCACGTCAGGTTGGCGCTGATGATGGCGGCTCGCTCCGAGCCGTCCATGCCGGCCCGCTCGATCTTGGGGCTTGCGCCCCAATCGGTCCAGTACATGTAGCTGCCAGGACACGAGTGGGGGGTGGGGGGGCGGGGGGCGGGGGGGTGGGGCGAGTTATTCTGTCACTAAGTCACTTAGTCATTCAGGCACTCAGTGACATAGTCACTTAGCCAATTCGTGTTTAAAACACATAGTTTTCTCAGCCGTTCAGCCACTAAGTCACTTCAGCTACATAGTAACACAATCACTGGCCCAATTAGTAATTCACCTACTCAGACAATTGGCCACTTAGCCACCCAACCATCAGTGTGTTTCAAATGTCTGGGTGGTTAAACTAAAAATTCCCCAAATCACTCTGGAGGGTGACGCGTCATCTCTAAACGCACCAAGCCACTGAAAACTTAAATTTGATCAACCTAACGATGGATGGATGGGACAGTCGGTGGGTGGGTTGGTTGGTTGGGTTGGTCGGTGGGTGCGTGGGTGGGAGTCGGTGCTTGGGTGGGTTGGGTGGGCGTTGGTGTTTGGGTGGGTGGGTGTTTGGATGGGTGCGTGGGTGTGTGTGTGGGTGTGTGTGTGTGCGTGTGTGTGTATGTGTGTGTGGGTGTGTGTGTGGGTGTGTGGGTGTGTGTGTGTGGGTGCATGGGTGTGGGTGTGTGTGGGTGTGTGTGTGGGTGTGTGTGTGTGTGCGTGTGTCTGTCTGTGTGTGCGTGTGTGTGTGCGTGTGTGTGTCTGTGTGTGTCTGTGTGTGTGTCTGTGTGTCTGTGTGTGTGTGGGTGTGTGTGTGTGTCTGTGTGTGTGTGTGTAGGTGTGTGTGTGTGAGCGTGTGTGTGTGTGTGAGCGTGTGTTCTCACCCGGAGACGGGCTCCACGACGATGTCGCGGGGGCGGTCGAGCCGCTCCCACACGAGCACGGTGCGCGTGCCCCCGTCCAGCGCCGACACCTCGATGCGGTCCGTGCCTGCGCCCCCCCCCACACACGGAATCGTAATATTGATTCATGCTGGAGGAATCCGATGAGCTATGAAGCTCTTTTTCACAGGTGTCCAGTCAACATCTGCGAACGGTGGTGCCAGCGTGTTCCCCCGCCCGCTCCGAGGACAACGCTTTCCCGCCGAGGCCCAAGGCATGTTTATAACTTTAGCTACGTCCCTCTTTCGATTTAAAGCTTTCGTGACTGCAGGGATTCATCTTCTTGGTTCTTTCGGTAAAGTCACGTAGAAGGGAAGTAATAAAATAATAAAATTAAAACATAATAAAATAAAATAATTCTCACGACGTTTCGGCTAGCTTGGTAGTGTCTCATTCTTCACCTGAAGACGGCTGCTTGCGTTGTAGCCGAAACGTCGTGAGAATTATTTCATTTTATTATGTTTTATTTTTATTATTTTATTACTTCCCTTCTACGTGACTTTACCGAAAGAACCAAGAAGATGACTCCGTCCCTCTGTCGTTTCCGATGCGTGTGGCAGTCGGTCCTGCGCATTCGTTACATTTAAAATGCACACTTTTGCCTATTTTTTAAAAAAATTCTCAGAACCTTACTGATGAAACGGTTTAAGGCGATTACGCCCAGGATGTGGTCTCGCCACGGTAAGCAAGCAAATCACGGTATGCGAGTCGATATTAAACAATTTAAGTCTTTATTAAACAACGTCGGGATGCAACAACAAGCACTACCCTCCCAGTAACCATAGCATCCACCTCTCTCATAAACGAACCGTCCCTCTCTCTCTCGCTGCAAATCAACTGCACCTGCTGTCTTACAGCACCCCACGACTCGGCGCACGCGGAATTCCCCTGCACTCCGAGGTCGGCGGGGGCATCAGCGAACCGCTCGCCCACATCCCGACCGGAGCCCCGGCGGTCGCCGTGAGAACGTGCGCGGGGAACTTTGCGGCCGCTTAGACTGCGGGTTGGCCACGATCACCGTCACGCCGTCACGCCCCCCCACCCCAGCCCCCCCATTCCCCACCTGCATCCGTCCAGTAGAGCTTCTCCGTGACCCAGTCGATGGCCAGCCCCGCCGGGCTCTCCAGGCTGCTGTCCACCACGACCTGCGGGCAAGGGGCGCACGCGGCGGTTACCAGGGCTGTGCAGCGGTTACCGGGGCTCAGCGGCAGTTACCGGGGCTCAGCGGCAGTTAGCGGGGCTGAGCGGCAGTTACCGGGGCTGAGCGGAGCCGTTTTTCTCCGCGTCCGCCCCCCTTGTTCAGATCCATCCCGCTCGATTAATTCATCTACTCCCACATTCGTCCCCAGGACTTGAGGGGCGATCTGTCCCACACTTGGTTGACTCGTGGACTGGCTGAGTAACCTGGGTCAGTGCCTCCAGCACAGAACTGTCCCGCTTGACAGGGCGATTCAATCATGGCCTACCCTCTACTCCAACTGGTTGATTCTTTGACCACACCATGTATCGCTGGTTTATTTTTGGTGCAATCAAATCGTATTTTTCGACTTGTAGCATCGGTGGGATTTCGCTCGATCACACCGAGAACGACGCAGAAGCGCGAGGAACCACAGGTGCTGACACAGCTCTGCAGTCCTCTACACGTTAAGATGTTTCCCTTCAATTAACGACTTTGCACAAGTGGAGGGAAAACGGAGCACCCAGAGAAAACCCACGCGTGCGATGAGGCAACGCTGTATCCCATACAGATGGTGATGAGTCCACTCGCTGTACAGCCATCTCCTGACAAGCCGGGGAATGGTACCTCCTCGACGCCCACTGGAAGGTTTCACGACATCTGTGTGACCCACCAACCCTCACTGCCTCCACAGCGCAGGCCGTCTGGAACGCTCTTCTTTTCGATATAAGGAAGCCACTGGAGCTATGCACTTTTAAATCATCATCGAGATTGACAAACTCATTTCTTCAGAACTGCTTCCTGTGTTTAGTTTGTTGTCATTCTCCGCACCTCCGGTTAGCACGTTTGGCTACGTACGGGGCGAAAGAAGTTCAACATACATACGTACAGCATAGCCAGCACCGCTCAACGTGTATCTCCCCTTTCAGCTGATCGAAGGACATTAGCCACGGATTGTGGGGGGTGGTGGGGTTGAGGGGGGGTGGGGGGCGAGCACCTCCTGCGCGGAGCCGTCCCACTTGGCGCGGCTGATGGTGTCGGTGATGACGTCGGTCCAGTAGATGTGCTCGGAGCGATCGTGCCAGTCGAGCGCCACGGCGCTGCGCACGTCGGCAAGCGGCACCACGTCGTCGGAGCGCTCGTCCGTGTCGAAGCTGATCCGGCGGATGTCCGTCCTTCGGGCAAAAAGCAGGAACTTGTCAAGCCCTGATCGCAGGGAGGGAGGGGGAGGGGGTGGCACGGGGGGGGGGTGGAGGGGAGGGGGGAGGGGGGCACCAGTCACTAAGGATCGTCGAGTACAGACGGACGGCAAATCACAAATACTTCTGAGTTGAATGTTAAGATTTTTATGTTTCAGATATGTATATAAAACATTTAAAATACAATGAGTGAAACAAACAAAATATCTGGCTACCGTGGAAAGGTCGGACAAAGACTACCCCCAGAGGGGGGCTCTCGAGAGCTCTGCTGTGCTGGGGACAGCAGTGGCGTGCGCAGGCACTTGCAGGGCTGCGCATTTACCAATTACAGAATTTTAAAACGTACAGAAAAAACATACATGTATTCGGTATATATTTAACGATTTGCATTATAACACTATCCTTAACTTTAACACATTCAAACAAAAAAATTATTGCAATGTCAGTATTTTTTTCATGCTCATGAAAATGACAATTTAAATTCTCACAATTCTCACTCATGTTCAGAAAGCGTACGCGGGTGGTTAGAATCCGTCTGCTAATTCTCACAGCATGCAGACATCGTCCCGACTGTTAAGAGGAGTAAGCGGCTTGGGGCTGGGCGTGTCCTGCCCCGGAGGAACGATGGCTGACGGTCGAGACTAACAACGGAGTAGCGGCTAAAAGGAGGGAAAGCGCCTAGGAGCGCGCCCGCCGACGAGAGATGGAACGACGAAGTCAACTTGAGTGCTGGATCTGGACGGGGGTCGGTGCATCGAGCAACCACGAGAGATGGCGACTGCTTAGGGGAATTCCTTCATCCAGCAGTGGATACATCGTGGCTAATGGTGACGACGGCGACACGTCACCTGTCGTGACGGGTTCAAACGACCCCCCTGTAGGGACCCCTTTGACCATCGCCACGACGCAAAAAAAAAAAGGATAAGAATCAATTATGGAATAGTGACTCAGAATCGTGACAATTCATCGAATCGCGAGCAGAGGGTGAGAGGGGGGTGAGGGTTAGGCCCGGTGGATACAAGTCCACCGCTCGCGGCTTACGCTCGGAGCAGGTGTGCGAGTCGGCCTTGCGGTAGCCGGTGGGGCAGTCGCAGGTGAAGCCCTCGGAGTTGGGCAGGCAGAGGTGACTGCAGCCGCCGTTGTTCCGGCCACAGCGGTTCTTTCCTGCACAAGACAAAGACGACAAAGACCCCCCCCCGCATAGAGCCTTAAAAGACTGTTGGGGCAAGTGCTGTTAGTGAGTAGGCCGACAAGGCATGCGAGGAGGCGGGTGGCCAGCACCACGCCCGACCACCTTTGTCACCCTAGCTGTAATGTTTATACACCACACCAGGTACTGATTTGTGGTCGAGTCGACATAGGTGGAGTCCGGGATCCATTCATATGATCGCTATCACTGGCGTTGACCGTGAGACGGAATCGAACCCGGGCCGCCGGGTTAGTAGCGCAGCGCGCTCACCGCTACACGCACGCAGCGCGGTGACGACGCGCGTGTGAACGCCAGCGTGGGATCCCCCTCGCACAGCAGACAATCGCGATTGTTGCATTGAAACGAACACCTCTTTCTGCCCCCCCCATCCCCCGTCATATTCCTATTGTGCTAACGTCGTCACGTCCAAATTTATGATGTCACCCGCAAACGCAACAACAACAACAGCCGTCATTGTCGGTAACGTCACCGCATCGCTCGTGCCAGGCCAGGCGCACTTTGAGGTGCGCAACATGCAACCAGGACGCTAACCGCTGCAGAAGCCGAAATGCATCTGTGAGAAGACTCTTTTCTCCTCTTTCCCCGGTTCATCCCTGTCCAGGACGGGCTCTGGTGCAGGGGAGTAGGTTTGGGAGCTCCTGTCCAAACTCCCCCCGCCCCGCCCCCTTTCTGTTTATGCCCCACACCCCCGCAATTCCATCGCTTCACAAACGTCGCCGGTCACTCCTATCCCATTCGCTCGTTGATGCTGAGCCGTCGGTTCCGTGTGATAACCTAACCTGCAGCTGTACCCGATGCAAGCCCCTGTCTGTTTATGCATACGAAATGAACATGAAAAAAATCTATGTAACCCGGCACCTAGGCCTGTTAATTTAAACTAAAACTATATTTATTGTACCAGGTTATAGCTCACTGAGCTACATAGCTCTTTTTCAGAAGCGACCTGGCTATCACAAATGATAGTTCAACGAAGTAGCTTATCGCCACGTGGAAATTTATAGCAGCCAAATACACTGAACGCAGGGTTGATTCTAAATGTGGAGGGTAAAACCGGAGGACCCGCAGAAAAATCCACGCGACCACGGGGAGAGCGACACGCAAAGTCCAAATATACAGCAGGCGTCAGGGTCGAGATTGAACCCGCGACCTCCTGTACACCAGGCGAGGTAGTTAACATCTCCTAGCCACCGTGAGATGGTGGGCGGGTGGGGGGGCAGTTGGGTGGGTGGGGGGGGCAGTTGGGGCGGGGGGGGGTGAGGGCGGCGTTTGCTCCGTACCGGCCGGCTGGCGCTGGGGGTGCAGCGTGTGGATGTCCATGGGGAAATGCAGCTTGTTGCGCACGATCTCCTGGTTCTTGCCCGTGAACTTGTTGGCGCTGTTGATGCTCTTCGTGTGCCAGTCCGTCCAGTAGAGGCTGTCCTCGAACACCGTGATGGCGAACGGGTGTGGCAGGCCTGTCCGGGCGTCGCGTGAGCCCGTTCGAGAAAGTACGGTTGTGTAAAATGCTAATTCATAATCAACACGATCTGTCAAAGCGATTGCAGGCCATTACCTTGACATTCGGCTGTTACATTCTCGCGGAAAGGACAAGAACACCGGTGATAATGAGCTCCATCGCTCATGGGATTCCTCCAGTCTAAATAAAGATTCTGATTCTGATGTGAAGTTGGGGGGAGCAGTAGCACAGTGGTTTAGCGCCCCGCACGGTGAACCAGTTCTGCTTCCTTCCGATATTAGGAAGCCATTGCAGCTATGCACTTTTAAATCTAGATTGAAAACTGATTTCTTTGAAACTGCTTTTTGCGTTTAGTTTGTTGTCCTTCTCCCGCACCTCCGATTAGCACGGTCGGCTACGTACGTTTCGAAAGAAGTTCAACATACGTAAATATATAAGTGAGACGCGCCGCTGTAGCGTGTTTTCTGAACAATCTGGAGTGAATCCGCCCATGGTGGAAATCCGCTAGCGGTGGCAACTGCCCTCCCTCCCTCCCGGCCGTCCCAGCCGGACCATGCCGCCCGCCCACCTTGGCTGATGACGGCCTTGCGGTTGCGCCCGTCGAGGTCGGCGCGCTCGATCACGTGGTGCTTGGCGTCGACCCAGTAGATGCGCCGCCCGGCGTAGTCGATGGTGAGGCCGTTGGGCCAGAAGAGCGAGGTGTTGGCGATGACGCGCCGGTGCGAGCCGTCCATGCTCGCGTACTCGATGCGTGGGGTGCTGCCCCAGTCGGTCCAGTAGAGCGTGCTGTGCAGAGGTGGGGGCCGAGACGGAGATGTATGGGGTTAGAGGAGTGTGTGTGGACTGCTGCTCTGTGTACTGGCAGTGTATGTGCGTGTGTGCGTGTTGGCCATAACATCGGCCAGTTATCTCAGTCAGTCGACCAGTGGCACCTGGGTCTGCCCCGTGACCTCCTGCCAGCTGGCGTTCGACACTTCACGTGGCCTCAACGTGCACGTAGCCTGGCACAAGCGCCGTGGTGATGTCACCGCCACGTCGTAGCGAATGGCGGTTGTTGTTGGCCACCCTCGTGGGAAGCGGTAGCGTAGCGGTTAGCGCGCTGCACTACGAACCACGGCGACCAGAGTTCAATTCCCGCTCACGAGCAACACCCTAGGTCGACTCAGCCTCGAATGAGTACCTGGCGCAGTGTGTAAACATCGCCACTGGGGAGACAAAGGCAGCCGGGTATGGTGCTGGTCACCCACCCCTCCATGTGCCGTGCCAGCCTTCACAGGTGCTCGCTAACAGAACTTGCCCCAACAGTCTGGTGAGGCCACACGGGGAATCTTTGTCTTTCTAACAGGTATTGTAGTGGTAGTGTAGTGGGAGCGGTAGTGCATTGTACTGCACGACGAACCCCGCTCACGGTCAACACGAACGACGATTATCCGAACCCTTCCCGGGGCCTCCCGCTACTTCGACTGAGAAGCTGGTGCGGTGGGTTAACATCGCCACAGCGGCGACAAAAGCGGAGGTGGGGGCGGGGGGCAGGGAGGGGCGGGGGGGGGGCGGGGTGGGGCACGCACCCTTCCAGCGGGTGCAGCGCGATGGCGCGCGGCTTCTCCAGGTTCCTCCAGAGCAGCACCTTGCGGTGCGAGCCGTCCAGGTTGGCCACCTCGATGCGCGAGGTCCCCGAGTCGGTCCAGTAGAGTTTGTCGTGGATCCAGTCCACGCCCAGACCCCCTGCGTCGTGCCGCATGCGCCAGCGCGCCACGTACGCCGTTAACGCCGTTGCGTACGTTACGTACGTGGCGCGACGTCCGAGTCTGTCCAGTACAGCTAAACTCAAACAAAACTACTTTTTAATTTGTACCAGGTAAGGGCCACTGAGCTATGTAGCTATTTTTTTTTAAACGCCATGGCTATCGGGATATCGCAAGTGATAGCTCAACGAAGTGGCTTACCATCATTTGGACATTAAAAGCAGCCGAATACTCTAAACGCACCTGGATTGTAAATGTGGAGTGAAAAACCGGGGGGAAATCCACGCGGCCACGGGGAGAACACGCAAACTCCAAACAGACAGCAGGCATCGTGGTCGGAATCGAACCCCGAACCTCCTGTATACCAGGCGAGGTAGTTAACATCTCGCAACCGTGCCGCATGTCATGGGTCCAGTGCACGCCCAGACTTCCTGCATCGTGCCAAGCGCACGCAAGCGCACCGTCACCGCCGTCGACGGCGTCGTTGATATTGCTCCTCGCGAAAGAGAGGGAAGGATTGAGAGAGAGGGGAGGGGGGGACACGGGAGGCAAGCGGGCGCGTTACCTGGGCTCTCGAGCCCCGTGGACACCACCTCGGTGACGCTGCTGCCGTTGAGGTAGGCGCGCGTGATGCGGTCGAGCGTCACGTCCGACCAGAAGACGAGCTCGCGCGCGTGGTGGAAGTCCAGGGCGATGGCGTTCTCCAGGTTGTTGAGCAGCAGCGTGTACTCGGAGCGGTGCGGCAGCACCTGCCGGATGTCGATCCGGTTGGCGAACAGCAGCACCGGCTCGGGGCCTGAGCGTCGGCGGCGCGGTGAAGACGGTGGTGGGGGGGGGGGAGGGGAGCACCGGGATGGTGAATATAAATAGATTAAGGCGCAGCCCTGCAATTGCCTGCTCATGCCACTGTCGCCGGGGGAAGGACCCCCACCTAAGAGGATCCACCTCCAACAATGACTCTGGCCAGGCGGCCAGATGGTCTCAGCTGCAGAGCGAGCGGCTCGCGATCTGAAGGTCGCGAGTTCATATCCTGGATGGGGGTTGACTCAGCCCATCACCCCCTCCGAGGTGAATAAAAATGGCACCGCGTTGTGGGGAAGAGTCAACGGTGGGTGTTATCATAAACGCTCAATAATTGGCTGAAAACACATCGAGGAGTGCAGATCTTGGGCAAATATTGCCGCCGCCGCAGAACGATCGTCGGCCATTCCCAGCATCGCCCCCCTGCGCCCCCCCACCCCCCCCCCCCCGACGGCGACGAGCGCCACTGACCGAGCGCCTTGCAGCCCTTCTTGTCGGGCCGCAGCTCGTAGCCCTGCTCGCACCAGCACTCGAACCCTCCCGCCGTGTTGGTGCAGCCCTGGCTGCAGTACCCATCCTCCGCACACTCGTCCACGTCTGCCGCCAGGGAGGGGGGAACGGAGGAGCGGGTGGGGGTGGGGGGGCGGGCAGGGGAGAGGTGACGGTTAAGGGGGGTGGGGTGGAGTTGTGGGGGGCGGGGAGGGGCAAGGGGGGGGGCAAAGGGGTGTATCACGACTGAAGGCAATAGCACAGTTGTAATAAAGTTAAAAAGGTTTTTGGAAAAACGACTCGGACAAGAAGTCTTCTTCTAGTCTGTACGGCTGATGACGCTGCCGGGCGGTGTTCTTCACTGCAAGGCCCGCGGGCCCCTGGCTGTTCCTGGTGGCCTTTAGTGCGGCCCCCGACAATACACAACGAGTGAAAACACCCCCCCATCATCACCAACATCCTGCTGCTGTCAAAGCCCCAATGCTTTCAAATGGTGTGGTGGCCCCTCACACTGATGATGTTTTATCGGTGAAAGTGCTGCTGTAGAGCGACAGCTGTAGTTTTACACTGTGGCGGATAATGAGCCCGCGCGGTTGCGTCATCGCGGTTGTGCTGATGCCTCCGCCCTCCGTCGCGTTTGTGACTACGTTCCCGCCACTCTATTCTGGGTGGTGACCACAGCCGCCGCACACGGGAGAGGTTTTAATTTCCCGCTTGTGCATCAAGTGTCCACATCGACCATCGACAAGAAGTAAATATAAATTTGGAAATTACAGAGGCGGGGGTGGGTAGGCAGTGCGCGCGTTACAAGCGGATCTAAAACGTTGACTTAAAGCTTTCGTGACTGCAGGAATTAACATTCTCTGGGTCTTTCGGTAAAGTCACGTAGATAGGTTCAAAGAAAATAACAAAAAACTACGACGTTTTGATCGCAACACAATGCTTGTGTTGCGATGGAAACGTCGTAGTTTTTTGTTATTTTTTGTTATTTTCTTTGAACCTATCAACGTGACTTTACCGAAAGACCCAAAGAATAGGATCTAAAACGATTCATCGATTAAATGATCTCCTTGTACTAACGATGAATGCATCGAAAAACTCCGAAGGACCGACATGGCGTGGGGAGGCCGTCGTCCAACCGTGGATAGCCAACGGGCTGCGTTTCACAGCCATGTGCTGTGCGCTTCGATACCCCCCCCCCCTTCCCCTGTCACCTGGTGGGCTAGCTGCAGGCGGTGGTGCAATTCCACCAGGGCCCACGTATGCACAGGTGCCGGACCACGAAGAGGGGAGTGGGGGTGGGTGGGGGGAGGAACTGAACAGTGGGGGGGGCTCACATTTCATTCCGTTCACCAGGGCCGACGCCAACCGCCGCTGCGCCACCGGTTTCACGCCAAAAATATTTCCGCTGCCCCTCTGCGCGAGAGTCTCCCTCCTGATAGCGCGTGGCGCACCGCACACGAATGCCTGCCCGCCCGCCGCTACCGGTAAAACGATCGACAGCGCGGGCTGTGAATACGGCTCTGAAGAAAAGCGACAGCGGGCGTGTCCGGTTACGGTCGACCCTTGACCCTTCCGCTTCCGCCGCCGCCCCAGCGCGTTGGCGCCGGCGTCGCTGCCGTGGAGCGGCACCCACCGTGGCAGTCCTTGCCGTTGTCGGCGAGCCGGTGGCCCGTGTGGCACGAGCACTGCACCGCCCCGCGCGCCTGTTGGCACTTGTGGGCGCAGCCGCCGTTGTTGACGTTGCAGCTCTCGGAAGCCAAGTCGGTGCCTGCGTAACAAGCAGCAGCAATCACAAACTATGCGTGGAGCGAGGTGCAACCGCGCAGAGCAACCGCATGTGGCACAACTCAACGTAGTGGAATTACACATGGCACAGCCACACAAGTCAATTCTACACATGGCACAACCACTGGGCACAAACACACGTGGCACAAACATACGCGGCACAACTAAAGATGAGTTCAAATGGCGCCGCCACGCAACACAACCACACAGGTACTAACCCACACATGAACTAACTGGAGATGACACGACCACATGTGACACAAGCACACACGGTGAGTAGCCCTACTTGGACCAAAAACCTACGCACCAAAGGACGTGCACCAGCCATTATGGTCACACAAGTAGAGCTACCAAGGTCGGGTTTCCTGGCTTTGATAATTTTTATTTATTTCAGTCTCTGCTCTCGTGCGAATTCGCTGTGACCCATCTCAGAGACCCCCCCCCCCTCCCACCGCTCACTGCACGGCTACACCACTACACGCCAGAAGTCACGAACGGCGACGTCCGTAACCGCCACCTCAGCCGAAGCGTTCTCTTTCCGTGACTACGTAAAAAGGTGGGCGAGCGTTTGTCACTTGGCGGCGAGTGAGTGCGCACATGCGCACGTGCGCGCGCTCGCGCACCCACGGATCGGGAAGCCGGCTCTGATTGAGGGGACATTGACCACTGCCCGGCGGCTGATTTTGTGCTCGAACGCCCACACAGCCCCCGAGGGTAGAAACACGACGCGATGCAGCAACACACGGCGCCTTTGAAATCTCGCCCCCTGCGCTTTTCTTTTATTTTTAAAGGGAAGGAGAGAAAAACATCGTTTTAAACCAGCCGACCCGGTTTTCACGAGCGGTTGAAACCCGTTTGCTGCTCTACTCCAAGTGTACGGTGATGATTATTGCGTTTTTATACAAGGTGTGTGCGGCTGTAATGATGTGTTTGGTAATGGTGTGCGTGCGGTGGTGGTGGCGGTGGCGGCGGTAGTGCCGGGGCCACACAGTGGGGAATTGCAAATAATAATAAAAACATTTTTGGAGGCCTTTCCGTTCAATAGACGTAGAATCGAAGCGAGATTACAGAAGAGATGCAGACAACAGATAAAGACGTCGTGAGTTCACAGACTCGTCGACAACAATGCGGACGCAGTGAGATGAGAGAAGAGAGAGGCAGACAAGGTAGAGATGAGAGAGATTCATTGGCTTTGATGTCAATGAGCTTCCGTTTGTCAGGACTTGAATTTAAGCAGATATTTTGACACCTCGCCATTGTATTAATCGGTGCTTGAGCCGCCTTGCTTTCTACACAATGTGCTGCGTTTCTTTGCATCTATAGGGCCGCCACCGCCGATGTCGCGGGAGGGTGAGGCGACCGATGGCTGCTGGGAGAGGCCGATCTGCCGCTGTTTGAGCGTTCCCTTTCCAGGGGGAGCGCTCGCTCTCGCACCAGGCCTATGCCGTCGTGCTGAGCTCAATCGCAGCGACGCAAATCCCGCCGAGAGAGAGAGGCCACGAAAGACCTTACCGCTTCCATCCAACGAGGTCCCCCAACATCGCAAACAACAACAAAAAAACCGTTCCCGCAATTCACGGGTGGCTCGGTAGGTTGACAACATTTACGCGTGACCAGGTTAAAGCCTCTATGCCTGTGGTCAAATCACCCAACATCATTTGCCCAATAAACATTGCGCCAAATTCTGTCCGACACTGACCCAATGTTCCACGTTCACCGGGCATCTATCAACCGAGGCTTGCCGGGTGTCTGCAGCGATTTTGGTGGTGGGATGGGGATGGGGAGGGGGCTGAGTGTCTCACGGCACTGCTGGTGGGGGGCCTCGTCGCTGCCGTCGGAGCAGTCGGCCACGCCGTTGCACACCTTCCTCTGGCCGATGCAGCGTCCCGAGCTGCAGGCGAACTGATCAGTGGCGCACTGCGGGGGGTCTGTGGGGGTGGGGAGGGGGTCGGGGGTCGGGGGGGGCACGCGCGGGATCGTCAGGGGTGCGCACGCGACGCGTCTCTTGACAGGCACGAGCACAGGCACATGCAGTCGTCGCCCTGTATCTGGTTCATGCTGCTGTAACTGAATTGTCGCCGTACCGTGGGCAGTCTAAAAATACCGTGCCCGAGCCAACAACGTTGCATTGCAGGGAAATTATTATTGAACGTCGATTATGTTTGTGGCAATATTTTCGGTGTCTCGCGCGCCGCAGATTCCTTTGCCCCGACGTCTCTTCGCGTCGTTGCTGTCGCTTGAATTTATTTGCTTTGTGGCATTTTTGTTGACCCGAGTCACTCGTCGTCTCTCTCGAGTCCTCAACCACGTTCAATAAAATAAACTTGAATTCGTGGGTCTGTGTTGCGTGTCCGTGCATGCGTATATCTGTGTTTACACGTCTGTCCGAGTGTGTGCGCCTGTCTGTGCATGCGTGCACACGTACGGGGAGCGGTGGCGTAGCGGTCAGCGAGCCGCGCTACGAACCCAGCAACCCGAATTTGATTCCCTCTCACGGCCACCAACAGCAGTGACGATCATCTGAACTCGTCCTGGGCCTCCCATAGGCCGGCTCAGCCATAAATGAATATAAACATTCCGCGTATAAACATGAGCACTGCGGAGACAAAGGCGGCCGGGCGTGGCGCTGGCCACACCGTGCCCTCTTCGATGCCCCGCCGCGGCCTTCGTAGGCGCCGCTACTCGCCGACAGCGCCCGCTCCGACAGGCTGTGAAGGCTACAACGGGGGGGGGGGTCTTTGCCCTCGTCCCAGCGCCTCACCCGTCCTCTCGCAGCCGGCCTCGTCGCTGCCGTCGGAGCAGTCGTCCTCGCCGTCGCAGCGCCACGACACGCGGATGCAGCGCCCCGGGCCGCAGCGGAACTGCTCCGTGCCGCAGGCCATGGCCGCTGAGCCGACGTGGCGGGGGGGGGGGGAGAGCGGGAAGGGCAGCAGTAGCGATGGTGGCGGAGGAGATAGAGAAGGGCAGCAGGAGTGGAGGGGGGAGGTGGGGGAGATCAGGAAGGGCAGCAGTAGCGGGGGGGGGGGGGCAGCAAACATGTTAAGAATTAAACTGTTGAGCTATATAGCTGTTTTTCAGAAGTGACTTGGCTACAAATGATAGCTCAACGAAGTGGCTTATCACATACTCTAAACAGCCAAATACTCTAAACGAGCGACGATGATTATAAATGTGGAGTGAAAAAAACGTAGAAAAATCCTCGCGACCACGGGGCGAGAGACACGCAAACTCCAAATATACAGCGGGCGTCAGGGTCGGTGATCTAACCCACGTGGTCCCGTGTACCAGGAGGTTGAGGTAGTTTACATCTCGCTACTGCAACAGGCAGTGGGCAGCCGGGGGAAAGTCTGTGGGCGGCGGGAAATTTCATCCGCTCTCGCGGACTCCTGCCACGCGTGGATTATCTCCGCGGGAGATTTGTTTCGGCGAACCCGAAACGGAGAATGGGATTTCGGAAAGGATATTACTGACGGTCGTCAAAGAGAGAGAGAAAAAAAATATATAGAAAAAAAACTGACGGTGACGATGATGAAAATGAACCTCCTATCCAGCGGCGAAAGTTACCCCCCCCCCGTAGCCTTGGAGATTCTGGGGTTCATGACACTGGACACCCTGGAACTATTTTTTAAAATTACTTTTTGGAATTATCTTGTCCCCCAGGTGGTGGGGTGTTTCGTATTGGCTTCCCCCCCCCCCCCGCACCGCCTCCCCCCCCCGCCCCATCAGTTTGAAATGACGCGCACGCAGCGTGAGCGAGCGTTCGTTTGGTGCGACCGCCGTTATATGTAGTGCGTTTCATCGCTGGCCGGGGAAGCCGGGGGGGGGGGGGGGACGCCTGGGGGGGGGAGGCCCTTTGTTGGCACACGACAGTAAGGGTCGCCCCCCCCCCCCTCTCGTAGCCCAGCCGTAGGCGTTTAAGATCACCGCCGTTGTGAAAGGATTTACCATCACGATCATCATCACCCTCATCGTCCTCATCGTCGTCGTCACCGGAACCCTTCGATGGTTTTGCCATCGTCATCATCTTCGTCATCGACCACTGTCGTAATTATGATCGCCACCATTATCATCATCGTCATCGTCGTTCATGGCTTTATCATCACCGTTAATGGATTTATCATAAATATCATTATCGTCAAAAGATTTACCAGCATCTTCATCATTATTCATTATCGTAATTATGATCAGCATCATCATCATCAACGTTCATAGCTTTATCATCACTGTGAATTGATTTATCATAAATATCATTATCGTCAAAGGTTTTACCATCATCATCCTGATCAACAATCATAATTTCTCGAGACGAGACATCATTCATGGATTTTCACCATCATCATCAATCACCTGTTTCATCATCGTACGATCACGATCATCTTCACCACTATGATAGCGCCGATAAAATCTGACACGGCGCATGAGGCAGTGGCGTTGCAAAAACCTGCACCCAGCCACCTTTGTCTCCCCGGTGCTGATGTTTAACGCACACTGCACCACGTACTCATTTCAGGCAGTCGACCTCGCTTTGGCCATGGACAGGGTCAAATATTCGTCACTCACAGAAACCCGAACCCTCACGTTAACCATGAGCGGGAATGGAAATTGGGTCCGCCAGGTTCGTAGCGCAGTGCACGGACCACTTAGCTACCACTCCCCATCGCTGCCACCACCACTGACACCACCACCACCACTGCAAGCAGCAGCCTCCACCACCGGTAACACCACCACCACCACGACCGCCGCCACCGCTGCAAGCACCAGCGCTAAACCGCGACTCACAGCAGTTCCTCTCGTCGGAGCGGTCGTCGCAGTCGGCGTCCCCGTCGCATCGCCACGCCGCGTTGATGCACATCCCGTTCCCGCACAGGAACTCCCCGGCGCGGCACGGCTGCTGCGTGGCTGCGCACGGCGGCGACAACGAAACACGGGAATCAAACGCGGGCGCAGGACGCGCGCCGTCGGGGCGGCCACGGGCCGGAGATCCGTGGAGTGGGGGGGGGGGGCAGCCAAAGAGAAGCGGAGGAAGATGGAGGCGGCAGCAGCGAGACAAACTTACAGAGTTCAGAGGCCACGACCGGACAGAAGCGATGAAGGCAAGCGAGGAATGGAGGTGAGAATGGGGTTGGCCTTTTAGCCAGCGGTGCGAAGTGATTGGCTGACAACAACGACGAGCACGGTTGGCTACGTGCGGCGTGAAAGAAGTTCAGCAGAGATTCACACGACAGCAGGGGGGCCACGAGGACTGGAGGCGAGTGACAACGATCGAGGCTGCTGCTGCTGCTGCAGCTGGCGCGCGTTCGGCATATTCGCCGCTCCCTCGGCTTGTGCGTGTGGGAGAACGTTGCTGCGCGTCCAGGGCTCGGACGCGAGGGAGCCGCACGTCCGTACCGCAGTCGGTCTCGTCGGACCAGTCGCCGCAGTCGTTGTCCCCGTCGCAGCGGTAGATGTCGAGGATGCAGCGGCCGTAGGCGCAGCGGAACTCCTCCTGGCCGCACGGCGCGGACGGGGCCTCCGAGGCTGAGGCACGCGGCGAGTGAGACGGAGACGGGGACGTGGAGGGGGGCGGAGAGAGGGGAGGGAGAGACAGGGAGAGGGACGGAGGGAGAGACGGAGAGGCGGAGAGAGGAAGGGAGACACGCGGGCGCGGGCACATTAGAGGCAGACAGACATCACCTGCAATGCACCGGGACCCGCATACCTCTTTCTAAACGACAGCCTAGAGAACCTCGTTATTTTTTTCTTCCACACCATAAAAAAAACTATACCCCCCCCAAGAGCCGCACCGATTAGCGAACAAAGGAGAAGGTGAAAGCAAAGGTTGCGGACCCCTCGCTCGGGTTCTCAAAACAAACGGGAGTCCTGTGGCCCTTTCTTCCAGGGGTCGATTGGCCAGGGCCCAGCAGGGCCTCCGCCCCCCCCCTCTCCCCCCCCCCCCCCCCCATTGCTCCCTCCTGGCCTCCCCCCAGGACCGCATGGTGGCAATTAACTCTTCACATTCCACGCTCGCGATGCGGGGATTATCGTCCATCACGGCAAAGATACTTATGCACTTGTTTTTCTTGGCGGGACTACCCCCACCACCCCCCGCCTCCCCCATCCCACACCCCACCTTCTGCCCCACGGGCATGTGGTGGTGAATCCGGAGCTGATGTGCGCTTCCGTGTGTCTGCGTGTGTGCCTGTATGTCCGTGCGCGTCGTGCCGCCGTTCCTAGTAGGTGCTGCTCGCGCACAGCACTTGGCCCAAAGGTCTGCAAAAAAAAATCTACACGGGGCATCTTTGGCTTTGTGCCTGCAGCTGTGGCGCTGAACACGGTGACCTTTGATTTCGAGCCACGGCTAACATCAGTGGCGAACGACATCTGAACCGGCCCTGGGCTCTCTCTCCCCTAGGCCGACTCAGCCTTAAAACAAGTGCCTGGTGCTGTGTGCCTAACATCAGCACTGGGGAGACAAAGGCGGCCGGACGTGGTGCTGGCCACACACCGCCTCCTATTGCGCCATGCCGATCTTCCATAGGTGCTCGCACAAAGCTCTTGCCCCGGCATTCTCTCGAGGCCCCCCGGGGGATCTTTGTGCCTTTGTCTTCCCGCGCGCACGCACCTGGGCAGGGTTCTCTGCTCTTAATTATTTTCCAGCAATGTCATTGTGGGGGCGCGGGGGATTGTGGATATTATCGGATGAAGTGAGTGGTGGGGGGGAGAGGGGAAGAAGGGGGAGTGGGGGACCACTAGATTTTTGAGTCAAGCCGGACCGCTGTTTACGTGGCAGAGGAATTTCGGAGGTCAGAGGGCACCGCAGGCTCGCTTTAAAGGTTTTGTTAAATTTGGGCTCCGCCTTCGGTCGCGAAGTCACCGGGAATGGCGTCGCCTCCGTTGCCTCTCTTGACGGCGCACAACGGAGACGCGCCGGGAGGGGACGTTTGGCCGCGACGGGGAGCGGAGGCACCGGCTCGCGGCTCCCCCTTGGGGCGCCGGGCGCAACAACGAGCGCGGCACCCCCCGCTCGACTCCCGGAGGTAGCGGGAGTCTGAACGCTTCGATGGGGCGCCACGGTGGCGAGATGTTAACTACCTCGCCTGGTATGCAGGAGGTCGCGGGTTCCAGCAACCTCCTGCACGTCTCACTCCCCGTTTTCCGGGTCCTCCGGTGTTTCCCTCCACAGTTAGAATCGGCGTGCGTTTGGAGCATTCGGCTGCCGTACATTTCCACGCGACAGTTTTTAGAGAATGTGGAGCAGGAGAGAGTTCCCAGATGACGGGAGCGGCTAGCGAGAAACGCCGCCGCTCAGCCAGGAGCAGCCCTGCTTCTGGCGGAACGATGAACAAAGGCCGAGGCGTCACCCCTTTCTCTTTTGCTGCTCCCGCTGTCTGTAACCTAACTGGCTGCTTCCCTTGCCCTGCATCGAGTCAAGACTGCTTACATTTACCTTCTTCTCCACTCAGGTGAGATGGAGGAATAGTACAGCTGGGGGCGACGGGGGGGGGGGGGCAGGGGAGAGGTTAGTGGGGAGCAGGAAGGGGCACGGGGGGAGGAGTCCAGGTCACTAAGCCCCAGTCAGAGCTTGGAGCCTCGTAAACCTTGGCGCCTTGAGCCTCCGCTGTAATTATTAATGTGGCCAATTATGACCGTCGCTGTGACGCTGGATTTCGACAGGGGGGTATGAACACCGTGGAAGAGCCCCCCCCCCCCCCCACCTGAGGGTGGAGGGGGGAGCCCCACAGATAAGAGGGGTGGGGGGGGCACACCATCTCGCCGGGGGGGAGGGGGTGGTCGACGCAGTCAACGTCAGACAAACGTTAAACGTTGACGGAACGAGCAACGATGCGATCCACTTCCTTCTGCCGTGCGTTCCAGCTCTCGCTCTGGGGAAAGGCCGCAGGTGCACATCGTTTGATGGGGGGGGGGGGGGATAGAGCCTTGAGCAGGGGTAGCGCAGTGCGGGGGGGGGTGGGGGGGGAGGCGATGGAAGTCGTCCTGTAGATGTGGCTCGACTTACGACAGCGCGCCTCGTCGGAGCTGTCCTTGCAGTCGCTGTCGCCGTCGCAGAACCAGTGCTCGGCGATGCAGCCTCCGTCGCTGCAGGTGAACTCCTTGTCGGAGCACTTCCTGGCGTCTGGGAACAGCACGACACGAACAGCGTTACCAGACTGCAGGGGCAAGTGCTGTTCGCGAGGGCCTATCAAAGCTGGAACGGCACACGAGAGGGTGGGTGGCCAGCACCACGCCCGGCCGCTTTTGTCTCGCCAGTGGTGATGTTTTTTCACACTGCACCGCGGTACTCATTTCAGAGTGTCAACCTAGGGGAGGCCCAAGACCAGCAGTGTTGACCGTGAGCAGGAATCGAACTCGGGTCGTAACGGAGTGTGGTAACCACTACGCCACCGCCCTCCCCCCCCCCCCCACGAACACACACACACACACGTGTAAGCGCACGTAAGCACCCACACAAAAGCATTAACGAGCAGAGACAACGACCCCCCGGCATGAATTGTTTTAAGGATGTCGGCAGCAAGCGTCGGCCCAACGTACACAAAAACCCAAACGCAGCATCCGGTAGAAGTGACCCCCGTGCGGAGGAATGATTTGTAGGCGGCCAGACGGAGGGGAAACATAAACGCAATTATAATTAAGGGGCAATTAAGAAAAAAAATCTCAAAAGTTTCACGGAGCTTGGGAATTATTCTAAACATTCCCAGGTAGAGCTCTCAAAAAATAGAGCTCTCACTAATCAGCAATCACACGTTACATGCCCTGCTGGAGCCACATGAGAGGATGTATAGCGTTACAGTTAATTAAAATGCCTCCCGACGTGAGCTATTTAAAGAATTCCAATTTGTGCCTCGGCTTCTGAGGAGGTCCCTTTAATAAAGGGGAACGCCAGGAGATCGTCACATTTACAAGGGGGAGACGCAGCTCAGAGGAACGGGGTCGGGACGGTGGGGTCAGTGGGGGAGGGCGCGGGGCTTTTTCTGGAAACCACTGCGGTGCTCGCTGGACTGTAGAAATTAACAAACAAAAATAAGTCAAGGAGCAGCCCTGCAATGTCTTGTTCATGCCACTGCTGGCGAAAGGCCCTCCGATGGAGGGAGCTCTGGAGGGGAGCCCCGCGGCAGAAGTGGGTAGTTTGGCCTACTCTTTCACGCCGGCCATATAATCCTGAAAGATGGTCACGTGCCCACACTTTACCCCACCTTCGTTTCAGCGTCCGTGACGGGAGATGGAATTGAACCGGTAACCTCTGGATTGCAAGTCCAGTTGCTGCTAGCCACTGCAGCATGGTAGTCTTAACCCTGTTAAAATAATAATATGAATAATAATTTTCAGTCCTTGTCAATCCACTGCTAGAGGAAGACCTCCTCACACCATATCAATTGTGAGGGCTGTTGAGCCAGACTTCTCCATGCAGATCCATGCGAGGTGAATGCAATGGGTCTCGGGCACGATTCAGTACACAAAAAAGATGCTCTGAAGAAATGAGTTTTCAATCAAAATTCATCTCCTTGAGGTGGGATAAACTTACAAGGTTTTGGGTGACCTCTAGCTATGGCCAGGTCAAAGTCCCGTGTGACCCGGGTTTGATTTCCGTCCACGGCTAACATTGGTGGCAAGTGACAGCTGAACTGGTCCTGGGCATTTCCATCACCAACTTGCGCTGACAAGTGCGGTGAACTAAAGTCGAACAACATCCCCATGACGGACAAAGCGTGGGGGAGGCCTTTATCGAGCAGTCGATTGACAAAAAGGACATTGAAGGCCAGAACAAACTTTCATTCATCCGTCTGACATCAAAGAAACCAATTTAATCCACCTCGAGTTGGACTAAACTGTTCGAGATAAAACACAACCCAACATGATTTATTTCCCCACATGTAGCAAAATCACAGCCCAACTTGTCGAGCAAGCTGCTTGCTTTTAAACCGACTTGGTTTTCAAACGGCGGCACGCAACCTTCGTTTATTTTCTCTCTTGCACAAAGGGCGGCCGCGGTTGTAAGAATTCAACGAAATGACGCGGCAAGTGCGCCAAACCTCACCAGATTCCTGCCCTGATTCCATAACGGGCGCTTCCTTTCATAAAAGCTCTGGGCCCGCGTGTTCTTGTTTTGTTTCGAGGGTGGCGGCGGGGTTTGGGGGGGCTGCCCCTCCTCCTCCCTGCCGACTCGGTGTAATTTTACAACAGCAGAAATAACAAATAGTTTTCTTGGCCTATTTGTTTTTACGACTCTCCCCTCTCCTCTCCTCTCTCTCTGGGCTCGCGGTAGAAAGCGCCGCCCGATCGGCAAGATATTTTTGATAGTTTTGGAAAGTTTTGATAGTTTTAATAGTGTTTGATAGTTTTTGATCATTTTTTAAATAGTTTTTTATATTTTATTTTTTGATAGTTTTGGAAAGTTTTGATAGTTTTAATAGTGTTTGATAATTATTTTTTTATTATAGTTTTTGATAGTTTTGGTAGTTTTTGATAGTTTTTGTAGATTTGCGAGTGGCGTCGTCATTGTCGTCATCGGGCCTGCTTTTTAAAGGGGGGGGCCAGAAGTTTACGTTGAGCATGTCATAAAAGTCTTCTCTTCAAAGGCAAACCTCCGTGGAATGTTCACGCTAACGGGTCCGGATCGCGCGCACACACACACGCGCGCGCGCGTGGTCGACAGGTAGGGTGTGTGCGTGCCTGCATGCATGCGTGCGAGCTTAGAAAGGCCCTTTATGAAAATACTTCTTTTCTCCAAAAAAGGTAAGAATGAGAAAAAAAATGTCTGGGCGGTGGGGGTAGTTGGAAAAAACTAAAAAACTAAAACCAAAAGTGAAATGTGAGTAAGTGAGCAAGTGGGTGTGAGAGTGAGCGATGTTTCGGCGAGTCGACTTTAGAGTGGATGTGTGCGTGAATAAGCGATTGGCTCAGCGAGTGAGTAAGGTGAGTGAGCGATTCATAAATTGAGTGTGCGGGTGAGCGAACAGGCAGCTGAGTGAACGAGCGGAGTGTGCGAGGGAGTGGTTCAGTGAGTGAGTGGACGAGTGAGCATCGTGCTCGAGTGAGTGAGCGGGCGGACGCGGAGATAGGTGAACAAGCCAGCAGATGTGTGAATAAATAAATAAATTATCGAACGAGGGAGTGAACGAGCAAGTGAGTGCATCAGTGAATAAGTGAGCAGGCGAGCGAGTGGGCCACTCGGGGCTTGTTTATACCCAAGGTGGACCGATGGGCTTTGTGTGTCTCAGTCTGCCAAGACAAACGTCTCAACTGGAAACACTGCGGCTTGGCTCTGAAGCAGCAAAGCAGCCGCCCCCCCCCCCCCCCCGGGGCTGTGGACTGCACACAGCCGGAGCGCTCGGCCTCCGCTCGGGGGTTCTCGTTCTGCTCTGCCAAGGTAAAGGTGTGGGCTGCGGCGGCTGCGTGGGGTTGGGACGTCAGGGGGAGCTACCATTCTGGCTCGCTCGTCTTTTAAAACACGGGGGGGAGGGGGGGGTGGCGATGAATGGCACTTGGCTTCGAATACGGGCACCCGGGTTCGATGCCCCACCCAACCACGGCTAAGAACAGCCCAGAGGGACAAATATGGTGTAAGGGAGGGCCGTCATCGATAATTGTACATCTCAAACAATTTACTGGCCACAAAAATAAAATAAAAAAATATATAAAAACACCACACCGATCGTTATTCTGACCTGCCACGCTCTTCGGAGAGAGAGAGGCTTTACGTAAACCCCGAGCTCCGAGATGAATCTACACGGAGCACATTTTTCTTTCTCTTCTTTCCAGGGGGGGGGGAACCTCGAGACAGAGAGCCCCTCCGTCCTGGGCCGCTCGCCCCCGCCACCCCTGGCCCCAGCGTGGGCTCGAAGCCCACGGCCGGCGGGAGACAAACAGCGGCCTCATTGTCACTGCGCATTCCAGCGCGCTCGCCGAAGGTCGCGCGTTCGCAGGACACGCGATACGACGGCGAGGCCCTGCCTGAGGAGGAGGAGGAGCAGGAGCGGCAGGCGGTTGCTGCCAAGTCAGCTCACTTCGTGTTGTTTTTCATTATCTTGCGGTAATCCTGCCGATCTTCTCACGGAGGCCCACCGCTACGGCAGACCGGACGCAAGCTGCACCCCCCACCCCCACCACCCCCCAACGAGTGGCCACTGATGTTCTTGCGGGCTTCAGCTCACTGACGATGTCACAGCTACCAAGGATCCCTTAGGATAATCCCGTGGTGCGTTTCTTTTGTTTTTGCCGCGGCTTTCGCTCGCTCGCTGTCTGTCTGTCAATCTCTCCCCAATCCGAGCGACGGTTTCGTTCCCGCAGGGTCCTGGTCTCGCCTTGGCCGGCGTCGCAACCGAAAGCAAAAGTTCAGATGATTCCATCCTCAAAAAAATAAAAGTATCAAATCAAAACCGAATTCCTTTAAAGTCGTCTTCCTTAAACCGGCGGCACTGCTGCGTACATTATCCCACGCAGTTAGAATAATAATCGTGTGAATCTGAAAAAAATCATTACTCTTGGTGACACTATGTTAATATTCATGTGAGATGGTTATAACGTTTAAAGTTCTTAATCGAAGCTTCAGACGGTCAGCTTGGAGTCCTCTTATCTGGCGAGATGGAGAATTCCTCAGTAGCAAACCCCCCCCCCTCCTCCCCCCTGCCTCCCCTCCCTCCCCACCCTCGCCCGCTCCCCTTTTCCTGTCGTTGGAGTTAAACCCTTTAATAACAGTTAAACTGAAGGCGCTCCGTGCGTGAGGGAGCGTGGCGTTAGAACCCACCAGGGCTGCCCTCCCCACACCCCCACCCCCTCAAGGATTCCATTGTCCCGCTCCGGATAGAATCTGTCCACGCCACGAGCGCGGAGGGGGCGCAGCGATCCAAGAGAGGCGACGTCATGACGATGACGACGGCGGCGACGTCATGACGATGACGACGACGACGGCGATGATGACGACGACGGCGACGATGACGAGGAGCGTCGAGGCCCATGTCTCACAACGCGTCGTTTCTAAACCCCCCCCCCTCCCCCACCGTCCGAGACGGGGGGATCGTCGATGAGCACCCGAAGCAGCGCCGACGTAGAGCGTGTCACTCACCATTTCTGGTGTCACTCACCACCACTGGTGGTGAGGTTTCACTCACCACTTCCCTCGCGGTGGATCGCGAGGGATGTGGTGAGTGACACCAGAAGTGGTGAGTGACACCTCGTCACCAGTGCTGAGTTACAGCAGAAGTGGTGAGTGACAAAGAACAACAACAAGAAAATAAATCCGTTAGAAAGAAATGAGTTTTTGAATCGCAAACGAGTGTCCGGGGCAAAACGCGGCGTCTCACCGCACTGCTCGTCAGAGTTGTCTCCGCAGTCGTTGTCGCCATCGCAGTGCCACAGGCTGCGGATGCAGTAGCCGTTCTTGCACTGGAACTCGTCTTCCTCGCACTTCCTGGGCGCTGTTGTTCAGGGGGAGGAGGGGGAGGGACGGAGATGGGGGGGGGGGGCAGGGTGGGGGGTGGCGAGAGATGGGATCAGGTCAGGGTCAAGACTGCAGAGGTCAGGGGTGAGAAGCCGCGGGTTATGGGGGCCATGCGGGAGGTAATGATGTTAATAGAGCAAAGTGGACCCACGGTGAGGTTCTGTTAGTTCAGGGTTCACATGGAAGAGGTTGGAGGTGAGAGGTCACGAGGCCGCAGGTTATAGGGGAACGGCATTAATAAGGCATTTGGACTGACACAGGGGCTGTGTGTGGGGGTCAAATCCCAATCGCCCGTGTGGGGAGCATACAATGTCTATGTTTGAATTACTTCTAGCTTATGGAGAATCAACATTACGTATTCAAAAATTATGAAAACTCAATGAATGTGAAACTCATAATCACACCAACCGCACGCATACATTTAAGCCAGTCATTGTAGGACAGTGTAAAGCATAATTTTTTTTCATCAATATAAAAGTAAACGTCTCCTGAGAATTCCACAACCCTGGAGCAGGTAAATCTGCAATGGATGTAAAAATTCTGTGATCTGACAACGCTTGCACACTCGAAACATGAATCAACTCCCTGACATAATTTTAAGGAGCGTCTGAATCGTCGGTTCGTGAACCGTTTAAACGTTGCATCGCAAATTCATACTTGGATTTCCATCATGTGTGTTTGACCGTCCTTTGCTTTAGTACTCGAAAACTGATTTCAGTACCAAGATTTGCAATGAGGAACGATACTTGAAGTCTCAATAGGCTGTCACCTGGTTTGAAAATAGATAGAATCAAGATATCACTCGTAAACTGAAGTCTTGGGAGGCCGAGGAGCCACCATACCAAAACTTATCTCATCTTTACGTCAGCGGTAATGAACAGAAGGCAATTTGGGAAAAATAATACCCAAAATGCTTCACTGCAGGATATGGTGAGGTTTTCTACCATTACGTTTTTTTTACATATATAGAATAGCTGACAACCGTGGTACACTCGGCTAAATGAACTCCTCGAGGCATCGATGTTGCAGCCACGGTCAGACAGCAGCCGCACGCTCTGGCCAAATTCAAACCCAAGACCAGGCAGGCAACATGTGAGCCTGAAGGAACGGTCGGGAAAAAAAGAATCGCCACTCCCCCGCCGCCCGCACCCCGAGCGCGTGCGGTTTCAATCACAGGAACCGCTCCGACTCGCACTCACGCCTTGTTGATCCTGACAGATACGAGCAATTACTGGATTACGAGGAGTGATCGGGCATTAGGAGCAGTTTGTAAACTCGGCCCGAATTCCCCGCGCGCGCCTTGCTCACGTCAAGCCCTGCCGCTTCCAATCAGCCGGTGGGGGGGGGGGTAGTTGGCGGGGGGGGGGGGCAGAGGCCAGAAAAAAAAACCTTCAGCAGTTACGCCGCCGAGGACGTTCGCGGATTTTGTTGTTGTTGTTGGTGTGCCGCGCGGATTTTGTTGTTGTTGTTGGTGTGCCGCGTGGCCCCCCTCCCACCCCCAGAGAGTTTGCGGGGGTCGAGCCGCTTCGCCGGTCGGCACGACGCTTCGTTCTCGAACGCCGCAACGCGCCGCGCGGGGCCCCTCCTTCCTCACGAACAGAATGTTGCATCCCAAGTCTCCCGGAGCGCGCGGAGTGAAACTTCAGAGGGGTCGTGCCGAGCGACGTGTGGCGGCGGCGCGAACTTGAGAAGAGAGCTACTCGGCAACTTCCCAGCGAGCGCCGCCGCACTTTAAAAACGAGCACGTGGAACCCTTCAGAGTGGCGGCTTTGTGGGCTCGAGGCCGAGCTAATCAGCAGTGTAAACAACTCGCCGTCAGCGCCAAACCCCCGCGCCCGCACTTGGACTCGGCTAAGAGGGAGAGCGGCGCGACCCTACGGTGCCCTTTCCAGCGATCTCTCTTTGTTTTGTTATTTTTAAAGCGTTTTTGTTCAACTTTTTTTTTTTGGGGGGGGGGGGGGCTGTCCTGCTTTGAAAAATGGAGAGGCGAAGAAGTAGAAGAACAAAATTAATAATCGGTGAGCCTGCCGCTGGAAGGGAGAGCCGTCGAACGGCGCTCGGAGAAGCGACCCCGAGTCGCGACGAGTTGAACGGCACGGCCGAGCGATTTTTTGGCGCTTTCCAAAGCGCTCGGTCATGATTCCCCAAGCTCAGATCGAGACCGTTTACAAATTAGTTCCGGCCGTCCATCTGTAATGGGGGGCCAGGGGGGGACACACACGATTACTTAGAAGTGATTTATCTCGAGGTGATGTGCAGGTCGCTGGAGCAGAAACTTGACCGCTAGCCACAGCAATCATTGAGATGTATACTGGATGTGGTGTGCCAATGACCCGAGTCAGACCCGGCTGAAATGGGCGCCATGGTGGCGAGATGTTAACGACCTCGCCTGGTATGCAGGAGGGCGTGGGTCGCCTGCTGTACATTTGGAGTTTGAATGTTCTCCCCGTGGTCGCGTAGATTTTTATCCGGGTCCTCCGGTTTGTCCTTCCACATTTAGAATCAAAGTGTGTTGACAGGATTTGGCTGCTATAAATTTCCACACGATGATGGTAAGCCATTTCTCTGAGCTATTATTTGTGACCAGGTCGCTTCTGAAAAAGAGCTATACAGCTCAGTGGGCTTTACCTGGTAAAGTAGAAGTAGTTTAGTTTTATTTTTAGAAGTTAGGCCTCAACTACAAGTCTCGTCAATATTATTGTCCAAAATGAACGAATCTCCTGTACAAAGTTGTGCTGCGGTTAGCAACTTAGCCTTGACCAACCTTGCATTTAGTGTTGCAAAGATCGGCAGAAATTTCTATACTTACGCAATTTGTACTTCTTTATACTCGTATATAACTTCATCTTGTTTGCAGTGCTTTACTTATTTTAATTTATTTATACTTAGTCACTTGCTTACCTTTTCTCTATTTTGCACTCCGATCGTTTTTTTGTATCGTTGTTGTAACCTCGCTGACCCCGTGACCCTACCGGACATCTGTGAAAAAGAGCTTCATAGCTCGTCGGATTCCTGCTCCTCCAGTCTAGTTAAAGATTCTGATTTTAAACTAAAAAAAACAGCCAGAAGCAGGAGGTCAAAGGGCTATTTGGCGGATATGCAAATACATTTTACCCGGACAGCTCTTGATCCATCTGCTTCCATACCACCAATCAAATACTTCCGAAGTTGAGCGCGTGTCGGAAAGCGCAACACAATCCATGCACGTGCGCGCGAGTTTACCTAACCTGTTTTCTTAACTGAGCAGTTATTTTTCACCACAGGAGTTGTTTTATAGGCAGGAAGAGCAGGAAAAGCCCAGACATTGGGGGCAGGCGCACACGGACCGACTTGTGTACTTACCTAATGCCACTAACCGTATGAAAATATCTGACAAAGGGCACGTTACACGAGAGATTTCCCCGCCACAATGTCTGTTGCCATTGCGTGGCTGGCGGAAAGAAAAAAAACAGGTCTGAAACTTGTCGCACTGACAGAACGCCGTTCTTGCTAAACGCCAGAGCGTGAGTAAACGATACGAGCAGGGAGGGCACGGCGCTGACGATGGCGCCAACGACGGCCGCTTCCTACGCCTCGGCCCCGACTGCACGGCCTCAGGAACGATCGAGCCACCCCAATGAGCGCCCGCGCCACGATAAATCCCACTTACGTCCGTCGCGAGCGTTTGTTTTTCAGCGTTTATCGTGGCATTGGCCTCTCACCCCCCGACTGTTGGCAGGAGCGCGTCTGACGGAACAGGCTTCGGGGGTGGCGCCAAGGCAGAGGAGGAGAAGGAACACACAAAAAACAACACACGCACACCGATCGCAGACGTGCTCGCTCGTAAAAGCTAACCTCCCCGTGGCATTCGACCCGGCGGTGACAGCTCGCTCGTGAGAATTCTCCCGACGGAAGGAGCCGGTGAAACTGTTCGCTCGGGCTCCGACACTCTCGTGAGAGATGGGGGAGACCTCTGCGGAGCCTCGGGTGATTGTGGACCTAAGGACCACGCGAGACCGGCACGGGATTACGATGCTGGTGGAGGCGTAGCGCGGGTGGGCATGGGCCCCGGTTGCAGCGGGGCACCGCCGCACTCTGCAAGGTGTCCTCCTGGCGAACGGTTCATGGTGGTCGCTGGTTCGGTTACAGATGGGAGCCGCAAAGCTCACCCCCTCACGGAGTTCTACGGTGCCATAATTACATCAAATTTACCCGACTACCGGCCGCTGACTCAGTACAGAGCCTACTATTCATGCGCCGCCCCTGGATTCAACGGTTCAATTATTGAACAGCGGCGGGCGTCTCATCGCAGTGTCCAAAACCGCGGGGGAAAGGGGATGGTGGCGTGCCACCCGTGCCACCCACAGTGGTCCTATGGCAGCCGCCCATAGTGCGAGGATTGAAACGGGCGGCCTCGTCCCCAGTGTCCTATCGCTGCCCGGCTCTTCACTTCACGCCTCCTCGTGCCGAACACTCGCTTCGCTTTCGCTGTGAGCTCAGCCGAGGGTGGAAGTTGCGTCCCTCCGGGAGTCATTAGAATTACGGCCAGTTGCTCGAATATTTCTCTATTTTTTTCTTTCCAGGCGCAGGCATTAAGAGAACATGGGATCACTCCAGCGTTCAAGGTCAAAGGGCGATTTCCGGTGATATTTGGCAGAGGAGGAAAAAACCCATAACCGAATGTATCCTTTGCCCGCCAAAGAAATTGGCGGAAACCGCCTCTCCGCCCGCGCATGAATCAGGCTCCCAGTGCAGGTGACAATCACCACGCACGCACCCAGCTCCGCACGCGCGAGCTCTCCACCCCGGCTCCCCATGGCCGCGATTGCATTCATCATCTCCCGCCCGCCCCCCCTCGCCCCCCATCGCCCACCCCTCGCATTTGTCACGGCCAACGGCGTCAATGCATTCCTTCTGCTGCCGCGGATGCAGCGAGCGCCGCTAACGCCCGGCATTAGGCACGGCAGCGGCGTTCTCCCCCCTCGCCCCCACCACCGCTACCGTGGCGGGGTCGCTCGTGGCGCGGTGATGGAGCGCTCGCGGGTCAAGGGGTCACCTTTTTGGTGCCAATGGGATCTGGGACCCGTCGGATGACGTCCACTCCCACAGCCAAATTCACTTTGAGCGCCTTTGTTTTGCTTTCCCTCTCGATCGCTCAACTCGCGAGCGCCCGGTAACGCACCGGCCGTGCGGGCAGCCGGCCGACGGAAATCCGCGCCGACTTCCCGTGAATGAAACTTAATTCGCTCGTCGTTTATAACGTGGCCAAAATCCCGCACGAATTGGCGGCGAGAGCAGACGCGCTTTAGAGGAGTTTTGGTCCGGTAGGGGATCTCGGCTTTGGTGTCGATTGCTCGTTTTCTGGCTTTGTCCGACGGTGGTGATAGCGAAGCTGAGAAAAAGGGGGGCCTTGATCTCCAAGTCAGCTTTGCTTGGTAAACAAATGGTGCTGGTCATTATTGTTATTGCTCTGGAAAGCCAACCGGCCGATGTATTAATAATTTACATGTCTATTGTGTGGGAGCCAGAACAACAGTTCTGCATATGCTCCACAGCTAATGAGTTTGATGATGAAGGCATGGGGAGGCCTTCTTGCAGCAGTGGATAGCACCTTTCTAACGTTGATCATTGTTGCGATTACTATTGCCGCCCCTGCGTAGCTGTTCGTGGTTGCGCTGGACAGCTCTCCGATGCGTTCTTGGGTTGTGATCGCGTGTCGTGGCGCACAACGGTTCTCTCCACGTGCCGGGATGCGTCATCAGGCATCGAACCGTCGGACGTCGTGCTGAATGCCACACGCGGTATGATCCCAGCGAAAATAAACATCGTTACTCCTGCTATTGTATATTTGTTGGCAAACGGTTTGCCCGCGTGAACATTCAGAGCTGTTCGCAGGAGCGAGACGACGCAATGTGGACACGAAGCTGCGGGGCAGCGCAGGGTAGGGGCAGCTGCTACGCAGGGTAGGGGCAGTAGCTGCAGCTGCCCCTACCCTGGGGAGCCTGGTGGCTGCCCAGGTCAGCGATATCCCTCAGTCAATTTTCTCACCGCGCACGACTCCCCAAGCCGCAATGTAACCGCATTGCATTTTAAATGAGGGCCCTAACATAATTTCGCTACTCCGAGTCTGATTTAATGTGCAAGTGCAATTTAATTCGCGGGGAATTTATATTTTTTCACACAATTCGATGAATTATGGATGGTTCTGACCAACAAAGAGCACTGGGAGAATGGTGAAAATTAAACAAACAGAATGAAAAGCTAAAATAACAAATCAATTTGAGTTCGTGGGGTTTATTTAAGGCTTCAATCATAAAAAATATATACATATACGCACGCGACTGCAACGCATTAGACCTTTTGCTATTTAATGATTAATGTTGTCAAATCAGATTTTAATCCGCCGAGATGCCGGTAAAAATATTGCGCGTTACGACATCGTCCGTTGCGTTAATCCGTGGATATTGCTGCGCATGATTTTCATCGCACGCGTTACGTAAGCCTGGGCAAGCACCCACTCGCCACCCTCCCCCTCCGCTCGCCAAACATCAACGACGCGACGTTTCCCGCCATCGCGCGTTGCTGCCACTGCACGACCGCGCTCTGCTCCGGCAACTCGGCGCCTCCTTGCCGACATCACCCCACCCCTCCTACCCGAGCGGCAACGATCGCTCCGTGGGGAGGGTCGCTTCTTCTCCTCTGCTGCTCCCATCCCCGCGTTGTCGACCGGACGCACGGCCTGGCGGCAGGGCGCTCGTCGCCGCTTGTTGTTGCGGAGGTTCGCGGTTCGAAATGGGCGGCCGCCCCCCGGATTAGTAACGCGAGTGTAAGAGTCGTGACAATACTGCTACGCGCCGTCCGCTTCGCTCGAGAGGGGACGGGCAAAAGATCCCCTGACACCGCTCGCAAGGGTAGGCCCATTGTGTGCCAGCGTCCGGTGTCCAAATTTGCCAAATCGGAAGAGTACCTGCGAATTACTCAACTGTATATACAACAACAACAACCGCCATTCGCCCTTCTCCCCCACGCCAGGCACGGATATTAGTTCCACGCCCCACCAACCCGCCAACCCCCTAGGAAGCGATATTCAGGAACATTGCTTCCGCTTGGGAATATTTCCACCCCCCATACTACCCCACCACCAACCAAGCCCCTTGTTTAGTGTCACAGAGTCTATATCCATGCAGTTTTATGTCCACGTGACCGTTTTACAAACTTAATTGGGGAAACGCTTCCTCCGTTTGATTTGAGAAAAGTTTTCTTTTCATTCCGCCCATGTGGGTCCTAGCTTTGTCCAAACCAATGTGGCTTTCATACCTTTTCCTTAGCAATAACCAACCCCCGACCCTGACAAATGGTAAATATTCACTGGTGGGAACAGGCACCAGTCCCCGCAGGGGGTTACAATATTCTCGCGCAGCGGCTTCACACTTGAGATTTGCTTTTTAATGAACCACGATGCTTTGTGAGCCTCGTCCCTTTAAAACTGGGATTATCTGCACCGGTCCTGGGCCTCCCCTAGGTCGACTCGGCTTCAAATGAGTACCTGGTGCAGTGTGTAAATATCGCCACCGGGGAGACAAAGGCGGTCGGACGCGGTGCTGGCGACCCACCGCCTCGTGTGCCGTGCCGGCCTTCGCAGGTGCTCGCTAACAGCACTTGCCCCAAAAGTCTGTTTAAGGCTATACGGGGGATCTTTGTCTTTGTGTGGGGAGTGCGGTTCCGTACGGCAATCCTGCTCGTCCGAGTCGTCGCCGCAGTCGTTGTCGCCGTCGCACACCCATGAGCGCCGCACGCACTTCCCGTTGTGGCACTGGAACTCCAGGTGGGAGCAGGTGGGCAGCACTGGGCACACAGAGAGGGGACAAGCAGGAGAGACAGTGAGGGAGAGTAACGGGGAGCGAACACACAGGGTGGTGTGCATGCAAAGGGAGAGGAGCGAGAGGGAACACGCAGTTGAACGTGAGCACAACCTCCCTCTCCATGCTTGTGTTCCCACATCTTCCCTCTAACCATCCCCACATTCCCCACCCAACTACTCAACCAGCCACCCAACCACCCAGCCACCCAACCACCCAGCCTCCCACCCACCCAGCCACCCAACCACCCAGCCACCCAGCCACCCACCCAACCACCCAGCCACCCAGCCACCCAACCACCCAGCCACCCAACCACCCAGCCACCCACCCACCCAACCACCCAGCCACCCAGTCACCCAGCCACCCAGCCACCCAACCACCCAGCCACCCACCCACCCAACCACCCAGCCACCCAACCACCCAGCCACCCAACCACCCAGCCACCCACCCACCCAACCACCCAGCCACCCAACCACCCAGCCACCCAACCACCCAGCCACCCAGCCACCCAGCCACCCACCCAGCCACCCAGCCACCCAGCCACCCAACCACCCAGCCACCCAGCCACCCAGCCACCCAACCACCCAACCACCCAGCCACCCAGCCACCCAACCACCCAGCCACCCAACCACCCAGCCACCCACCCACCCAACCACCCAGCCACCCACCCAACTGCTCAGTCAGCCACCCAACCTCCGACCCTCCCGCGCTCCACACACAACGATGCTGCACAAGCACACGGGGACCTTTTTAACTTCTGGCTTTACAAACGCGGCAATTCAAAGTTGCTTTGAGCAACTGCCAACGAGGCTGTTTCTCGTTTTGCTGAAGGTCAAAAGGAAAAAGATGTGGGACGGAATAAAAGGAAAATCACGTCGGGAGTGGGACGACGGCGAAACGGCTGTCGCAGTGCCGGCTACAAGATGCGGCGACGGCTTTCTTGCGACTCAACTCGATGTGACTCGAGACGCGTGTGTCTGGATTAAGCCGGGGCGCTGCCCGTTAGCCGTGGAACTTAACGCGCGGGGTCAGAGCCGCCGGATGAAGAAATTTAATTTGAAATTCCTGCAGCGACCGCCGCGCTATCAGCGCCGGGCCGAGCTCTCCGCTCTCTCTCTCGCCACCCTCACCACCCCCCCCCCCTCGGTGGGATTCATTCCTCACTCGCTGCTAGACTTGAGTTGGGTGGCACGCGGCGACCACGTGACGACCGGCAGCTGCGGGCAGACGCGAGGGGTATACTCGATGTGGTGGGCCAGACCGAACGCGTTCATTAAAATAAATGTTTTAAGTCTCCCGGTAATAACGGGCACCCGGCCCTCACGTGCAAAACGAGATTAAACGTAAGAATAACAAACGAGCTCCCGCTCGGTTAAATAAATAGCACTTATATAATTTGATAACTAAACCGCGCTCACAAAAGACAAATTGTTTCTCATTACGGCTAACCTACTTAAACCCTTCCCTGGCACGACGCCGACCAATCATGCTGCACAGTGGCGTTGGCTTCGCGACTCCAAGCAATTAGGCTCGAGGGGGAGAACCTTTTGAGATTATTCGATTTGTTACACGGACGGGCGATAAGTCCGGCTCAGCCGGTCGTTGACACCATCTGTGGTGGTGGTGGTGTGTGAGAGCGGCAGCAGCAGCAGCAGTCGTAAAAACAAAGACAGAAAAATGGACTTTGGAGAGAACGAGCGGAGCAGGCTCCTGGAGGAAGACGTCGCGCGAGGAACGGAAGAGGTCGTGAATGAAACACGCGGGAATGAAACACGCGGGAATGAAACACGCGGGAATGAAACACGCGGGAATGGACAGACTCGTACTGAGACCAGAAAAAAAGTGAGGTGCACGTGCAAGCAAGCTCGATATTTTAGTCTAACAAACGGGGGGCATAAATACGCGCAAGATCTAAACAACAACAACAGCGCAAACAAACCGTGAGATGAAGAGTGTGCTGGAATAAAGTCTGTTTTTGTACGCGTGTGTGGCTGATGATGTTGATGATGATAGAGATGAGGGCCTTCTTCCAGCCGCGGGTGGATCGCTACCGACGATGACAACGAGGGACAGACGAAGCGCCAACGAGAGATGGCGTGAGGAGGTGGGAGTGGAGGGAGGGGGAGGGAGGGCCTTCATCCAGCAGTGGATCGACCACGGCTGACGACGACGTTTGACGGTGGCTGGGCAGGGCGTGAAGGGGCCGCGTTTGTGAAGGAATCGGTGATGGGGGGTGGGGGAGGGTGGGGGGTTGAGGGAGGGTGGTGGGGGTTGGGGGGGTGGGACAGTGGGGGGGTTGGGAGGTTGAGGGAGGTTGGGGGGGTTGGACGGAGGGGGGGGGGATTGAGGGAGGGTGGGGGGTTGGGGGGTTGAGGGAGGGTGGTGGGGGTTGGGGGGGTGGGACAGTGGGGGGGTTGGGGGGTTGAGGGAGGGTGGGGGGGTTGGACGGAGGGGGGGGGGGATTGAGGGAGGGTGGGGGATTGAGGGAGGGTGGGGGATTGGACGGAGGGGGGGGGATTGAGGGAGGGTGGGGGGATTGGGGGGGGTGGGAGGGTGGGGGGTTTGGGGTATTGTGGTGGTGGGGGTGTTGGGGGGTGGGGGTTTGTTTGGGTGGGGCGTTGAGGAGGTGGGGGGTTGGGGGGGTGGGAGTGTGGGGGGGTTGGGGGAGGTGGGGGGGTGAGGGCTTGGTGGGGGGGGGCTCAGGGTTGCCGAGGGAATCGAGTTTCAGCGGCCCCGGGCCCCCGCGGTGTGACGATGTTCGCTGTTCGCGCGCCACGCAGCAGCAGGCCACAGCGACGCCGCGACTTCTGCCACATCTGCGCCTCCTCGAGAGACTTGAGGAAATTGTTACCTCTCTTCCTCTCCCCCCCAACAAAGTAAGATTCCATTTCACACGGAGAGACAGCTGTTTGTGCAAGTGCAACGGGTTTTCCTTTACGTCTGCAGAATGTGTTCGTTTTTCATTATAATAAATAAAAAACATTTATTATCATAGATAAAAAAATCATAACGTTTATTTACCCAAGAAAGCCTCTGTTTAATTTTGTCACGAGAATTCGGCAGTGGTGTGAAGCAAGCGATTGCAGGGCTGCACCTTTAACCGCAAAATCGGTGCCACAGAAACACAGTGACACGCTCAGGACCGCAGAAATGTAAACTAAAACTTTTGTTCAACTAAACTTTTTATTTTACCAGGTAAGTCCCACTGAAGCTACACAGCTCTTTTTCAGAAGCAACCTGGCCACAAATGATAGCTCAACGAAGTGG
The DNA here is from genome assembly GCF_965212315.1 of Lampetra planeri. NCBI lineage: Eukaryota > Metazoa > Chordata > Hyperoartia > Petromyzontiformes > Petromyzontidae > Lampetra > Lampetra planeri. Next base: position 14,043,846 of record NC_136114.1, read on the forward strand.
CTAATCACGTGAAAATGTCTTGCAGCCTAATACTAGACATATACAACAGACGTCAGCGTCTGGTGTATATTTGTAGTTAACATATCACCACCACGGCACCCAATGTGGTTCATGAACCCACTTGAATCTGGCCACCTCGCAGCCTAGCGGATTTTTTAAAAATCCACCATCCTGTCCCTGTTGTTCCAAAAATACACAAATAAGTAGGAAGACACCACAATTAAAGTATCCACGAAAGCCTCACCGGCACTGGGATATTTGTCTGAATCCACGAATGCCAGCCTGGCTTCACGTGGCTTGGAAACCGAATAACACCGGAGGAAACCCAAAGCGCTTACAAAACGGGGAATATCCACAGCTCCGCAAGGATGGATTCAATAATCCATATTTGTACGACCACGGCTACAACGGCAAACATAAAAAAACAAATGCAATTCTCATCAGGCCCCATGGTGTAAAGTTCAGTCTCCAACTCTTATTATCCACGCTGTCTCTCTCAGACCTCGACTTTGATCTGCAATCATGAAAGGTCAAGACGTCGCCTATATATTGTTTTTCCTTTTACGGCCACACTCAACGTTATTGACGAAAGCGTTGGGTGTCCTGTTACGACAATTTGCAACTCCCATGCTGCCTCTCTCCCGTGCCGATGCTAACCAGGCTGAACACAACTTACTGCTTAGCTTTCGGGCCGCGTCAAAAACTAAGAGCCGTGGCGATTCGGTCGGGGGGGGGGGGTAAAAATTCTCGTCGCGTGCCACGAGGCAGTGGGCGCGCTCTCTCCCTCTCCTTCAAACAAATTAGCGAATCAGGGCGGACTGAAAAACAAGGGGCCAGACAGCAGCACAATGCCACACGCACGCAGGCACGCACGGCGGCCACACACCTGCACGGGAGGGGGGGGGCGGCGGGGGGGCTCACGTCTCAAACACGCCGCACACCTGCGCACCTGTGCGATAACAGGCCTCCTCTGCAGGGTCCTGACATACTTGCAGCTGGGACAAAGAGGGGGTGGAGGGGGGCGGTGTGGGTAACGCATTCCTCTCTGCAAGCTGTAACGCCAGAGTCAAGGACAGGTGATGGATCCGTGCGAGGCTTTCGGTCTCTCGACGCACGGGCGCTGTTCGTAAATACGTTGGGGGGGGGGGGGGAGGGGGCCTTGGTTGTGGCCGTGGCGACTGTTTAGCCGCCACTTTCGGCTGTCGAGAATGCGGAGCAATTCATTATGGACGCGCTGCTGTAAAACAACAAAAAAAAGGCTCGCCTGGAGATTCCTCCGCTCTCACTTTTGTAGCTTCTGTGCAAATGCCGTGCGTCCCGTGAGCCCATGATGGTTTATATATCAACACACTATATATACATTATATATATTTATATTATTTTACATACCGTTGTCAAACAAAATTATGCCAAACGCAAAAAAACACAACACATCGCGTACGCACACGCACACGCACGTGCACACAATTACAAAGATCGCCGCCCACCCCGCGTAGAGCCTTTACAGACTGTTGGGGCAAGTGCTGTTCGCAAGCACCTGCTGAAAGCCGGCACGGCGCACGAGGGGGTTGATACATCCAGCACCATGCCCTTGCCTCCCCCCCCACCACCATTGCTGATGTTTACACACCGCACCAGGTCACAAGAATGCACAGTTCCAGGTACACGAACCTCCTTGCTGCCCTGCCATCTCTCAGCCATCCTCGCATCGGAAGCGTGACCACCCCGGCTACCGCATTCCGAGGCAGCCTCACCACACCCGAGCACTGACCAGGAGGCTCAAGGTGAGTTGGTTGCCTGCGGAGTGGGGCAAGAAGTGGGGCACGGCATTCGGCCCGGTGCCACCCCTCCCTGCCCCTTAACCCTGCAGCTTGGAGGGCAGCATCAGCGCACGTGACAAACGGAGGAGACGGAGGTGGGGTGGCCAACTTGACGCGTGTTTCGATCGCGGCTTTTATTTCGCCGGGAAGCACAGAAATAATAATACTCAAATAAATAACTACATTTTGCAAACACTCCTGCATTTTATTACCACGATGGTTATTACCGAGTCTGCTGGATTCGTGCCCTTATTAGCGAACGGCGCATTCCAAAATGGGGAAATATTCAGCACAGGCGGGACCAGGTTCATGGCTCCAATTAAACCGACAACAACAACAAAAACCGCCAGCGGCACAAATAAAACATAATATATTAGTCTGAACGGGGGGCGCAGTCGCGGTTTCGTCAAACGCAAACCTGGCGGAGTAAGTTTTGTTTTTTTAGTGCCGTTGCACAACGCATTTTTATTCCTTCAGCTTCTTCTGGTCTCTGTGCCACCACCACCACACCCTCCCAATGTCATCCCCCTCCTCCTGTTTAAGAGTTATTTTTCAAGTTGACGATCTCATTTTTAAAGTTGAAAACCAAAACCGAACGCACGCAAAGCATTGTCGTCGACGTGACCTTTCGCATCAAAGGGAGTGTCCCTCCCCACCCCCTCGCCCCTCCGCACCGCAAGGGTCCAATGACACGAGGCGTTGTACTGCTTTGACGTCCGTTCTCTTCCAGTGTTTTCCCTTCTTCTCGCGCTGTGACCGATTTGTTCGCTGAACGAGATTGCACAAACAGCAAACGGCGAGCGAGCGAGCGACCACGGGGCGAGCGAGCGGGCGAGTATTCTCTCTGTGCCCCGGAGATGCGGATTTGCCCAACGTTGATGCTGTTCGCACCGTACGTTGAATTTATTTCGCTCCGTACGTGGCCAACCGCGCTAATCTGAGGTGCGGGGGGAAGGAAACCAAAACTAACATGCGCACAAAAGGAAATTTCAAAGTAATGAGCTTTCAATATAGATTTACGAGTGCATGAATCTAGATTGAAAACTAATTTCTTGAAAACTGCCGACAACCAAACGGCTCCGCTGCCAACGCGACAGCGCCGATGCTACGACCACCGTCGTTGCGCGAGCAAGTGTTGGTGCCCAAGGTGACACTTGCAACCAACGTGGCCGGTAACACCACGACCACCAACCACCGCCTCCACCGCCTTCAACAACATCAAAAGCTGCCGTTCGCCACGAAGTTGCAGTGACGTCACCATGGCGCTAGTGCCAACAACGTTACAACCAATACTAGCATTACGTAATGCAGCCGTACTGCTGCTGCTGATAGTGCTGCCAACACCAAACCAACCACCACCACGATCCAATAGGAACAACAACCGGTCCCGTCACTTCAATAATCCCACCACCACCGCCACCACACAGCCTTTTCACGTGGACTCAAAAAACTGGAGGACCCGGAGAAAAATGCACGTGACCACGGGGAAAACTCAAAATATGCAGAAGACGTCAGGGTCGGGATCGAACCCATGACCTCCTGCATACAAGATGCGGTGCTCTTATTAAACTAAACTAACAAAACAGTTTTTTTCTATTTTACCAAGTAAGGCCCACTGAGCTATATAGCTCTTTTTCAGAAGCCACAAATGATAGCTCAACCAAGTGGCTTATCACGTGGATATTTATAGCAGCCAAATACTCTAAAACATGATTTCAACACTCCATCCCTGTGGCTGACGTCCCGTTGGGCGACGTTCCATCCTTTTGGCTGCCTGTCCATCGTGAGACTTCACCGCGTGCCCGATGCCTCCGAGCCGAGCGTCCTGCCCGTGCCCACTCGGCTCTCCGAGCAACTCGATACGGACGTCTCGCTGACATGCACACATTAATTGTGGTGTCTTCCCATTTATTTATGTATTTTTTGGAACAACAGGGACATGATTGCGGATTTTTTAAAGTGGGTAAGCGCTGTTAGCGAGCAACCCATCAAGGCGGACAGAACTACCCAGGTGGCGCTGGGGTCATCTGACTCTGCGGGGGTGACCTCCACCATCGGGCAGCTGTGAAAACCTGCTTCTTCCCCCCACCCAGCCCTCCGCCCCTCCACCCCCCACCCGCCCCTTGCACCCCCCCCCCCGCGCCCCCAACAGAGAAATCCATAAATCTACACGAGGTTGGAGGAGGCTTTGTGTTTTTGCCGCGGCGTTTGTTTTGGCAGCGGCCGGGCGGCCTCGCGCCCGGCAGGGGCGGACGCGCGGAGTGAGCACGGAGAAGCCACTCGGAGAGGAAAACAACAACAACAGGTGCAGTGGAGGAGGCAGAGAGGGCCCATAACCTCCACGCTGCGTGCCACCACCGCCACCACGACGCGGGCACTCGCCAACCCCACCACCACCACCACCACGGTCACCCACCACCACCACCACACAGAAACTCACCAACCCCACCAACACCACTACCACCACGTCACCCCGTTGTCCACCACCACACGGTCACTCGCCAACCCCACCACCACCACACGGTCACCCACCACCACCACACAGACACTCACCAACCCCACCACCACCACACGGTCACCCACCACCACCACATAGACACTCACCAACCCCACCACCACCACCACCACGGTCACCCACCACCACCACACAGACACTCACCAACCCCACCACCACCACCACGGTCACCCACCACCACCACACAGACACTCGCCAACCCCACCACCACCACTACCACCACGTCACCCCGCTGTTCACCACCACACGGTCACTCGCCAACCCCACCACCACCACACGGTCACCCACCACCACCACACAGACACTCACCAACCCCACCACAACCACACAGACACTCACCAACCCCACCACCACCACCACTACCACCACGTCACCCCCGTTGTCCACCACCACACGGTCACTCGCCAACACCACGAACCACATGGCCACTCACCACCACTGCTACCACCACCACCACCATCACCATGGACCCTTGCCAACACTCGCACCAACGCTACCACCCCACCACGTCACCCTGCTGTCCACAACCACCGCCGCTTGGGGAGGACACACTGGAGGTTGTGTCACGGTATTGATGTTCATTAGCAAGTGAGAGAGAGAGAGTAAGGGACAGGATCCCCCACCCCCCGTGTCCGTCTCTCACGAAGAAAAGTCCTGCTCCGATTAATAATACCGGCATCATGATCCCACTGCCCTAAACGTCACCTCGTGTTGTTAAGATTATTCATCAGGACCATTGCCCAGAACGTTGGTAAATTGATTCTTAAAATGTACTTGCAATCTTATTTTTACGCTGAGCGTCTGATGCTGCTGCTGTTGCCCGATACAGCGCTTTGAGAACCTTGACGAACAGCGATATGTATGGAATTATTATTATTATAGGGTATATTCAAACGTTTCCTACGAAAGTCCGTAGAGTTCTCGAGGAAAGCGTTGAGTTTTGTTTATTTGTGCTCGTGCACCACTGTCAACGAAACGAGCGGCAACAGCGGCGGCATCATCACCAAGCAATTTGTCTAAACGTCAATAGTGAAGTCGTTTAGCCTCTCCAGGAAAGCCTCCACTGAGTCTCAAGCCTCTGTTTCTTTAAATGATTGTGGTGGGTCCTGCATTGGGACGTTTGGCCGGTTCCTCACGTTAAGCTACTTTTGTTGAGCTATCGTTTATGGCCAGGTTGCTTCTGAAAATATAAAATAATACCTCAGTGGGCTTTTATTGGTAAGATAAAAAATAGATTCGTTTTATTTGTCGATATTTTTTTAAAGTGATGTCTTTTCCGTTCCTATACTTGCACTCCTGTTGTGTTTTTATGCTGCTTGTTGTTGTAATGTTCTGACCCTGCTGGACATCTGTGAAAAAAATCCGATTTCTCCAGTGTAAATAAATATTCTGATTCTGAAAATATATTCTGAAGGCAGTAGCTTTGAGTTTCCGCCTGTCTTCCTCCCACGCGAAGCCAAACACTCGAAACCCGAATTGTCCAAACATCCCAAGGGAGCAGGAACTTCGTCGAGAAATAATGTTTCATCGTCAGCATCATCATCATCATCACATGCGCGTGTTTGTATATAAATGTGAAGATGAAATACATAATAAAAACATAAAAAAAATGTCAACCCTTTGTGAATCCACGACTGCCTCAGTCATTGACCATACTTCACCACACTGGTCTGTGCTGGTGGCTGAACTGGTGGTACCCAGGGTTGGTTCAGATGTGCACTACCTATCAGGAACAAACTCTTTGACATTCGGATAAGGCCAAACGGCATTGTGGCTGGAGTGATGTGATATTTCGTGGCTGATCGGATGACAATCTGAATTTCATTTATGTGCATAATAATAGTAGTAAAAAATTACATGTTTAAATGTTTCTCTGCACGATACAATCTCAATTCACAAACTGTCTAAGCGCGACTGCCTCTAAAGTCACCGATGTAGCGTGCACGGCGCATCTATGTAATTAAATACTGGCACCGAGGTATGTTCATGAATAAAATAACTTAACGCAAACCTCCAAACCATAAAAAAAGTTCAACGTGTTATTGAAATAATCAGTTCGGGAAAAAACGTGTGCATGTGAGAGACGTCCGTATCGAGTTGCTCGGAGAGACGAGTGGGCTCGGGCAGGATGTATATTCTTAGGTTTATTTGGTAAAGTCACGTAGGTAATAATAAATAAAAAATCACGACGTTTCGGAGGCAACACAAGCCTCCGTCTTCAGGTGGAACCGTCACAGCACGATAGCTGTATCAAGTAAGAGAAATTCCAAGAAAACAGTTCTTGTATATATACTGGTTGAGGGTGGGAGGAGCCAAGGTAGGCCCTGGATATTATTATTGTGAGGTTCGGTGCGGCTGAAGCACGCTGTTAGGAATGCGCCTTTGTTGTGTAGACTGGTTGAACTCGGAGGTTCCAAGAGTTGTTAAGGTGCGGTTGGATGCTCGGCTCGGAAGCACCCGGGCACAAGGTGAAGACTCACGATGGACAGGCAGCCAAAAGGAGGGAACGTCGCGTATTTTGGCTGCTATACATTTCCACGTGATAAGCCACTTGGTTGAGCTATCATTTTTGGCTTCTATTGGATGCATCAGCGTCGATTTCTCGATGAGCTTAGCACCAGACCCTCCCATTCGACGATGACGTCGTCACGTCGTCATGGAAATGAAACATCACCCAAACGTGCCACATTGCTGTTAAGTAATATATATTTTATTGTCGAGAACAGAGGGCACGAAATCCGCCTAATTATGTAACAGCAAATAAGGGCACTGTTGCTTCTTGGCATGTGTACACCTGTGGGTGTGTGCGTACGTGCGTTCGTGTGTGTGCGTGTTCGTAACCCCTCGTGTACGTGTGTGTGCGTGCCAGCTGTGATTACGCGATGGGGTAATGGTTTGCACACTACGCTACAAACCCAGTGACCAGAATTCTATTCTCCGCCATGATAAAAAAAAATCAAAGCCATGCGATACCTGATACAATCCCGAGCCTATCCTGGATTAACTCAGCCGTCAACTGGTACAGTACCTGGCCAAGGTGAGCGTGTAAACGTGAGCACTCGGGAAACAAAGGCAGCAGGGCGTGGTCCTTGGCCACATCACCAACCCCCTCGTGCGCCGTGCCGGCCTCAACAGGTACCGGCTTTGGCTTTGAGGCCTGAAAAGGAGCCATAGTACTTGACTGTGGAAACAACACGACGCGAGTCACTCAGTGTCCTCACGTTTCACGCAAAGTGCTTCGCTGTCGTGCGATTCTCTCCTTCTCTCGAGGCCGCTGGGTCCACAGACTTCCTGCAACAGCAGCAGTGGACCTCCACTGTCAGCGATCATCACCGTCGTTATCGTCTTATCCCATCTGTTGCAGTTGTTTCCTTGTCATTCCACGCCATGCTTGTGCCTCCTCCTCCCGCCACCACCACCACGTCCTCTCCATCAGTCCATCTCTCTCTCTCTCTTGGTCATCCTCTGCCTCTTGTTGCCTTCCGCGAGCGTTACCGTTGCCTCCACTGGATTCCACTTTCGCGCAAAATTGGGCTGCGGAATCTCTGCATCTCAATTTTGCCGTGAATAGTCTGGCCAATAATAGGTATCCATTGTAATGTATACGACTACATTAACCCCTCCCCCACCTTTGGTCTTCACACCTGACTGGCTCACAGTGACGACATCACCTTTACCCACCCTCTATTTAAGAACGAAACGGTAGGAAGACTTATCCACAATTCTGGCTGTCGCCTGATGATGCCGGTTGTACTTGCCGGCGAAACGTCACGGTTCTCGAATTGTAAACGTTGTTGTGGGTTTACTCTCCAACACGCAACCGGTGTGTGCCGTACTCGTAACTTATTTGGCACGCTGTGTTTGCGTGCCACAACCTTACTAATTGGTGGGTTTTAACGTCACTCACATTTACGAGCTCGAACCCAAAAACCAAACCTCGATTGTGGAAACTCTCTGCCCCCGTGCTGCACGTTTACCGGCGCTGTCACCTGTCCGGCCTCGGTGCGAAGCACGGGCGGGGGAGAGGATGGCCGCGTTTCATTAAAGCCGCATCGTCCGCAGCCGTGCGGAGATTTTGCCCGGCATGGCCGCTCGTAATTTTTCCCGATCATAGTTTTTGCGATCGTACTTTGTCCAGGGAAGAAGCGGGACGATCGGGCAAAGCCAATGCGGGCGAGGGGGGGCGGGGGGCTCCCCGTACCGTGTGTGCGCCGGCACGAAGAAACATTTGCCGGGCCGCGCCGATTCCCGCGAAGTTCGCGTGCGTCCCGCCGCTCCCGCCGCCGCCGCCGCTCCGTTCCCATTGGGGGCGCGCGGGACCACGACCTCGCCGAGCCTGGGTCCTTTCCCTTCCGAGCGATCGCCTGCGCGGCCTCGCCTAATAAAGGCACTTTTTAAAAACTGCCCTGATGCGCTTCTCTTTTTATTCTGTGCTTTACTTTTTGAAGAGAATCCCCAAACGGAAACATTCTTGCCGGATAAGGACGCACGGGGGAGACGCTCGCTCAGGCGGGCCAAGAAAAAACAAGGATCATAAAAATCTCATAATTACAGTTTCTGTCAAAGGCCGTCCTCCTGGCTCCCTCACCCCTAAAACTCCCAATCCTCACCCATAAAACCCCTAAAACCCCTAAAACCACTAAAAACCCCGAGCCCTCACCACTGACCAACCACCCCCCTGCCCGCCCCTGCTAGAAGCTGCTGACCCACACAACATGCTGGCTGCGAATGAATAACTAACTATTAAACTATTTTTTTTTTCCCAGGTAAGGTCCACTGAGCTATGTGACTCATTTTCAGAAGTGGCTTATTATCGTGTGGAAATTTACAGCAGCCAAACACTCTAAACGCGTGACGTCGATTCTAAATGTGGAGGGGGAAACCGGGAGATAAATCCATGCGAGAGAAAGAACATGTAAACTCCAAATATACAGCAGGCGTCAGGGCCGGGATCGAACCCACAACCTCCTGTATACCAGGCGAGGTAGTTAACATCTCACCACCGGGGCACCGAACCCCTCCCCAATCTCTCCGAGTTTGATGAATTTTCGTGACTCGGGGTTCACGATTCGACACGAGAAATTGTCATTCATTTATTTGTTACACCTTCAATGAGTGGCAGCGCCTCTGTGGTGGCTGTCGAGATGATGTCAATTCACTGCGGACAACGAACATGAATTGGGGGAACCCCCACCGCCGCAACTTACGTGCAGACTGACGGCGCGTACCGTATCGTGAAAGTCCTTGAGTAAGCGACAACGGGCGTCGACTGAACCGGCTCCACTCTCGTCGGATCGCTCACGTCCCCCCCCCCCGCTCATGCCCCCCACTCGCGTCCCGCTCAGCTTGAGAAAAAGACTCTGTCTTCTCCGCTTCAAAACAAACTGTCAGATGCATTGACTTTCCTGGGGCCATTTAAATGGGATGTGACATACGAAAATAAACATTTTCAAATTCGCAGGAAGCGGGGGTTTTTCTCTCTCTTTCTCTCAGATCCTTCTCTTCAATGACGCTGGAGTCCCACCGACTGCGACCACTGTGACTGCACGAGCTTGCAGCGAAGACGTTCATCGTCGTGGTGGAGCGGTGGCGTGGCGCGAACCCGGCGACCCAAGTTCGATTCCCGTCCACGTCTCAAATGAGTGGCGGGCGCGCCCGATCTCGTCGAAGCTCGCAAGATGAGCAGGGGCTGAGCCCAGATAACGGTGCTTCGATGGGCGAGCACCACCGTGCACGCAACAGCTGATAGTCTTGCGCGGGGCCTACGGTGTCAGCAGACGTTCGATGTGGCAACAAATTCCGCCGTTTGGGGGTGCACTCCGCCCCAATGCCCGCGCCGCTCGCGCTCACTTACCCGCGGGGAGAGACGGCCTTCATCCCGGCAGCGGACCGAACAACGCCGAGCCGAACGTTGGCTCGTGCGTGCGATCGAAGCCACGAACGGAGCGGGCCGCGGGGGTCAGGGCAGTGGCCCAGGCGTCTTCGTTGCGCGAGCACCGACAAGCCCGCACGCAGCCCACCCAGCCTCGCGCCAATTACGCCCCGAAAAATAAAATCAAGCGATGACCCGCGATTAGAAATGCTCGCCATGCCGTTTCCCCGACCCCGCCGCCGCCGCCCTCCATCCCGCCGCCCCCCCCCCCACCACCATCACGAGCGCCGCAATTTTCGCTGCGACTTCAAAGCCGAGCGGAATTAATCCCCCACCAGAGCCGGCACCCTGCGGTGATTGTGGGGAAGCCTGCGAGTGAGCCCGATGCGAATCTAGCAGCGGACATGTCGGGGCGCCGCCGTCGTCGGTAGCTGTCGCTGAGATTTCTCGTTTTTGTTGTTGTTCAGGAATCAGGCAATCAAGAGATTCCTAACGGGCCAATCAGTGGAAATGGATGAATTGCTGATTTAGGGGGGGGTCACAATTTACCCCCCCCAACTCCCCCCCCCCCCACTGTACATTTCAGCGCCTCGTCTCGTTAGAGCGGTTGCACACGGTATGCGCTGCTTTACTGGACTCTGTGTGTGTGGATTGCTTTGGCCTACAACGCCCAGGAGAATAAGTGGAATTTATTTAAAAGGCCAATCTCAGCAGGCGGTGACATGGCCTCGGCATCGATGTGGCTTAGCGGTAGATCGTTCGCCACTTGCTGAAGAGGCTAGTGGTTCTAATTCAAGCGGCCGCCCTGATTAACGCCGCGGGCTTGTTGCATCAACCGTGACAACACTGCGCGCTGTCCGCCTCGAAGTGGACGTTCAAGATCCTCTGTGTCCATCGCAAGAGTCGGCCGCGCAGCGCCGGTTATAGACGACTGTGCCGCGATTAATCGATCGGCGGGTGTGGCACGAGGTGGGATAAAGCGTGGGCACACGCCGGCTCTTCCGAGACCGCTGGCCGGGTGTCGCAGCTCGGGCTCGCAGAGCCTTCGGGAGGGGCTCTCGAGAGCTGGCGCTTGCGGAGACCATTCCGCCCGCCAGACAGGAACGCGAGCAAGCGATTGCAGGGCTGCAACCTTTGCCTGCCAGAGCTGGGGCAAAGCGACGACGCTAATTCATCGCAGTCGACCGCACGAGCCCGAGCAGTTCGGTTAATCTCTTAATTCGGAGACCCAGTTAAGAAAATAAAAAAAAAAAAACTCTTCTGCGGCGATCCGGCGGTCCCCGGCACTCGCTGCGGGGTAACCGGCGTCGCCTTGCTTTGAGCTGCAGCAGCATGCGCCAGCACGGTCTGCGCACGGTAATCCGGTGCCATCATCATCATCGCCCCCCCCCCACCCCCCTCACACCCCCCGCCCCCTAACCCCTCCCCCCCTCCCGGCTCGCTGGAGCCATCCGGACGCTGCGCTCATCTCGATGCAATTTGTATGCGACTTGTCGGCCAAAGCGTGGAGTTGGTTAAACTCACGGAAAATTCCAATTTCAGGCCTCTCCGTTACTTGAATTGGCGCGGGGAAATGCCCTTTTTCAGAAAGTGACGCCTTGGCAAGAACGAGCGCCATTGTCTCAGTGAGGCGTCGGGGGTGGGGGGGTGGGGGGAGAAAAAGAGCAAAATGAGAGCTTTGGAGTGCGGCTCTTTTTGTCCATGTTTTGATGGCGAGGGGAGGAGGAGGAGGTTGAAGCTCCCATTAAATTCCCTCCACCACCCCTTCCCACCATTCCCCCCCCCACACTCCCCGCACAGCGGTGCCCACCGAGTGGCGCAGCCGCTGTGGGTGGCGCTGGCGTGGGCACTCTCCCCCCCCCCCCCCCAGCGGCGCGGGCCAAACTCACGGTGGGTTTTCAAGTCGGCGATTTTTCGCCGCCTTCACAAAACGGTCACGGCGACCCCAAACGGCGACGGGAAGTCTCCACGCGTGGTCGGCCCGCGACTGGGTCGCTAGCCGCGCGCAAGCCGTTCGACTGCAATTGATTAGAGCGCGGTTGAACAATGCGCATTAGTATAGTGTCAGGGGCATATTGGTTTGCATGTTTTCGCCACAAGCGCCGTGTGGCTAACGCAGGCTTGATTCCTCGCAAAAGCTCTCCTTTGCGTGTTCGAACATCTCAACGCCTCCTGATTGCCGGACAAAAAAGGTATAAAACCCACTCGTATTTTTCACAAATTTGATACTGGCAATAAGGTCCCATAGCGAAAACTTCTTTCATACTGTGACGACGGTGGTGTGGGGGGGGGGCAAGCTGGGCCGACCCCCCCACCAGCCCCCCCACCAGCCCCCCCCCCCCAGCCTGCGACGGAACCCAGCGGGAGCCACCGACGAAGCGCTCGGGCAGCACGACGGACCCCATGGCAACGCCGTCGTTCGCACGACTGGAGTGGGGAGGTACATTGCTCGGAACGTTTACAAAACGGATGTGGGGGGGGGGCGGCGTGCGGGGCGCGAGCCGTGCAGCAGAAGGCGTCCCGTCGGAGCAACATTTCGCTCGGGAGAGTTGACCTCGCCGCCGTCAGTCGCTCGAATTTACATCGACGGCGACCCTCAAAGGCAAAGATGGATCGCGATGGATGCGGTTCTGAAGGAACCGCCGATGTGTTTTTTAAAAATGTTTTTTTCTTGCGTAGCAATTCCCATACGGCCGTGCGCTTCGTACGCGTGTGGTTTTTCTTCTGCGCCTCCTTTCGAAAGCTCCCCGAGTCGAGGTGCCGCAGAGTGGTGGGGTGGGGGCGTTGTGGGGGGGGGGGGTTGCGGTGTGTTTTTCCTCTTATTGAAAAAAAAATTGTGCGAAAAAAGAAGAAGAAAAAAACACGCACGCAACACGACACACGAGGAACCCTTCGCGGAAGGCGTGTCCTCCTGCAGGAAGGGCTGCCCTGTCTCTGTGGGCTATAATTAAGCGAGTCAAGTCAGCACCAAATGTGGATGGAGCGTGATGCCTTGCACAGGTGTGCATACCTCCCTGTGTGCGTCAGTGATCCGTGGTTACTCAAACCCCCCCCCCGCCCCCCAAAAAAAATAAAACAGACATGGGAACGGTGCAAGAACGCACATGTGTGGACGCACACGGGCACAAACATATGCGCATTAACGTACACGGACAGGCACGTGCGCGCACGTAACCACCCAAGCGCAAACACATAAACACACACGGACACACACACATACACACACAGACGCTGCATATACAGATGTCCGGATGTCTAGCCTCAACAGATTGTAGGGGCAAGTGCTGTTAGCGAGCACGGCACACGAGGGGGTGGGTGGCCAACACCACGCCCGGCCACCTTTGTCTCCCCAAGTGGCGATGTTTACGCATCGCACCAGGTACTAATTTGAGGCTGCGTCGACCTAGGGGGGTGCGGGGAGCGGTGCGGGCGTTGGGCCGGCATCGATTCAGACAATCGCCACTGGTGTTGGTCGTGAGCGGGATTAGAACTCGGGGTCGCCGGGTTCGTATCACCGCACGCCAACCGCTACACTACCGCTCAGCCCCCAGCCGAATCCACACGCACGTACAGCCACCAGCAGGCACACGCGCGCGTCACTCACTGCATCCGTCCTCGTCGCTGTGGTCGCCGCAGTCGTTGTCGCCGTCGCACTGCCACTGCTCGGGGATGCACGCGCACTCCCCCTGCGCGGTGAGCGCGCACGCAAACTGCGTCCCGCTGCACGCGCACTCGCTCCCCGCGGCGCCGCGGGCCGCGCCGCCGCCGCCGGGCAGCTCCGCCGGCGCCACCGCCGCCGCGTGGGAACCTGCGCACGCACGGGGAGGACGAGAAAACGCGCCGTCAGCTCCCGTCGCTCGGCGCAGAGACCGAGCGCGCGCTCGTGGCAGGCGGCGGAGAGACGCGGGCCGGAGTCGCGCGGCGACCAAGGGCGGTGGTTCCGCGATGTCGTCTTCGGCGGGGGGGTTGGGGGGGGGGGTTGCAGGGTGGACGCGCTCGCTCCGGGACAGCTAGGGACAGACGAACGGACGCTCCCGTGACTCACGTGACTTTGCGAATGCGGTTTGAAATCAAAGCGGGAGATGGACGCAAATGGTCGGAATGTGAAGGATGGCCACAGCTTGGGGTGGGGCGGGGGGGGGTCTTCATCTCAGAATCGGTGAGAAGTTCAGATGTTTCATCTCCCGCGTAAAGTCCACTGAGCTAAGCGACTCGGCCAGCAGGCAACAGCTAGCAGTGGATAGTTCAGGGCTGATGATGGTTACATGTTACAATACGTGTCTGTGGTGAGGATGACCATATGGGACTTAACCTAGCGGGCAGAGCAGCAGGAGTCCCGGTCTTAAGGTCGAAAGGTCAAATCATGCCCATAGTTGACTCGGCCCATTAATCATTAATCATTCCTCTGAGGATTGCGAACTGAGCACCACCTGGTGACAGCGGTGGGATTTGTGAGATAGGGGCCCTGTCACAGGAACGTGGAATGACTCCCACTGGATCAGATCTCCTGAGCGTGATGAGTACATCTCAGTGGTTTTTTTTTGTCATGAGTCGAGGAGGATGATAATCATTATGACGACGGGACAAGTACCGATCCACCGCCGCAGCAGTTGGATTTATCGCTGTTCTCGTCTCGTTCTTTGACTTCCTATTTGTCTCGTTCAGAAGTTTCCGTCCCCTTACAGCTGCCTTACCATCCATTACCCTACATTTAGCATCAGCAAAAAAGAGATCAACGCCTTCGTCAATAACTCCGCAGGGGCTTATATTATTATATAACATATCTAATGGGCGACGTTTTGGGAAACGGCCCTTCTTCATGGCACGTAGCAAGAGAGAGAGGCAGAGTTGATGATGAGCGTTGGAGACTCCGTGGGACCCCGATGAAAATATATTTTTGAAAAATGTTTCACTTTTTTTAATTTGAAATAGCCGTCTGAAGTTTCAAACCCAAATTACGGTGAAAAAATCCCCATGACAGACGCCGGTGCGGGGAGGCCTTCCTCCAGCGGTTAGGATCGATAAAACAGCTGTGTGCTACAATCGTTCATTTATTTCATTCAGACATTCCACACACACACAGAAAAAAATCCGACTTGAAAATAAATAAAAAATACTGAATCTTTCAAAAATATTCTCTCTCCGGGGCTTATGCGGCACTGTGCATTCGCTACGAACAACGACAACAACTTTGCCACCAGAGGAAAAACATTTATTCGTAACGGTTACATGTCAAGAGCAGGGTTTGTCGGCTCGGCAAAATGTTCAAGATTTAAGGAGATTTCTCGAATTTAATTTGAATATATTTTTTACACTACTTCTATTCGGCTTACGCCACCACCACAGCCACCACCAACCTCTGTGAGACGGACAATGAAGCCTCGGCTCAATAATCACATCTTACAGATGATTTAATTTTGCGTCAATGGAAGAAGCAAAACAACCGCCCCCCCCCCTTCCCTCACCAAACCTCGCCATTGTATTCCCAACAAAGCTCCCTATGTCCGGTAATGGGATTATATATTTTCTCGGGGGGGTCAATAAATCTCGTTCAATCGCGGCTTGAGTTTTTGTAACGTACAACCAGCGGCTACGACTCTCGCAGCAAAACACGTGGGTTGACGACAGAGAGGGGAGGGGGGCGGGCGGGCGGGCGGTGGATCGGCGATGGCGGTGGGGAGGGAGAGAAGCGCAGTTGGAAGTGGCCAAGCGCGAGCACCACAAGGGTTTTTCTCACGATCGCAAACACAAAATAAAACAAAACGAAACGTTCGGCGATTCAGCGCTTTGTTTTAGGCGGCCCAAAAAGGACACGTCAGGCAGGGCTGAGGGCCCACAAAGCACCACGGGCAGGGGGCCGGGGCCCCCTGAGGCTCGTCCTCAAAGCCCGTCCAGCGCTCCCGCGGGGATCGTTTCTAAAGCGGCGCGGGGCCCCCTCCGCAGAGACGCCTCCCCCGGCGGCGGTGACGGCAATGGCCACAGCGGCGGCGGTGGCCGCGGCCACGGTGGCCTCGGCGACTTGGGGAGGCCTCGACCGAAAATCGCTGAGAGAGGTGGGTGGGGGGGTGGATGGGATAGGTCCTGAAAGGGCCCACCTCTGGCTTGATTGGTGGCCACATTTGAGGTTTTCCAGAAAACCGATCCATTGTTTGTTGGGCAGTGGCGGGGGGAGCAGGAGGGTGGAAGAAAGCATCTTCTGCTAACTGTAATTCAAGAGGGTGAGAAAAGGCCCTGTGTGTGTGTGTGGCGCAGACCGGGAGGGAGCCCCACTGCGCCGTATTTACGCTGCGCGTTCGGGAAGGAGGAAAGCGTCCTTTCAGGGCTGCTCACATGGCCTCTCCCGGGGCCTCTTTGAGATGCCCCCGGGGCTAATAGATGCCCACCGCTCAGCAGACTTCCCGTCACAACTTGTTTTTACCGCAACAAGGACAGCACGGGCCGACGGGCCCTTTAGGATCAACAAAGGCCAAGGAAAGCAAAAGCATAGAGGATAAATAGCCATGAAATTATGATGATAATGATGATAATGATGTATTCTTCTTTTGTATGGCTGCTGATGTAGACACAGAGCAACAACTACAATGTCACATTCAGATGGCCAAGCCAGAAAACCGCGTCAGGAGTAGCGGCTGTGTATTGCCGTGATGTCCCCTTCGCATCGGGGCATTGCGATCCGCAAATACGAAGGAGACGTCGCAGCGATACACCCCGCTGATAAGGCCTTGCCGAGTCTCAAGACTCCTTTTTTGGATATTTGTCCAAATTTGAATTCCTCTTCTCCACTCGCGTGCGACAAAGGCTTATTACCATTGGTGTGGGTCGGGTGACATTAATGACGGTAATAATATTCCACGTTTTTATCCAGGAATGCCGCGTCTGAAAACGATTTCACAGGAGGGTCCCGCGTTGACCAATTCGGCGAATGCTTGGCTTCATTCGGGAGGAAACCAAGGGGAAAGCACTCAAAAAGCACCACAAAAATGCATTAAAGAATCCGTTGTTGCAACACTATCTCCTGGCATTGCAGCTCCCAAAGTGCGATGTAGCGAGTCTTGGGGGCAGCGGTCGCAGGGCTCTCACCGCACTGCATTATGGATCGCTTTATCTGTGGAGTTTGATTTTCAGCCACGGCTAACATCCGTGGCTGCCCCCCCTCCACCCACCCTTCATCCAACTATACTGACCCACATGGGGAAGTATGGTCAAACAACGGGCACAATCACAAAGGCATGGGAGAGGAATTTATCCAGCAGCGTACACTCGATCGCTGTGCTATTGAATCACCTCCCCCCCCCCAACTGCTCCATGCCATCGCCACCCCACCTCCACCCAGAACATAACAAAGACAAAGATCCCCCGTATAGCCTCAGCAGACTGTAGGGGCAAGTGCTGTTAGCGAGCACCTATGAAGGCCAGAACGGTACACGAGGGGGTGGATGACCAGCACCACGCCCGACTGCCTTTGTCTCCCCTGTGGTGGCGTATACACACTGCACCGGGTACTCATTTGAGGCCGAGTCGACCTAGGGGAGGCCCAGGACCGGTTCAGATAATCGTCACTGGTGTTGGCCATGAGCGGGAATCGAACCCGGGTCGCCAGGTTCATATCGCAGCGTAGCGCTAACCGCTACACACGCAGGGACAGACGTTCTGCTGGGAAAGTGCAAAACAAATCGTCCACTTTGCCCACAGGGGACACATCGGACCCGCCGACACCCGCGACCTGCGGCAATCACAGCCCTGGCGGAGAGAACGCAGCGGGCAGAGAGAATGCGAAACGGAAACAAATAGGGCAGGAATTGAAATCGCAAGGGTCTGCTTTGAACAGGACCAAAGAAAATTTCGTCAATTTTTTTCGTATTTTAATCAGTGCTGTACAAGCCTACCGTGCATCTAGCGTGCAAATGTAGTCAACTATGACGTTCGCATTATGAATGCGGATAATTTTTTTCTCTCTCTTAGCTTTGGTCGTCGCAAAACCCCAAAAATACAACCCCGCGCTCTTCCCCCCCTCCCTCCGCCAAGTCCACAGGTCAATCGGCAACGAGCAGCATCCCGTAGGTGTTCACATCTCAGAATCAATCGACTTAGACTGGAGAATATCCGATGAGCTATGCAGCTCTTTCTCACAGACGCCCAGTCGCTTGCCCGCGCCTTGGCTTGAGGATGGCGAGGCGTTGCTGCGTCTGGCTTTGCCCGAGGCGGTGGGGCACCGTGCCCCGGCGAACCCGAGTTCAACTCCCCGACGCGGCTAATGTCAGCGGCGGAGAGCGTGATAACCCCCCTCGCCGAACTTGCAGCTGACCAGCGTGGCGAAGTATGGTCAAACAAGCCTCGCGACCGACGCGGCCTGGCGAGGAACTTTAAACCCGCCGCGGGGCTGGGTTGTAAAACAAGAAAAGGTTCACGTTTATTAGCTTAGTAAGAAAATGTACGGAGCGGCGCCAAAGCATGGGCAGTCGGCAGTCGTAACTGGACGTGGAATGAGAATCTTCGCTTAGACTGGAGGAGAGAACCGGTGAGCCGCTAAGATCCTTTTTCACGGACGTCCAAGGATGAAACGTCGCAGGTCGGGAGGATTTTCTCGAGTGAGCTCGACGAGAGAAAGAACAGGAAGAGTCTGCGGTGGGGGGTGTAGGGGGGAGACCTTCCGGAAGAAGAGCAAGAGGGCAACACAGACAAGAAATGGACTGATAACATCATGGAGTGGAGTGGTCTCAAGACGGAAGAGTAGAGGACAAGGAGAGATTGATTGACTGAAGCCTCTCTCTTATCCGTGGGGTGCAGGTGAGTGCACAGTCGTCTCATCCCCTTGTCCTCCCCATGCCCTTCATTCCAATCTCCTCTCCTCCTTCGCCTTTCCCCAGCGTCTCTCACAAAGCCACCGGCACAATCTCGGAAAGCCGAATCGCCCCGTGAGGCCGCACGCCCCGATCTGACCTCCGTGACAACGGCGTGGAAGTCATCCCGCGTTGGCTTAACGAAGGCATGCAATTCCTAGTTCATATTTCATTCATATTCACGAATGTGTTGCGTTTGTTGCTGTTTTTAAATGTTTGTATTTGACATCGCGCGATCAAAGAGTTTCACTGTAGAGCCGCGAGTGACCTCTCCTTCCCACCATACCGTTTAACAAAATATTTGCAAAGTGACCATACGACTCCGACCTCTTTCGTACTTTATCCCCAAGTCCCCGTGTGTCTGCATCTCCCCTCTTAAGTTATCCACTAAACTCACTCACTCATTCGATTCTTCCTTCGTGATTCGCTAATTCATTCCATCACCGTACCCTTAAACGTCCGGCCCTATTCGCACGATTTATTCATTTTGTTCGCCCCCCCCCCCGCCACCACCACCACCACACGTCCAAGGTCGCTCTCACTTTCTCTCGCCCGGCCCGCCTTCTTCCGCCACAGGTGAGCCAAGTACAAGCCTCGCGGGGGGGGGGGGGGGCTCGGAGAGTTTCTTCTCCGCTCCGCCTCTAACTGCTCCCAGCGGCCGTGCCGCCACAAGATCTGGAATTACATCGGCCTGCAGCCAGCAGCCCGCTGGGAGACCATTACTCCAACGCCGGCTGCCTCGCGGAAACTCGAATGCCCAGCGCGCCTCGCCTCCCGCAGACTCGCCGTGCCCCCGAAAACTTTAAACGTCTTCTAAAGGTCGCCGTCGTCTCTCCCTCTCTCATTCTCTCTCTCTCTCGTTTTCTCTATATGCTCGTCTGTCTCTCTCTCCGCATCTCTCTCCGCATCTCTCTCGCTGTGTCTCTCCCCATTCCTCCCTGGCTTTCCTCATCTCTCCCCGTGTCTCTCTCTCTCTCTCTCACTCTGGTATCTCTTCCCGTATCTCTCTCTTTCTCCGTCTCTCCCTCTCTCTCCCTACCGATCTCTCCCAGACTCGCCGAGTCTCTCTCAACTTCCTCTATCTCTGCCTGTCTCGAGCCATCTCTCCATCCACGTCTCTCTCTCCCAGTGTCTCTCCCCCCCCCCTCTCTCTGTCTTTCCCCATTCCTCCCCCATGTCTCCCCCGCTCTGTCAGTCTGTCTCTCCCCGTCTCCCTATCTCTCACCATGTCTCCCTCCGTCTGTCTCTTGGACAGAGCCCAGGCAGTCAGCGCAGTCGGGTATTCCGATGTTGTTGAAAAGAATCTCTGAAATATAAGGTGGTCCAGGTTTGCCGGTGCAGTATTCAGTCAACATTTCTAAATCATCCTGTTACACGTGAACTCAACACATCCGTCAATAACACCGTGTGCCCTTGAAAGGAAACATATAATAGGCGACGTTTCGGGCAATGGTCCTTCTTCATAGTGCATAGATCATTTGTGCCAGGGCAGAAGCAACAGAAGCAGCAACATAACTTGTTTACTAATGCGGATGGTTTTGTCACTTTGAAAGTGATTGGTTATACGGTAGTTATCAAACATACCGGTGATGTGTGCGAGTCGTCAATGCATTTGCTTGCACGTACACATACCTTGTCAATCCCTTATCAGTGCCACCTTACGTATCACAGACCAATTCGGACCTTATCGGTCACCCCGTGCCCCCTTATAAATCTCAACGTTCATCCTACAAAGTCCCATCGCAAGGAAAGCAACACAAACAACTGGACACATTTTTTTGTTTGTTTATACTCAATGTCCCTGTACAAGAATACGGCTAAAACCAAACGGGTTGACAGGTGCGAGCGGTCACACGCTCATGGAGGCCCCGCCGCCGTGCCAGCGAGAACGTAAAAGGTCAGAGTTCACGAGAGTTTTTTTGGGACAGATCACGTAAAGGTCAGAGTTCGTCTGGACACGTCCCACACCGCGGGTATTTGACGGGCGTCTCTTCTCCCCAAATCAAGAAGAAGAAAAAAAAGGTCGGGTCGCCATTCTCTCTCTCTCCGAATCGCGCGACGTGCTCGCGTGAGAAATGACCGCTACGCGACAAACAGAAATTACTAACTAGCGGCAAAGCGACGCGCGTCCTCCAACGAGGGGCCGTCCCCGTGGCGGACACGGGAGACACGAGGAGCGGTGGACACGCACCTCCATTCATCAACATCATCATGATCGTGTTGTTGTTGTTGTTGTCGTTGTTGGGCCAGGCGGGGTGGGGCGCGGCGGGGGGGGGGGCTTGCTAAGGATTTCTCGCCACCACCACCATCACCACCACCACCATCACCACCATCACCACCACCATCACCACCATCCACCATCACCACCACCATCACCATCATCACCACCACCATCACCACCATCATCACCACCATCACCACCACCATCATCACCACCACCATCACCACCACCATCACCACCACCATCACCACCACCACGGCCGCTAACTCCCCCCCCTCCCCCCCCGTAACTCATCCACACCCAAAACACCCTGAGGGGTGCGATGGCGTCCACTGTTCAACAACAACAACAAACACGACGCTTTAACCTAACACTCTCTACGCCGCTCTCTCTCCCCTCCCCCAACCCCCTCCTGCCCGTCTCCCTCTCTCTCTCTCTACCCTACTCCAACTTACACTCTCCATCTCTCTCCTTTTCCCTCCCGTGCCTGCCCGCCGCATCTCTCTATCTGCCCCACTCATCTCCCCTGCCTCTCTCTCTTCTCTCTCACTGCCCTACTCCAACTTACGCACTCCATCTCTCTCCTTTTCCCTCCCGTCCCTGTCTCTCCCTCCCCCCCTCTCTCTCAATCTACCCCACGTATCTCCCCTGTGTCTCTCTCCTCTCTCTCAGCCAACTCCCGTTCTCCATATGCCTCTTTGTTTATCTGTCCCTCTCCTCTCTTTATATTGCTCTCTTTAATCTCTCTCCGCCGTATTCCTTCTCTCTTGATCTCACGTTGTCCCTCTAATCTCTCTCCCTCGTGATCTCTCTTTCTCTCTCGACTCCAATCCTTTCCCTCACTCATCTCTCTACTTCTCTTTTCCCTCCTTCCCCACCCCTTCCTCCTCATCCTCTCCCACCCCTTCCTCCTCCTACTCATCCTCCACCAAAGCAGCAGAGGCTTAAGGAGAGGAGGAGGAGGGGGGGGAGAGTTACGAGCTCAAGAAAGCGCTCCGTCAAGCGGAAGCGCGGCCCGGAATATCCAAGTGAGCGTGTCGACTGGGGGACTGCGGTGGCGCTTCGCAACGACATTGACGCGTCGCGATCCCGACGCGGGCTACGCCCCCCCCCACCAGGCTTTGACCCCCCCCCCGAGTTACGTGCCCCCCCCGCCCCCCCGGGTTACGTGCCCCCCCCCCCGCCCCCCCGGGATTTACGAAAACTCCATCACGAATTATGATGATGGTGGTGGTGATTATTCTTCTTCTTGGTTCTTTCGGTAAAGTTACGTAGAAGGGAAATAATAAAATAATAAAACATAATAAATTGTATTGTATTTGATTATGTTTTATTTTTATTATTGTATTATTTCCCTTCTACGTGACTTTACCGAAAGAACCAAGAAGATGAATATCTGCAGTCACGAAAGCTTTAAATCGATGATTATTCTGTTGCTGCACCGGATGATGACGATGATGACGATGATAATGATGGCGGTGTCAGCAGTAATGATGGTGGTAATGTATATGATGATGATGATGGTGGTGATCGTGGTTGTGCTGATGATGCTGCTGCTCGTGATGATGATGATTGCGATAATGAAGATGTTGTTGCCTCTGCTCATGATGATGGCGCTACTGGGTGCTACTGATGACGATGGCGACGATGGGATCGAGTCAACCCCGTTCAGGGTTTGAACTCATCAGCCCTTGACCTGGAGGGGCTCGCAGCCCGAACCCACCGAGCCACAACCTCCGAATCGGAGAATATTAATTGACGCCGGAGGAATTCTCAACGCTCCCACGTGCCTCTCTCACGGTTCCTCGTCACAAACACCAACACGCCCCTCCCCCACTACGTCAGGGCCTTCCCCACCCTCTCGCACGCTCGTAGGGCACAAAGACAAAGATCCCCCGTATAGCCCGTAACAGACTGTTGGGGCAAGTGCCGTTAGCGAGTAGCGCCTATGAAGGCCGGCACGGCACACGAGGGGGGTGGGTGGCCAGCACCACGCCGGGGCCGCCTTTGTCTCCCCAGTGACGGTGTTTTACACATCGCACCAGGTACTCATTTGAGGCTGAGTCGACCTAGGGGGGTAGCGGGGCGGGGCGGGCGTTGGGCCGGTACCGATTCAGACAATCGTCACTGGTGTTGGTCGTGAGCGGGAACCGAACTCTGGCCGCGGGGTTCGTAGCACTCCACTCACAGTCGCCCACCCCTCGATGCGTGTGGTCCCCCGCTCCTCGACCCCCCACCCCGGTTATGTTCTGTATATTTTCGTAGATTAAAGACAAAATAATTGAATAACACATTAAACATCCCGCTGCACCCAAGGCGAGGAAGTCGCTAGGGCATCCTCCCTAGCGGGAGGGGAGGGGGGGGCATTTTGACGAGGTGCCCCCCGCCACCCCCCCTCCAAGACGAAAGAGCTGTCCCCTCTTCGTTCATTTCCTCGCGGGTGAAGAAGCGGCCCATGAAACTGCTCCGTTGCGTCGCTCCTGGCGGAAGGGGCCTGCCTCTACCAGGGGGCATCTCCGGAGAGATTCCCCTCCACTCGTCCACACTGGTGAGACGTCTCGGCAGAGGCAAGGGTGCCCACACTTTACCCCACCGCGCGCGACCCACCGATCAACTATGGTGTGTGCACTCTCCGTTTTATTCTCGCCGAAGGAAATATGTAAAGAAGTTCAATGCCAACAAAATCCGATTGGACGCGGTCTGCTTGTGCACCAACTAAATGAAAAAGGGCGCCGCGGTGGCTAGGAGATGTTAACTCCTTTGCCTGATATACAGGAGGTCGTGGGTTCAATCCCAACCCTGACGAAGCCTGCTGCTGTATATTTGAAGTTTGCGGTGTCTCTCTCCCCGTGGTCGCGTGGATTTTTCTCCGGGTCCTCCGGTTTTTTCCCCCTCCACATTTCGAATCAACGTCACGCGCTTCGAACATTTGGCCGCAATACATCTCCACGTGATGGTGAACTGTCAGCTGTGGCCAGGTGGCTTCTGAAAAAAGAGCTAGACAGCTCAGTGGGCCTTGCCTGGTAAAATACATAAAAATAGCAATAAGTAGGGATGGTATTGAAGGATTCTGAAGACCGAGATGTGACCTCCTAAGGGGGGAGGGTGAACTCGTTCATACCGCTGGTTTGGACGCGCGGAGATTGTGAAGGAGCTTGCACCATTTTGCTTTAACTGCCGCGCAAGGAGAAAAATCTAAAATTTAACCGGCTACCTCCGGATTTGCCAGTCGGGCGTGCTGACCTTCACGTTGACCTTCACGCTGACCTTCACGTTGACCTCCACGCGAGTGCGTCGGCGGTAACGACAACGACGCTCGGCGTGGAGGTTTTGTTCTCCTCATTGTCCCACCGCTCACCGACAATAACCGCGGCCACAATCACGAACCCCCCCCCCGCCCCCCCTTGACGAAACCACCACGGCGGCGGTCTAAAAATAAAAACACAACCCCCCCCCCCCACGGCTGTTGTGCAATGCACAACCCAGCACGGTGATGATGATGTCACGTGACCATGAAAAGGGGGGGGGGGGGAATAAGCCTTCGAGTACCGGGATTTTGGGGTCTCAACAGCAGCGCCTTTTTGCTGTCGTGAAAAGAGAAATCACCGTACACGGACTGCATGCACCGCCCCACCGAGTCGCCACGCGTGGACGCGGGGCTGGAGGTCGCGCGCAATGCGCCGGGCAGAAGCCGCGTTCGCTACAAGGAGGTGTGTGAGTGAACGTGAGTGTGTACGTGTGTTGAACTTCTTTTGCACCGTGCTTAGCCGGCCGTGCTAATCGGAGGTGCGGGACGGTTCGCCTCCGATTGGTGCCTCCAGGCCGCATGCGCTCACTTTTGGCACCGATGAGTTTGCGACCATTTACAGAGGAGAGACAAAGACGTCGTGCAGGACGAGACAAAACTGTGAGTCCGTCTGGCACACGTCTGGCAGATGGACTCACGGGCAAAGGAAACAATGAACTAAGTTTACGGGAAGGGGAAGGCGGGGGGGGAGTCGTCGAAAGAAATGAGTAATCTCTTCACCAGCTGTGCATCTTCCACTCTCACCTCCTTACTCCCCCACCCCCACCAAAGACAACGATCCCCCGTATAGCCTTAAGACTTTTGGGACAAGTGCTGTTAGCGAGCAGCAACGATGAAGTCCGGCACGGCGCACGAGGGGGTGGGTGGCCATATCCACGCCTGGCCGCCTTTGTCTACCCAGTGGCGATTTTCACACACTACAGCAGGTATTTATTTCAGGCTGAGTCGACCTAGGGGAGGCCCAGGATCGTCTCAGATAATCCCCGCCGGCGTTGGCCGTGAGCGGCATTCGAACCCGGGTCGCCGGGTGTCGGAGCGCAGCGTAGCGCTAACCGCTGCGCCACCGCTCCCCACCCCCACCGCACACACACACACCCACCTCGCAGCAACCAAAGCAGCCTGAGGACTTGTTTATTATTTTATGACAGTTTGAAGTCAAACATTTAATTTTGCTTCACACGCGCGGGACCTCAAGTGTTAACACGGCGATGGAAAGGTGGATGTAGGGGGGGGGGGTTCTTGTTCTACTCCTTCTTCCCTTCCCACCAAACAACTTTCGGTTGAACATTTTTTTTGTTTTTCTCTTAGAAAGGGGGGGGGGGGGTTCTGTTTCAACTCAACATTCACACTGACGGACGCGCTGGGCCCCGCACGCCTGCCCTCTTAGACCGGGAGAAGCAGCAGCACATCACACGGCTTTCTTCTCGACCCCCCCACCTACTCCCCCGCGCCTGAGAGGTGTTGGCCAAGTGGACAAACATTGACACGGCGAGGTTATTGTTATTATTGCGCAGGTAGGGCCGAGTGGATTTACAAAGCCACCACCATCACCGACACCCACCCCGTAACCCCCCTCCTCCTCCTCCCTTCGCCCACCTCGCCTCGCCTCTCACTCCACGCCGACTGTGGCCGTGAAGACCAGGCGAGACAGAGAATCCTCGCGCAGATGAGATTCGTAGCAAGGTAGTGAAAGGGCGTTGCGGCGATGCGTGCGTTGTCTTAGAGGCGAGCAGCAGCAGCAGTAAACATGAGCAGCAGGCGTGATCGATCCACTGCTGGATGTGACACACGAAACTAAAACCGTGAAACTATTTTTTTTACCAGGTAAGGCCCACTGAGCTATATAATGTGGATAGCTCTTTTTTTCAGAAGCGACCTGGCCACAAATGACAGCTCAACGAAGTAGAGCAGCCAAATCCTCTGAACGGGTGATGTGGATTCCACACGTGGAGGGGGAAAAAACCGGAGGACCCGGATACAAATCCACACGACCACGGGGAGTGAGAGAAACACGAAAACTCCAAATATACAGCAGGTGACAAGAGTCAGATCGAATCCGCGACCTCCTGCACACCAGGCGAGGTAGTTAACATCTCCTAGCCACCGTGATGATGATGAGAGAGAGATACGCAAACTCCAGATATACAGCAGCAGGCATCAAGGATCAGAATCGAATCCGCGACCTCCTGCACACCAGGCGAGGTAGTTAACATCTCCGAGCCACCGTGATGATGATCAGAGAGAGAGAGAGAGAGACGCTTTAATTGTTATTCATTTTCATAACTGATGTAACTTCCGACGTAATTTTCAGCCACAACCAACCCCAGCGTGAGATGGACACCTGCGACTCACTCCTTCACAAACCGTTGGGACCCTCCATCTTCCGTCAAACGTCTTCGCGAGCGCTCACATAATGCGGGAACTCACTGGCAATGCTAAGTGCCTTTGGCTAGGCGTCGCTGTGGCGAGATGTTAACTACTTCGCCTGGTACGCATGACGTCGTGGGATCGATCCCGACCCTGATGCCTGCTGTGTATTTCCAGTTTGCGTGTCTCTCTCTCTCTCTCCCCGTGGTTGCGTGGATTTTTCTCCGGGTGCTCCGGTTTTTCCCTTCGCATTTAGAAACACGTGTTTACATTATTTGGCTGCTATACATTTCCACATGCTAAGCCACTTCATCGGGTTACCATTTGCGGCCAGTTCGCTTCTGAAAAAGAGCTATATAGCTGTGGGTCTTAGCTGGTAACATAAAAATAGTTTAGTTTAGGAGGTGGCAGTATGCAAATTGATTCTTAAATCCATATGTGAGGAGCTTTGGAGTTGTCAATTCCTCATATGAATGAAAGAGTTTTCTCCTCCCTGTCTCTCCCGTATCCACCCACGTACGTACGTAGATTGAACTTATTTTGCAGAGCACGTAGCCAACCGTGCTTAATCGGTTGGTGAGTCATGGCATTGGCGGAACATCCCCATCGCAGCAAGACTCCCTCCTGAAAATTAAACTCGAGACTCGGCGAAGCATTCGTGGCTAAATCAAAGCCACTCTCGTCGCGATAATAAAGCCTTACTACCGATATGAAGCCTATTATCCTGATAAAGCGTAACCCTAACCCCTCATGAAGGCAGTGAGTGGGATTTTTGGCAGGACACATCGCCGGAAGAGACGACGCAACAAGGGACGATGGTCAAGAATAATGACAGAGCGGCATTCCAAGGAACGGAACACGTCCGGCAGGACGTCAAACCGGGGAAGAAGGAGCGATGGAATCAGCTCGTGTGCGGGTCCTGGAGTGGGTTGTGACGTAGTAGGATCGCGGCAAAGGCTTAGGGGGCAGAGGCCTTCATCCAGCCGGTGGATTGATCATGACCGACGATGACTGATGACGGCGACGACGATGCGACTTAAGCACTTGGAACGAACGCGGGTTTTCACGGTTGATTCAGCAACGAGTGGCATGCCACGTTAGCAAACGGTGAATTGACGCGGATTGTAGCCGCCCCGGGGATTTTGGCGTCTCATTCCTGGGCTGTTCCCCCTGGAAGATGTGATCGCCGCGCCGCGCCGCGCCGTGCGTATGAAGTCCGGGACTAAACAGAGCTTTGCTCTGTAAGTAACACTGGCATCAAATCTGGTGTATAAATTAGGTTTTTTTTTAGAGAGAGCGAGAGAGCGAGAGAGAGAGAGGGGAAGAAAAACAACCTTTAAAAAAAAAGAACCCTTGAGCCGGCTGGCCTGACTTTCACACAGCACATCATAGGGGAGTTAATTCTGCTTTAAAATCCGCGGCGGATTAAGTTGACTTGTGTCGTACACTGCCGCCCATTGACGCTCCGACGCTGAGCTACGATCGAGGTCCCTTGAAAAGGGCTGCTTGCGCGCCTCCGCGCCTCGCCGTAACATTTCCAAGCGAGCGGTCGCGCAAGGGGGAGTGCAACAATGATTTTATCGTCTCTCTCAAAAGTTCCTTTTGTTTCTCTCATCCCCCCGAGCGTTTCGGATGGTCCCATCAATTCTAAGATGCCCCCCCCCCCCCCCCATTGCTTGCTTGGCTCGCTCCCTCCTCTACCGCAGCCTCCACCTCCTGTTATGAGCGGGCAGCATATTCTCCACCAGAGGTACAACTGGGTGGGGGCAAAAGGTCAGTTGGCCCCTGCCAATATTTTTAAATGGCCGTTGTATTTGATAGACTCCGTTTGAGATTTACCATCACCACCACCATCATCATCACCACCACCATCATCATCACCACCACGATCATCGCGGGTGGTCAATCCAGTAGATGAAGGTCCGCTCCCGCAAGCCACTACCATCTCCCACCATTGTATGCAATAAAAATATGAAAATTGTACCCGAATAATGAATAATTGTGGATGTATATTTCATTTAAAATGCAGTTTATATTATCAGTTTTCGGAAACATTCAATTACCACCAGCAACCACGAAGATAAAGACAAAGATCGCCCGTATAGCCTTAACAGACCGTTGGGGCAAGCACTTTCAGCGAGCACCTATGAAGGCCGGCACGGTACACGAGGGGTTGGGTGGCCAGCACCGCGCCCGGCCGCCTTTGTCCCCCAAGTGGCGATGTTTACACACCGCTACACCAGGTACCCACTTGAGGCTGCAAACAACACTCCCCCCCCGCCAGCTTGCCCCCAGGCTCCGAGCCAGCCAGCGGGAGGAGACCCTCCGAGGGAGACCACCCAGCGTTCCCGCACTCACAACCACCAAGCATCTCACGCACAAACACTCGCGCACACACGGGCGCACAAACACACGCGCGCGCGCACCGAGGGTTTGTTTAAAGAAGCGGCGGCTCAAAACGAACATCACGGCCGCTGTCAGGCTCCTTATCTTGCGGATATGCTTCGTTCTCGTACATAGCACTCCACTGCTGGATGATGAGGGCCCTCCCCACGCCGTGCGGGTCGCTACTCGGCCACGCCCAGGCGGTGCGGGCTGTCGGCGAAGGCGGGGAGCGTAGAAGTAGAGTACGACATTGGATTTATCTGCACGTTCCCACTAGTGCCCATCGCGTAGCCCCATAGCAGCAGCAGCCTATAGCCACGTGATAGGCTGGACGGTCACCTACGAAAGCGTCTCATCGAGACCCAACCCCTGCTCAAGGTCGAAAGGAGGGGTGGGGGGGGCGGATTTGGTCGCAGGCAAGTTGGAGTTTATAGAGCGCCTCGATGCGATGATGTACAGGAAGCACGTGCTTGTTTATCTTGCACGAGCGAGGCAGTCGCTCGCGGGCAGAGGCCTTGCAGCATGCGCCCAACAAGCGGCTGGGGAGTCGGCAACACCGAGGACAGGTGGAGGCAGCGTGTACACAAGGGGACAACTGGGGGGGCGTGGGGGGTGGAAACAGGATTTTGAAGCCCCGAATTATAGAACCGATTAATCCACCATGAGTGACCAAACGCTCTCCGTGTGACCGCCGCGCGGGACACGTGTTTCTGCCAGGAAGGAATGCAGCGGAGCCGCAGCGATTGTGTCACGCAGGTGACGGGGAGGGGAGCGGGGCGGCGGGGGAGGGTGGCGGGCGGGGGGCTCGGCGCGGGGTTCGTAGGTCACGGCTTGTGAACGCTTTTGCCGCTGCGAGGGCGCCCCTGTCCCGCTGCGTCGGCTTCCCCGCACCTGCCGATCGGCTCCCGGGAGGCCCACGAGCCGGTCGGGGTTCAGGGCGAGCTGCGTGGGTGGCTCAGGGGGTGAGAGTAGTCGCCGAGCCGGCACCGCTGAGATGATGGCTTGAACTCTGGCGTTCAGCCGCCCATGGCGACGGTTTGGCGAGGGATTCATCCAGCAGTGGATAGATGATGATTGAATGGGGGTCTCGAGCATGGCGGGTTGATGGTCTCAGCCTCATTTATTTACATAATTTGGCAAAAAAGTGTCGCTCTAAAAACGTAAAAATGTTATTTCGACTGCCATGTAATGAATAATTATCTCTATAACAGGGCAAGCATACACGTGCAGGGCCCTTCGCGTGGATAAGGACTCACGCGGTAGGATCTATCTCGGAAGTAGTTCTTGCGATATCATTCCCCCCCCCCCCCGGCACGCTCGCTCCGCAGCGCCGCTCGACGATGAACTCCACCCAACGGTCCGCGAATGAACCTCAATGTCTCGCTGCTGATCTCGCCAAGGAGCACGAAGCATCGTGCGCGAACTCCGATCGACCTCACAGCGGCAGCGGCGGCTTTTTGGCTGAGCCATCGAACAGAGACGGCCACCGCGTCACGTGCTTCTGCGGAATTCTGGGACGCTCTTCCTTCCGATACTGGGCAGCCACTCGCAGCTATGCACTTTGAAATCGTCCGGATTGGAAACTCGTTGATTTAAAACTGCTTTTCCGCGTGTTTCGCTTGTTGTCATTCTCCACCCCCCCCAGCACCTCCGATGAGCGCGGTTGGCTACGTACGGTGCGAAAGAAGTCGTACGTCCGCACATGCAACGTCGGTGCTCGCGCTCGTAGCGCGACGCCCATGACGCAATCGGCGCAACAGCTCGGGGGAGACGAGGGGAGGAATATCGACTTCAAACAAAACAAACACGCGGGCAGTGCCGGGAGTCGGTGCAGCGAGCGGGGGGATGAGATGTGGGGGGGGGGAGAGGGCGGCTCGGCGGGAGGGTGGGAGGAGAGAGGGCAGCGACGGGGCAGTGAGCGCCGGAGAAAGTGAGCCTGAACGAGGGGTGGGGGAGGTGCAGCGGTGCGGGGGTGGAGCGGGGAGGGGGGGCGGCAACGAGGAGGAGGAGGGGGGGTTTTGTTCGGATAAAATTTCCCGTCGAGGGCAAAGAGGCCAAAGGACACCTGCGGCTGAAAAACGAGCCACGGGGCGCAATGCCGGAACACCGCCGCGCGCCGCGTGTCAGAATCCCCCCGTCTCACGAGACGCGGCGGCTCGGCCGTGAGCGATGCCCCCACGCGCTCGCTCGCGCACACGGAACGACGCACTGCAGACGCCGCATATGGAACGCAGGTGTCCTGCCCATCGCACGGCCACGCGGACTTCTCGCCCCCCCCCCACACACACACAACGCCCCCCCCCTCCCACGTCCCCCCCCTTCCCCAACGCCCCCCCCCCGCACGCAACGCGGAAGATGCGCAACGTTCACATCGTCTCGGCTGAGAACGCATTTCTTCCGAGCTGCGTTTTGTCCGTTCGTGTGCCGCCCTTTCCCCTCGCGTCTCCCATTAGCACGGTTGGCTACGTACGGTGCGAAAGAAGTCCAACATACGCACACAAACACACATCGCGACGCTGTTGGACATCTGGCGGTATGCTCGATGGGGGGGTGGCGGGCAGGCTGCGGGGGCTGTGGGTTAGTAGGGGGGGGGTGAGTTGGGGGCTGACGCTGCATCAAGGATACGGAGCTGCGCCTGGGTTCGAATCGGGTCGACGGCTTTTCCCCGGTGACCGGTGATTGCGCTGTGACGCCATCATGGCTCGCATTCAATGACCAAAAAAATAACAAAAAAATAAACACAAACCGCACGCTATTTGTTACATATCAGCAGCGACTCGGAGTCTAACGTCTCAGTTTGTCTGACAGGTGCGCGTGTGCGCGATGTGTCTTGGGGTGCTGTTGTTAACGAGCGCTGCGGAAGCGAAGCTGATGCAGAGCGGGGGGGGTGGCTGTCACCGAAACAAATATAAAGCGGTTTTGTTCCTGTTGTCTTTTGTGTGTATGTAGAACTTCTTTCGCACCGTACGTAACTAAGCGTGTTAAGCGGAGGTGCGGGACAATGCACACCGAACCAGGTACTTATTCGAGGCCGAGTCGACCTAGGGGAGGCCCAGAACCGGTTGAGATAATCGTCACCGGTGTTGGCCATGAGCGGGAATCGATTTTTTTCATCAAATTTTGTGCGTTTTTTTCGTTCGAGCAAGTCCCGAGTAGCAACGCAACTTCAGCAGTCTCCACGTTCGTCCACATTGGATCACATTAACAACAACAAAATTGTTATAGCGCCCCCCCCTTCTCTATCTGCCTCCCCCACAATCCCCAACCCCCCCTTCCCTCTCATTCATTCCACGCTACGCCCTCCCTCCCCCACCCTCCTCCGATCCACATTCCCATCTCTCCGCACCTCACGCAACACACCAACACACACCAACTAACATCATCATAGCAACGCAAGGCAGTCACGTGACTCAGGTTATTACTCGGGGGGTGGGGGGTGGGGGGGAAGCCTCGCCGAGCCTCAAGACTCCATTCGAGGAGGGTCCTGCTACGGGATTATTTTGACCGATTCGATTCGCGAGCGCGGCAGCGAAAACTAAGAAAATAAACTCAAAGGAGCCAGACACAGGGAGAAGTTGCTCCACAGCGACAGTACAGCAAGAGGGACAATCCCTCTTGCTGTACTGCCACCTCCTCGAAACCTCGCTGCCCGGCCCGGCCGGGCCCGGCCCTTCTCGCAAATGTCACGGCGAGCCACAAATTCTCGGCCTCCATCATTACCAATCATCGTCTGTCACGATATATCCACTGCTCGAATGGCGACCTCCCCAACCCCGCCACCCTCCACCCCGCCGTGGCCATCCCAGGCGTTGTCGCTCCTTTCGGTCCGGAGAGTTTGGGTCTTGTCGGCCTGGACGTCTTTGTCTCTCTGCTGCCTCGTGAGTGAAGAGCGAGAGAGAGAGAACGCAGAGGGCGATAGAGCAGAGAAAGCGGAGGCAGTGATAGAGAAGAGAGAGAGCGCACCGAGTGATAGAGCACAGATAGACCACATAGACAGCACAGATGGTGATAGAGCAGAGAGAGAGACAGAACCGAGAGAGAGCGCACAGAGAGTGATAGAGCACAGAGAGAGAGCGTCTATCGCACATCTCCATCAGGTGAGCCCGTGTCTTTCTTTCATCCGGGCGTACCACGGATATCTCATCTAATCGAGGCATAATCAGAGGTCGGGAGGGGGGGGGGGTTTGGGGGGTGCGGGGGAGGTGGCGGGAGTTGAAAAAGCACCCACCCCCCCGCCACCACCTCTGTTCCTACTCCATTCCTGAGATGGTGCGCACCGATGGACTGTGTTCGTGCATTCCGCCGCTATTGTGCGGTGGCTAACGCTCGCTACCGCGAGCTGTAAACATTCCCATTTGAAGGCAAAGCGCTGCACCTGATTTAGCAACAACAACAACAGCAGCAACAGCAGCAGCAACAGCAGCAGCAGCAACAGCAGCAGCAGCAGAAAGCGCAGCCGTGCCCGCTGGATTGCTGGTCGGCAGTTTTTTGCGCGGCATTTTTTTTTATATTTTCCGTTGTGTTTTTTTGCTTTTGACAGTCTCGCAAGAACTTGACGTTCATAACAGGAAACCTTCCGCAATCGATGCTTCACATCTCTTATCCAATATCTGTCAATTGATGCTGTCACAGAACCTACCCAATATGCCTCTCCCCCAACTCATTTACTCATAATCCTGATCTGATTCCACTTCCCTCCTCCTCCAAATCCATCTTTCTTGCCGGACATCCCATCCACCGTTGCAAATTGCGACGAACCGGCAATTTCCGAATATAGGGATGCGTCGTAAAAAACATATAAAATAAAAAAATAACACCCCCTTTTCAAAAATCGTTACTCAATCGTCAAGCCCCTACGCCGGCTTCCCGCAGACGACTGGAGCTTTCATCCTTTCACGGTCTGCGGCTGCAAATTATCCAGCAGTGGGTAATGTTCAGTGTTGACAACGAGCCCGCACTCCGGGCCGCGGGGACACTGAGTTACGCGAGCGAGCGGGCGAGCAAGCGAGAGTGAGCGGGCGAGCAAGCGAGGGCGGGCGGGCGGGTGGGCACTCCGTGGCGCTTGATGGTTCGCGCGCCAGACTTTCAATCAGGAGGAGCGACCCCACCCGGCTTTTGAAGTTGCGACGCGGCCATCGGAACAACAAACGGGTGAGTTGTTACCCCCATCGACCCCCCAAATAAAGACAAAGATCCCCCCGTATAGCCTTAACAGACTGTCGGGGCAAGTGCTGTTAGCGAGCACCTTATAATGGCCGGAACGGTACACAAGGGGATGGGTGGCCAGCACCAAGCCCCCAACACCACCACCACCACCATCATAACCCTACCCCCTGCCTCCTCTGTCCACCCCGGCGATATGAATGGGTCCATCGCAATTAGTGGATCGCGTGTGGTGTGGTAAAGCGTGGGTAACCCCACCTCGTTTCCAGTACGCCTGGCCAGAGCGGAAGGGGAGGTTTTTTCGTGCTCTGGTATACATCGCTGCCAAATCCACGCCGACATCCATCACGATCGTGGACAGAGTGAGGGAGCTCTCGAGATCCCATCTGACGCCTGCTGCTGTATATTTAGAGTGTGCGTGTCTCTCTTCCCGTGGTCGCGTGGATTTTTCTTCACCGGGTCCTCCGGGTTTTTTCCCTCCACATGTATAAACATGCGTTTAGAGTCTTTCGATTATTTTGCTACTTAAAATGTCCACATGATGATGAGCCACTTCGTTGAGCTATTATTTGTGGCCAGGTCGCTTCTGAATAATAGGCTAATATCTCAGTGGACGTTACCTGGTAAGATAACAAAAAAAATATTTATATATTTTTTAAAGTGATATCCTTACCATTCATAAACTTTGCACTCCTACCGTGTTTTGGTACTGTTTATTGTTGTAACGTTCTGACCCCGTGGCCTACTGCACATCTGTGGAAAAAATAGCATTATAGCTCATCCGATTCCTCCTGCAGTATAAATAAATATTTTGATTCTGAGAGGATAATTGTGGCCCTATCCTTCCACGCTGGGCAGACATCACGACAGCATCGGCAGCGAGGCAATTGCATTTGCTGCACCTTTGCCTAGACCAGGGGTGGGGAACCTTTTTTCTGCCAAGGGCCATTTGGATATTTATAACATCATTCGCGGGCCATACAAAAGTATCAACTTAAAAATTAGCCTGTTATATTTGGTCAAACATGTAATTAACTCACCCCTAATGTGATGGCTGGAACTGTTTCTCTTTGGCGAGGCGTGTGATGTTAGCTGGCTATTGATGATGTTGCTACTCGCAACTGCTTTTCCAGGTTTGCTCCGAGATTTATTGAATTTCGAGTCCCGCCTGCGGTTGCCTTGGCAGGGCCAGACCCAAATGATTTCGCGGGCCGGACGATCCCCACCCCTGGCCTAGACCGTCACTCTCGACTACCCCCCCCCCTAACCTACCCCCCCACCCCTATTGTTTTATTCTTTCTCCGTCTCTCTAAAGCACCCGCATCTCAGGCTCGTTCTTCAAAAAAACCACGGGACCACCACCGTTCCTTCGCCCCGCGCTACGCTATCGCTGCCCCGCGATCTGGCAACGGCAATGCGCTATTTAAAACGCACGCGCGCACACACGGGATCGTGACTTGCGTTTCTGTTTAAAAGTTTCGCAACGTGACCGCCGAGCGATGCTTTGTTTGTTTACACATGACCACTTACGATCAAAGGGCACTTTAATGTGCGTAAGTGTGCGTGCGTGCGCAGAATGTCCCATTGCCATTGTTGCAGCAATCAACGCGACGCGCTCTGCGCTGCGCGCGCGTGCGAGAGAGTTGAGTGGGTGAGTGGAGGACGGGGGAGCGGTGGCGCAGTGGTTAGGACCCTCCTGGTTACATTCGCGCTCACGGCCAATAACAGTGGCGAGTGGCGGAACAACCCTCAAATGATGACCTGCTACAATGTGTAAACATCACCGCTGGCTAGCAGTGGCGTTACGAGCGTGGGGTCAGGGGGTGCCTTGCCCCCCGTCCCCCGCGGTGGCCAAAACTACGAGCTGGGGCCCCTTTAACAACCACCGCGATGAGATGATTTATTTTCAACACTATTGCTTCCCCATCCGACCGATTGCCGCACCCCGCCTGAACTGGCGATGGGGTCACTACTCCACTGCTGGGAAAACAAAGGCGGCCGTCGTTGGCCGCCTACCCTCTCGTGCGCCACAGGTGCTAACTCGCTAACAGCACTTTCCCCAACGCTCTGTTGAAGGCTACACAACGGGATCCTTGTCCTTGGGCGATACTCTAGGACAGGACCTCGCGATGCACGAACCCAGAACCCCTCCGTGCACTCCCCTGTAATGCCCCTGTCGCGTTGCGCAGCAGCGAAGCGATTGTAGCTATGCTCACTCGCTGAGATCGAATGAGCATTCCTTAAACTAAACAACTATTTATTTTGATTTTGCCCGGTAAAGCTCACTGGGCGGCTACTGTGACCTCTTTTGTAGAAGCGACCTTGCCACAAATGATAGCTCAACGAAGTGTGCGGGCTTATCGCGTGGGAATTTATAGCAGCCAAACAGAGACACGCAAACTCCAAATATGCAGGCATCGTCGGGGTCGGCATCGATCCCCACGACCTCCTGCATACGAGGCGAGGGAGCTAACAGCTCGCAACCGCGGCGCGCCAATGCAACGGGGCAGAAGGAGCAGCACAGCGCCTGTTGCTGAATAGAGCGGCCACTTGGACACCTCGCCCCACGTGTCTCCCCGCTCTCCTCCACCTGCTTGGCTGACTCCGCTGTCTCTCTCTCTCCCTCTCTCTGTCCCCTCCCACTGAGTCCATCGCTCTCCCACGTCGCTCTCTCCCTCTCGCTCTCCCCACCCTCCTCCCTCGGATCTCCTCCGTCACGAGTGGAAGCTGCTCCCGCAGACGCGTCGTTCTTGTGGTGCTCCACGCATGGCGCGCACGGACATCACGAGGGCGGTAAGAGAGAGAGGGAGGGGGGGCTACACAGAGGGGGGGGGGCTACACAGAGGGGGGGGACCCTACACAGAGGAGGGGCCCTACACAGAGGGGGGGTCTACACAGTGGGGGGGGGGGCCCTACACAGAGGGGGGGCCCTACACAGAGGGGGGGCCCTACACAGAGGGGGGGGCCCTACACAGAGGGGGGGGCCCTACACAGAGGGGGGGGCCCTACACAGAGGGGGGCCCTACACAGAGGGGGGGCCCTACACAGAGGGGGGGCCCTACACAGAGGGGGGGCCTACACAAAGGGGGGGGTCTACACAGAGGGGGGGGCTACGCAGAGGGGGGGGCTACACAGAGGGGGGGGGCCTACACAGAGGGGGGGGGGGCTACACAGAGGGGGTGTGCTGTACTAGTAAGGAAATGGCGTGTTCTATTTAAGTGACAAATGTAACTAATTGTTTGTGTCGAGTGGTGGCGGGCTTAACGACACATTTATATATTTACGCGATGTAACCGCCCCCCCCAAAAGAACCCCCTGCATTTTGGATGAACTCACTTCTTACGCATCCCATCAGCGGCACGGCGCGCCGCGCGGCCTTCTCGAAGTGCGTCGTCCCCGGCAGCTCTGCTTCGAGACGAGCACAGCTCTAGACCCACGTGCGTGTCTCGACGTCAGTGCATCGATGCCGGCGAATTGCCGCAAGGTGGTTCCAGGCAAGGACCACCACCGCCCCCCACCCCACCACCTCCACCCCACACGCTATGGCGCGTAACATTATTTAATATTGCGCATAAACTCTTAGCACAATCGCGTGCGTCATCGCCAGTCGCGTGCACCGTTCGGAAACGGAATTCTCTGGGCACATTTGGATGCACCCGCTCGTCACGTGGTGTCTTCGACCCCCACCCCCCATACCTGGCCTCGCACGGGATTCCTCACATATCCCAACTCAGTGTGAGTAGACTCTGCGAAATATGAAGTAAGCGCTCGATGTTACATACATCTGCTTGTAGTTCCCCCCCTCCCCGCGCCCTCGTTATAACAGCTTGCCTTTCAAGTTTAACTCCATATAAATACCAACTGCACCGCGCCACTCAGTTGAGCGTGCGCGCACGTGCACGCTCGCGTGTGCACGCGCGCGTGCACGCGAGCGTGTGCACGCGCGTATGAGTTAATGCACCTGGAGCGGTGGTGGTGCAGCGGTGAGCGCTACGCAGCGCTCCCGAAGCCTGTGGCGGCCCGAGTTCGATTCCCGCTCGCGGCCAACGCCGGTGACGATTATCTGAACCGGTTTTGGGCCTCCCCTAGGTCGATCCGGCCTCAAACGAGTGCGGTGTGCAAACATCGCCACGAGGGAGACAAAGGCGGCCGGGCGTGGTGTTGATCACCCACCCCCCTCGTGCGCTGTTCCGGCCTTCATTAGGAGCTCGCTAACATCACTTTCCCCAACAGTCTGTTACAGGCTACACGGGTGGTGGGGCGATCTTTGTCGTTGCGTGAACGACAAGGGGAGTTGTTTTTTTTATTCTCCGCGTGAGTTCGGTCCGTGCCCCTGGGCCGTGAGCTCCGTGGGGCAGTCACAGACCTTGGCCGAGTCGTCTACGATCGCGTGGCAGAGAAAGAATTCAAATAACCCCCCGCACAAAATGCCCACGCAATGCAAGCCGCACGTAACGAGCATCTATGCCTAATGACGGGAGTCGGGAGTTACCAGTGGTGGTGTGGCGATGGGGGGGGGGGTAGTGGGACACGTTCTGGGGGTCACGTCCGACGCGGAGATGGAGCAACGAGAATGAGTCCACGTGTTGCAGGCGCTCAGTGGATTGCTCACATCGCAGTGGAATCGCGGGCACTTCATCATCCAGCAGTGGGTCGATCATGGCTGCTGGCGATGATGGAGAGAGAATCTCAACGCGACCACATTCTCATAACAGAAACGCGCTCCAAGAACAAATACATCAATCCAGAACAGTACTGCTGGCGAATTCCAGAGTCACTACGCATCACTCACTTCATCTCATCGGCTTTGTGATCAAATTAACAACCTCGCGTATTTTTTTTTTGCAGAAAGAGAACAAACTATTCTAAAGCCTTGCGGAGAAGAAACACCAAAAATCTGTCTCCAATAAAAAAAACCACGCGCGCGAGCGCTGGAAACTTTAGACGGCTACGTGGGCTCCCGACGTGAGCACATTTGGATGCAAAACAAATAGCCCGGGGCTCGTGCCCTCTCAGATTAAAGTCGAGCTGAGAAGGCCACCGGGCTTCTCGCTTGCCACGAGACGAACCAAGCTCCGGTTCGCGTTGAGGGCCACGCCTCACCCACCACCCTCTCTCTCGTGCGTTGATACAACGCCGGCAAACACCCCACCCACCTCCCTCCAGTGATGTGCAAATAGTGGAGCCCCCACCACCCCTCCCCCTACCCACTGATTACTTCACACTTGGCTGCCAATGATTAGGGAGGGTGCGGGTTTTTGCAAACAGACGAGAATGGTAACTCTCCTTCAGACGCTCTGTCTGATTGTCTTATTCTCTGGGTGCCTGGCTGCGTGACTGTTTATTCGTTTGTCTGTCCGACTGACTGCACCTCCATCCATCCATCCGTCCGTCTGTCCGTCTTTTTCTCTAGCTGTCCATCTGCGTGATTGTGTTCTATCAGCCTGGTCTGACTTTGTCCACGTGTTTATGTGGGGGTGTGTGCGTCTGATTGTCCATCTATCTCCATCTGTTCATCTCTCTGTCTATCTGATTGACTGTCCATCTTCCCTGGCTAGCTGTATGTCTGCACATCTCTCCATGTCTCTATACGTCTGTCCATATGTTTCAGCTTCAGTTTCATTTATTAGGTATAGCCCTGTGAGTCATTTGGCTCTTGAATCGGGTGCAACCGCAACAAACGAAAAACAAAAACATGAACAAGAAAACATCTTAAAGTGACTGTGACTGTGTGCAAACAGAAAATCCAAGAAAAGACAGCTAAATATTGCAGAAAAAGCACCGTACACCAACGCTGTGTGGAAAATCCCAGTGGGATGCAAGTCAAACAACAACAACAACCACAAGACAACTTAGATTAAGGCCATCAGTCTAACTCCGTACTACAACAAACAAACATAACCAAACCAAAAAACTTTTCGAAATCACCAAAACAAAGCCTGTATATCAATCCGCCTGACTGCCTGCATGCCAGTCTCCACACACACGCACGTCCCTGTATACGTATTTGCCTGTCTGCGTGTCTTGCATGGTCTCACTCCGAGTCTCTCGCTCTCTGTCTCGTCCTTTATCACCCCTTCCCTTGCTTGTCAATCGGTGCGTTCCTCTGAAAATTATCTCTCTCGCTCTCTCGCCGCCCGCTCTAAGTCAAAAAGTCTCTCTCGCTCCTGACCTGCAAACCAGAGCCGCTTTTTCAAACGAACGGCCCCGGCTTGTCTCCAGCGCCAAATAGGCTTTAAAAAACATTTGTACATTACAAAAATGACGGTGGTTTTTTTTTTTTGCGAGGGTCGGTGTTTACATTTCGCCCACATTCAATCTCTCTACCCCTTTGATCCCCTTGCCTCTCACAATGCCGAGTCTGTCCGAGCCACGTGCTCTACGTACAAAAAATACACAGCGCGATCCATTTACAGGCACCCCACTAATCCTGCTTTTGGGGAGTGGGGGGGGGGTGGACTCAGCCCATCGTGTCTGCCGGGGCCGGTCGATAAAATTCGGTACCAAGCTGCGGCGGTTGTCGTCCCGTGGCTGAGACTCGTCGCTCGCCATAGGAACGTGGACATTCCGCCGCTTGCTCGGGGCGCCGAACACAAGAGATCAGCGCCGCCTCGATGCTCGACGGAGCAGGAAATCACGTGGACCACCAATGCCTCATCGCCCCCAGGGTCTCGCTGTCGTCTCAACGGGGGGTTGGAGAACTGTAAAGGGCGACGGCTCCGTTGTGAGACGTGACCAATGTCAGGCGACCGGTGGGAAAGACGTCGAGACGGACATCGAAACGCTGCGTCGGTATCTCTGTCGCTACCCCGTATTGTTGTTGTTGTTTCCCCGGGGCGATTTATGTAATCGTGGAAATGACACATTCTCTTGGACGGGCACCTGCCTCTCAACGGGACAACCGCCGGAGGCTTCCCCCCAAGCGGTACGTATTTTATCGACCGCCGAAGGTGGCGCCGATGGGCCGAGCCGACTCCCCTGACCGGCGATCGGGAACGCGCCACGTGCCGCGTGCGTGACGCGTGGCCCCGTATTGTGGGGAGCGGTGGTGCAGCAAT
This sequence comes from Lampetra planeri, assembly GCF_965212315.1. Classification (NCBI taxonomy): domain Eukaryota; kingdom Metazoa; phylum Chordata; class Hyperoartia; order Petromyzontiformes; family Petromyzontidae; genus Lampetra; species Lampetra planeri. The sequence continues at coordinate 14,085,394 of NC_136114.1, forward strand.
TGGCGCCCTGCGCTAAGAACCCGGCGACCCCGAGTTCGATTCCCGCTCGCGGCCACCACCAGCCGCTGACGAGTATCTTGGGCCTCCCCATACACACCTGGGGCGGTGTTGTGTAAACATCGTCACTCGGGGAGATAAAGGCGGTCGGGCATGGTGCTGGCCACCCACCCCCTTCGTGTGCTGTGCCGGCCTTCATAGGTGCTGCCCGCTAGCGGCACCTGCCCCAACAGTCTGGTTAGGCTACACGGGGGGCCTTTGTCTTTGCCCGTGTGCTGTCACCTGCTTGGCTCACGCTCCGCGTGTTTACCAAACAGCGGCTGAGCCCACTCGCTGCTGGCTCTTTCGTTTCAAACACACCGGTGCACAACCACCACGACTGCCACGAAGTGGCGGTGACGTCACCACGGCGCTCGTGCCAGGCTATGTGCACGTTGAGGCCACGTGAAGTGTCGAACGCCCGCTGGCAGGAGGTCACGGGGCAGACGCAGGTGCAACGGGTCGACTGACTGAGATGACAACAACACACTCACTCACCCACTCACTAACGACACTGCACGTCACAACAACACACTCGCTCACTGACACTCACCCCGCCCAACAACAACAACCGCCATTCGCCACTAAGTAGTAATTATCATTCTAATTACAACGACAAGTAATACCACCAGCACCACCACCACCACCATGCGTTTGACTCGTTAGAGCCACGTCTCAAGGCTCTTCCGTCAGGAGGGTCCCGCTACGGAGGGGGTCACCGAGGGGGTGGTCAAGGGGGTCACCGAGGGGGTGGTCTAGGGGGTCACCGAGGGGGTGGTCAAGGGGGTCACCGAGGGGGTGGTCAAGGGGGTCACCGAGGGGGTGGTCTAGGGGGTCACCGAGGGGGTGGTCAAGGGGGTCACCGAGGGGGTGGTCAAGGGGGTCACCGAGGGGGTGGTCAAGGGGGTCACCGAGGGGTTGGTCAAGGGGGTCACCGAGGAGGGTGACCGATACGTCTCAGGTCGTCAGGCTTCTAGCGCAGTGCGCCAACCGCTACCTCACTGCTCCCCCCACCCCCCACTCCGTGCCAGAGTATAAATCACACGACGAGAAACGAGACTTGACTCTGTAACGAGAGCCCTGCGCTTTATCTCGCACTGCGAACCGCGCGCGATAAGTCACAAGTCAGCGTGTAATGCGGGCCACTATGTCACTAAGCAATTTGGACTCTTACAGCTCTGTGCAGTCACTTCGCAGCACTCCCCCCCCCCCACTTTCCCCCCCCCAGCCCCCCCAAACGCAGGTAGGGAATGTACGTGCCCATGGGCAAGACACGAGCCGCTGCTTCGTCTCGCACAGACCACCGCGGCCACGCGACGGCTACCGCTGCCGAACGACGTTTACCTCGTCGCTGCGAGCGTCTGGGTGGCACTGATCGGGCACTGGAGTGGAAGGGTGGACGTTAGGGCTCGTGTTGCGATCGAAAGGTCGTGATCTACTAATTTTCCATCTACGTGACTTTACCGAAAGAACCAAAGAGTAACTAGTTTTTGTTTTATTCCATCCTCCATCCAACAGCACAGAAGATGTAAAGCCATCGTGTGTGTGTGTATATATAGCAGAGGTGGGACAAAGTCATTGTTATGCAAGTCCAAGTCGAGTCGCAAGTCATCAAATTCATGACTCGAGTCTGACTCGAGTCCAAGTCACATGACTCGAGTCCACATCTCATAGGTGGGACAAAGTCATTGTTATGCAAGTCCAAGTCGAGTCGCAAGTCATCAAATTCATGACTCGAGTCTGACTCGAGTCCAAGTCACATGACTCGAGTCCACACCTCTGATATATAGCCCCCTTATAAACTAGACTGGCCTCTGAAAGCCCTTTTATAAATCATGCCGGCTAAACGAGTCTCTACCACTGCGGCCATATATATATCAGACTGTATCCTCATACCCCTATATCATATATCATGCTTTATGCACCAGACCGGGCTGTGGAATTCCTTTGCACGAGCCCTGCAAAACCGAACGGGTCTCGCGCAGCCCCTATGTAATACGACTACGGCCGCGAATGGGGATAATCGCGTCCTTTATCAAGCCGTGAAAGCCTCCCCACCGAGTCTCAAGGCGTCTGTATCACGAGGGACCTGCCATGGGTTGTTTGGCCCACTACCGTTTTAAAAACACATCAACCGCACGGCCTTCTGGGAGTGCGTCATTTCAACGACATTTACTCAAGAAAACTCTGGGGCGGCTTTGACGTGCAGCGTCCTTTCAGCATAGTCAGGCGTGTACGAAGCACCGCCGGTGAAAGTGCCGAGCTTACAGGCAGAGACCGTCTCTCTTGACGATACGGGCCCCGGTTCGATAGAAAATAAAGATAACACGTGCTAATTTTTCACAAGTGCTTTTGCCTGTGGGAGTAAAACTGGATAAAGCGGAAAAAACCCATGCGCGTGAGCATTCATTCCCGCAGATGGGTTCACGATCCCGCTCGCTGTACGGCTATCACCCTCAGGCAAGTCACGAATCTCTACGTGATCCACCAACCCTTACCTCCACAGTACAAAAATCGCACGAGTTTATTAGCGTGCCTTCCACGAAGCTCATGGTCCACCCTAAACCGCATCCGCACAAACCGTGGCAGATGCGGATACCTGATGCACAAATGGACAATTAAAAACGCTCCAGTAGTAGTGGTGTGCGACTGTGGTCATCCAGAACAAACAGCGTAGTACAACGAATAACGACGCACAAATACGAAGGAGGAGACATCACAGCAATGATACACAACTCCGCTGCTCCTGACCCGGTTGTCTGCTGGCTTGACCACCTGAATGTGAAATTAAAAGTTGTTGCTCTGCATCTCCGCATCAGACGTACGGTAGAAGGAAAGGAAGGAAGAAGAAAAAGGTGAAGATCGTCTGCCTGGTGCTACACGAAGCCCCCCCACCCGCCCCTTGCAGGCGCCATCTCTCACGATCTTTCAACAGCGCCCACGATCCGTCTCACTCGACCTGCCCACGCGACGTAGCTTCCCTGCAGCGACCAAAAAAAAAGTACTCCACGGGAGCCACACGTTTGTATCGCTCAAACGAAACAAACGCGCGGGAGAGGATCGACAAACGTTTGCGCGGAGAGACTCTGAGAGCTTCCAGACCGCCTCGCTCGAACCGGGATCGGAGTTGGGAAGCCGCTGTGCGGTTTCGCGAGTCGCTCGTGTTTCGCGCTAATTATTGAATGTATGTTGAACTTCTTTCACACCGTACGAAGCCAACCATGCTAATCGGAGGTGTGGGCGAAGGACAATAAACGAAAACACTAAAAGCAGTCTTAAAGGAGTACGTTTTCAATCTAGATTTTAAAGTGCATAGCTCCAGCGGCTTCCTAACATCGGAAGAGCGTTCCAGACGGCCGCAGAAGTGCATCCGAAAGCGCGCGATGCAGTGGCCGAGGCGCTCGCCACGGCCGAATCAAGTCGGGCCAGGCAGCAGGCCTGACACGATGGTCAGGAGAACCGAAAGTGTTTAAAGTGTAATCCAGGTCACAGGGTCACCCACAGATCAAACCAAAAACGTTGGAGCAGCACTCGGCGGAAATTCCACATTGCCGCGGCAAGGGGAGAATGAATGCACCCGATGATCACTGTCTGTACTTCCCACAAATTTGTACCTCTCTTATCTGTCCTAGAGGGATGATGGGCTATGCACATGGAGAATTTCCATGAGAAGACAGTTGATAAAAACATATATCGAAGGCAGCGGAATCTCTCGCACGCAAGAAGACCGAGAGAGACGGCGACATCTTCGGGGGATGCCTTCGTCATCCAGCAGTGGATAGACCACGGCTGCAGATGAAGATGCTGATGATGATGATGACGATGACGACACTGGACATCTGTGAAAAAGAGCTTCATAGCTCATCGGATTCCTCCGGTATCAATAAAGATACTGATTCTGCTTTCAAGTGCGCGTGGAATGCTTTGGTCGCGCAGAGAAGCGTCGTGCCGAGTCACGGGAGGTGAGCCGTAAATATTCTCTCTATTTACGTGCAGACGTTACAGGAATGTCCCCGTCGTAAATTTACCAGGTGGGAGGGGGAGGCGGGCCGGAGAAGAGACAAAACAAAAACATTGGGTGGAAATTACGAGAATAATCAAGAGGCAAACGTCCGAATTGTAAACGAAAATTAGCCAAACCACGTACACATGCGGAGTCGACTGGTAACAGCGCAGCAGCAGCAGCAGCCGGAGCGCGCTGCGGCTGCTGCTGCAAACCCGGCGGACCCGAGTTCAATTCCCAGCCGTGGCAAACGTCGGTGGGGGAGCGATATCTGAACCGGTCCTGGGCCACCACCACTTTCACCGACCTGCACCGAGCGGCGTGGTGAAGTATGGTCAAACCATCTCCATCAATGGCACGGCAAGGAAAACCCTTCATCCAGAAGTGGATTAACAAAGTATTGGGAAATATAAAAACAACTTGTACGCTAATTTTTCGTTTTTCGTTTTACTGTAACCAAACGCAGACTGTGTACTTTATAAGTTGGCACGTGACATCAAACCATATAACTATACATCTGTAAGTAATATGGGGGCGTCACGGTGGCGAGATGTTAACTACCTCGCCTGGTATAGATCAGGTCATGTGTTCGATCCCGACCCTGACGCCTGCTGTATATTTGGAGTGTACGTGTCTCTCTCCACGTGGCCGCGTGGATTTTTCTCCATGTCCTGCGGTTTTCCCCTCTACATTTAGAAACACGCGTCTCGAGTATTTGACTGCTATACATTTCCACATGGTGACAAGCCACTTCGTTGAGCTATCAATCATGGCCAGGTCGCTTCTAAAAGGAGCTAAGTAGCTGAGTGGGCCTCACCTAGTAAAATAAAAAAAAATAGTTTTAATTGTAAAACAGTTGAAAATATGCATCTCCATGAAGACGCCAAGCGTAACCCTGGAACGAAACCCAACTTATCGCCGTCCCTTGCCCTGAGAGGGTGACCTCTAACGCTTGTCCGATCCTGGCCAATGCCCCCCCAACATAAACATCTCGCTCAGTGACACGAATCGCAGCCCTGAAACCCTAACCCCGACCTTCACCTTCGAGGTGTTCACGACAGCACCCCCCCGCCCCCCGGCAGTCTGCACCCCATGAATCATCGCCGTCTGTCGCTTTCATCAAACGAGACGCTCGCGAGCGCAAGTCTCCCCGGGGCATCGCTATTTAGTTTGTATTGAATGCCACGGCCGCTGGGCGCCCAACTCGATTCAAAGTGGCAAGCGGCCAGCCACGAACAGCACAACTGCCGGCGCGATAGACATGGGAGCCGATTCCTCTTCTTGGATTGCGCAAGGTTATTATTATTATTCTTGTCGTTGTTGTTGTTGTTATAAGAACTTGGGAGAAGAGACGATGACGATGGGAGGAGGAGGGGGGGTCCATCGCGGCGCAGCGCGAGGGGAAGAAGCAGAAAGAGGAGTATTGTGACTTGCAGTGTGGCGAGTGGGTGGGTGAGTGGGTGGGGTGAGAAAAAGAGTGAGAGGGTGAGTGAGAGAGAGAGAGAGTGGGTGAGTGGGTGGGTGAGTGGTTGGGTGGGTGCGTGAGTAAGTGGGTGAGTGTGTGGGTGAGCGAGTGTGTGGGTGAGCGAGTGTGTGGGTGAGCGAGCGTGCGGGTGAGCGAGCGAGTGTGTGAGTGAGCGAGTGTGTGGGTGAGCGAGTGTGTGGGTGAGCGAGCGAGTGTGTGAGTGAGCGAGTGTGTGGGTGAGCGAGTGAGTGAGCGAGTGAGTGTGTGGGTGAGTGAGTGTGTGGGTGAGTGTGTGAACGAGCGAGCGTGTGGGTGAGCGAGCGTGCGGGTGAGCGAGTGAGTGTGTGGGGGTTGAGTGAGCGAGAAGGCTCCCACCGTGCCCACTACCCCGCTCACGAAGGCTTTCCCATCCCTATTTAATCCTCTAGGTGCCCCCCCCTCCACGTGCCCCCCACTTGGGTGGTGCAGTGAGACCAATTTGTCCCCCCCCCCCTTTGTTGGGCACCTGTCGCGCCGACCTCGGGCTGCTGCTGCTGCTCGAGGAGTTTCTGCCCCCCCCGTCTCTCCGTTCTGCGATCGGCGTTTTGTGCCGGGCTCGCTTGGCGTTGTGATAAAATAGAAAACAATTGAGAATGTAAAAAAGCAACTGACGAAGACGGGCGCGCGTCGTGGAAAGCGTCATGGAATCCCGCCGTGCGCTCGCCCCCCTCGCGAGAGAGTGGCGCGCTTAACGTAAAAACCCGATGTTCGTTGAACAAAAAAACCCGACGTTCGCTGAACGTAAAAAACGATGTTCTCTCAATGTAAAATACGACGTTCACTGAACGTAAACAACAACGTTCGCTGAACGTAAAAACCCGATGTTCTCTGAACGAAAGAACCAACGTTCGCCGTGAGTAAGCGGCGGGTCGGCAATGTTCCCTTTCGGGCCGAGGCGGGTGCACATCGCGCGGATCGGGGTTTGCCGGCGGCATGTTTATCATTTGACCGACACCGTCACGGCCCACCCCCCCAACCACCCACACGGCGGTCCGCCCGCACAGCTGTCCCGCACACGTGCACGAGGCAACTATAACAACTCTAAACGATTTCTTATTGTTACCAGGGAAGGCCCCACTGAGCTACGTGGCTCTTTTTCAGAAGCGACCTGACCGCAAATGATAGCTCGAGGAAGGGGCTTAGCATCACGTGGACATCTATAGCAGCAGTCGAATCCTCTGAACGCGTGGTGACGTTCATTCTAAATGGGGATGGAAAAAACCGGAGGACCCGGAGAAAAATCCACACGACCACGGGGAGAGAGAGACATGTAAACTCCAAATATAGAGGCGTCGTCAGGGTCGGGATCGAACCCTTGAACCTCCTGCACAGCAGGCGAGGGAGTTAACATCTCAGAGCCACATGTGCAAGGAGCCCTTCCCTTCGTCTGTCAGTCCGTGCGGGCAATTCCATCAATCCCCTGCTCTCTCCACTCAGTCAACCACCACCCCAACCACCACCACCCTTCAAAGATCCCCCTGTATAGCCTTAACAGACTGCTGGGGCAAGAGCTCTGAGAGACGGCATGGCACACGAGAAGGTGGGTGGCCGGCACCACGCCCGGCCGCCTTTGTCTCCCTAGTGGCGAGGGTAGGCTCAGGACCGGCCATGAGAAGGAATCAAACTTGGGTCACGGGGTTCGTAGCACGGCAAGCTCACCGCTGCAGTGCCACACTATCACCTTCACCCACCCACGCTGCCCACTCTGAGGTCCTTAACCTTGCTCCCCCGCGCCTCCCTGTAGCCTCAGCTGGAGGCCCGTGACGACCTGTCGCGAGGCTCTTAGCGCATGTATGTTGAACTACTGTCGCGCCCTATGTAGCCAACCCCGCTTTTCAGAGGTGCCGGAGGAAGGACAACAAACTTAAGTAAAAAAAGAGCAATTCTCAAGAAATGAGTTTTCAATGCAGATGATTTAAAAGTGCACAGCTCCGGTGGCTTCCTAATATCGGATATGAAGAGCGTTCCAGACGGCCACAGAAGCGCATCTGAAAGCGCGCGACACAGCGATCGTTGCGATGCGGCGACCGTCTTATCCATCACCGCGTCGCCGACGTGCGCCCGCGTTTCGAAACGACGACGCTGTCGCCCCCTCTCGCTTCCCCCCCCCCCGGCCCGAAAAAAACCAGGGCCCTCCGTTCTCTCTTACCCCCCACGTGTTTCTCATTTCACCGAAATTTGGGATTTTTCTGGGCGCACAAATGTTTCCACGATCGCAGCTCTTTCAGCTTTGGTGCCGTGAACCGCGCGCTCGCTCGCTCTCCGACCCGATGCGCGGCGGCAGGCAGGGTTCCGCGCGGCCTCGTAAAAACGCGTTCACTAAACAACAAAAAAACCCAGACCTCAGACTCCCTCTCTCCCCCTCTCTCTATCAAAACACTCGAATTGCAAACACCCGTTTGGCCGGCGGTCACTCATCCCGGGCCCTCGTTTGCCAGATGATTTGAGCTAAATGAACCGGCGACGCAATTACCGGGACGGAGCGCAGTTATAACCTGGCTCAGCGCAACGTCGGAAGCGAGCTGAGAAAACAACGGGCTTGGTTTCCAACGAAGAAGAAACAAAACACCACCAGGGCTCTCGGAGGCCGGCGGCGGCGGCGTGGCCACCGAGCACGCAGGCGGTGCAACTGCACAGACCGTGGGCCCACGGTCTGTGCCCACGTGCCGGCAGGGGTTCATCTCTCACCACGTGGCTCGTTGTAAGCAATGCCACACTAGGATCTGCTGTTCACCCAATTTTTTCAAATTGTATTTTGCCAGGTATGGTCCCACCGAGCCTATAGAGCTCTTTTTCACAGGTGATCTGGCCACAAATGGTAGCTGAACGAAGTGGCTTATCATCGTCACGTGGACATTTAGAGCAGCCAAAATATTCACAACGCACGTTTCTACATGTGGACAATCCCGCAGAAAAATCCACACGACCACGGGGAGAACACGCAAACTCCAAATATACAGCAGGCATCAGGGTCGGGATCGAACCCACGACATCCCGTATACCAGGCGAGGTAGTTAAAAACTCGCCACTACACCGACCTCTGCACACGTGACAGCAGCCACTGACGGACGTGCCTCTGGTTCCGTCTCTTTCGCCAAGGCTTCTTTTCTCACCAAGTATTTTCAAGGGCTCCGCTTTTCACGTCTAGTTTGTTGTCCTTCCCCCCCTCCCCCGCACCTCCGAGGAGCACGGTTGGCTGCGTACGATGCGAAAGAAGTTCAACGTACATACCTTAGCAGGTGGTTAAGGGACTGCGAGTAGCCGCAGCCAAAGTTTTCAGCTTCAGTTTCATTTATTAGGTATAGCCCTGGGAGCCATTCGGCTCTTGAATCGGGTGCAACCGCAACAAACACATATCAAAAACATGAACAAGAAAACATCTTAAAGTGACTATGGGCAAACAGAAAAATCCAGAAAAAAACAGCAAAAATCTTCCAGAAAAAGCACCGTACACCAACGCTGTGTGCAAAAATCCCAGTGGGATGCAAGTCAAACAACAACAACAACCACAAGACAACTTAGATTTAAGTCATCATTCTAACTCCGTACTACAACAAACATGGCCAAACCAAAAAAACTTTTCTAAATCACCAAAATAAAGCCATAAAAGCAATGTAACAGTGATCATAGGAACTGTGACCGAAATTTCACAATAAATGACATAAACAACATGTACCACCAAAACCCTGTAACCATAGCTGGCCGCATGAGTCACTGAGATGCATACTGGATGTGGTGTGCCGGGCGCAGAGTCATTTTCTGTCCCGATGACCCCGTGAAGCCTTCGGGCTGAAATTAACTCGCCCCCCCCGGTATCGCTCGCGAGAGACGGAGGTGTAACGGGCCAAATCGCCCCCTCCGAGAAACCCTGTCCAAACAGGAAGCGTCAGGGAAGCTATGGGGAAGCGAGACGTCTTTATTACGGAATCCCCACCGCCTCCACCACCGCCACCCGGGTCTCTCCCCCACCCCCTACCCCCACCCGAGCCCCCAAGCCCAAACGCAGGTTGAGAATCGCAACCGCGGGGTGTTTTTGAAGCCCAGCCTGACATTTCCACTCTCTCTCTCTGTGTGCCACCGCGACGGCTCGGTTATTCCCACACATCGCTCCCCACATGCCGTGCGCATTCTAGAGAAACACGTGTGTGTGTGTGCGTGTTAACAATAGACAAAGACCCCCCTTAACAGACTGTTTGGGGAAGTGCTCTCAGCGGGCACCTATGAAAGCCGGAACGGCGCACGAGGGGGTAAGTGGCCAGCACCATGCCCGACCGCCTTTGTCTCCCCAGCCAGTGGCGATGTTTATACACACCGCACCAGGTACTCATAATATAAGGCCGATTCTACCTAGAGGAGGCCCAGGACCGATTCAGATGATCGCCACTGTCGTGGGCCGTGAGCTGGAATCGAACTCGGGTTGCCGGGTTCGTAGGGCAGGGCGCTAACCGCCACACGCCCGCTCCCCACAATGCCCATACAGCACACAAACACACACGTGCACACCCAACGCACAGGCACGAACACACAATCACACCTCCAAACTTCCCCTCGACTTACCCAGTCTCTCCACGGTTGTGGTTCATTACGTCTGTCGAGCGAACGCCAATTGTCACTCATTTGGTTTCCAATTAGCTTTTTTTTCCTGAAATAATACGCCCTGCGCTTTTTTCTGCCCGAGAAAATGGGAGTTTGGAAATTTGATATTGTGTTGAAAAAAAAGAAACTTAAAACGAAATTAAAACTGTTTCATTAAATAATGTTTTATTTTACCAGATAAGGCTCATAAACCTATATGGCTTTTTTCAGAAGCGACCCGGCCACAAATGATAGCACAACGAAGTGGCTTATCACGTGGACATTTATGTCAGTCAAATACCCTAAACGCGCGTTTCTAAATTTTGAGGGAAAAACCGGAGGACCCAGAGAAAAATCCACGTGACCACGGGGAGAGAGGCACGCAAACTCCGAATATACAGGGTCGGGATCGAACCCACGACCTCCTGTATATCTGCCGAGGTAATTGACATCTCGCAATATTTTTAAAAATATATCTTCAGAGTTGGCAGCGGCCAGCGAGTCCAGATATTTCGGCAACCGACGAAATAAAATACATTAAATTTTTTGTGCGGAGAGAGAATGGAGCGCTGCTTATATTTAACTTCGTATAGATGTACGTATTTTTTTTAACAAAAAAAACCTCGTTATTGGTCGATTGATTCAATCGAAGCAAAAAGTAGAACCGCGACGGAGCGTTGTCGCCCACGCGAGCTGCCACGAGCCGCACTTCACAGGCGGCACCCAGGCCGAGCGGCACTTCCAACGAAACACCGCTCTCACCCCGCGAGCCCCCCCCCCACACCACCACACACACAATGCCCAGACGGGGGGCCCCCCCACACCATCACGCACACACACACAATGCCCAGGCGGGAGCCACCACTCCCCTCCAACCGCTCCGGACGGTCGCAGCATTAATTGGCTAGCCGCGACCTTTTTCCGACCTCTCGACCCCGTCGGGTCATCTTCAAAAGGCCGATGCCGATGACGGGCCCTGCGGATGCGCCAACGCGAGGATTGCGAGTTGCGGCGGGGAGCGGCGGGGAGCGGGGGGGCGGTTAACAGATGCATTTTTTTTTTTAGAGCGGGAAAAAAAAATATTCGGATCGCCCATTCCTGTCTGCTGTAAATCCTCTCTGGCTGGCCTTGGGGAGGCGGAGGACATGGGGACAGGGCGCACGGGAGAGAGACAGAGCGAGAGGGGGGTGGGGGGAGGGGTGCGACACAAAGGGATCCAGTGAGGGATGAACTTGTGACCTTACCCAATGATCGCGCCCTCGACCCCTCTGTCCGCACACAAAAGGCGGGAGGATCGCCCGGCCCGTTCGGTCTTCATGGGCAGCGGGGGTGAAATGCCGCTTGACGGGAGACTCGGCACCGCGCTGATTGTGCCCAGGGAGAGGGAGAGTTTGCGATCGGTGCGCGGTTGCAGACTGCGGGAGGCCGAGTGGATCTGTGCGGGAGGCCCGAGACCGGTTCAGAGTGTTGCTCACCACTGATGTTAGTCGGGGCCACGAGGGCAGACGAGCAGCCAAGCTACTGCAGATCCGCTCTCCACACGCACACAAAGGCAAAGATCCCCCGAATAGCCGAACAGACTGGTGGGGCAAGTGCCGTTAGTGAGCACCTATGCAGGCCAAGACGCCTTCTTAATAGCACCGCGCCTGGCCAACTTTGTCACCCGAGCGCCGATGCTGTACACATCACACCGGGCACCCATTCGAGGCTGCTATTGATCGTGGGCGGGGATCAAACCCGGGTCTCCGGGTCCGTAGCTCAGTGCTCTCCACCTCTCTATGTGCTGTGAAGTAGGGTCATTGCCCGAAACGTCACCTATCATTATTATTCTATCGAGTACCTGTTCCTGTCAAGGCCACGCACGTGGTATTGTCGACGTGGAGCGCTCTTCAAGTGTTTTGTTTGAGTTGACGACGTGAACGCATCGATCGACGGGGGGGGGGGGGCGTTCACGCGTCACGATTAACTCCCCAATGCTGAGAGGGTGGGGGACGAGGTTGGGGCGGGGGGGGGGGCAGGGGGGAGGGGCTGGGTGGGTACGGCATTGGCCCCCGAGATGCGCGTGGCGCGATTCCAGGAGCGCACAATGCCGCGCTGAGTTAATAGCCGCAAGTTGTTTGACGCTGCCCATTGAATTGGACTCCGAAGGTCTGGCGAAGCCCAGCGGCTGCTGCTGCTGCCTCTCAATGGGTCCGAAGGCGGCCAAAGCCCGGGGCAGCCTCGAGAGCGATTATTTATTTACAGACTTTGAAGGAGTGGGGGGGGGGAAAGTACATCCGGCCACACGCAGGATGCCAAGGAAACATTGGCGGCCCGACTTTCGTAGTCGTTGGCGCTGTCAGAAGAGGTGGCAGCAGCAGCAGCACCACAAAGTCATAGGCAACGTGGTCATCAAATCATCGTCGCCGCTGTCACCTCCGATGAGCGCGGTTGGCTACGTACGGTGCGACAGAAGTTCAACATGCATTCGTTACATCACAACGGTTGTCGGCATCGTTGGCATCGTCGCGTTCAGCCTGCGCAGCAGCAGACGCCGTCTCGGATGAAGCGACGCGCTGCCTACCTGCCACGCACTGCCTGTGCGTGACCCACGGCTGGTGTGGTGGTTAGTTATGCTGCGCTACGAACCCGGCGACTCCCCGGTTCCAGTCCCGCTCACAGCCACTGAAACAGCTGTAATAGCGATTCTCTGAACCGGTCCTGGGCCTGCGGTTTGTACGCATCGCCACTCACTCGGGAGACAAAGGCGGCCGGGTCGTGGCGCTGGCCACTCATCCCCCTTTTATGGGTTGCTACTCGCGAACAGCACTTGCCCCAAAAGTACGTCGAGGCTATATGGGGGATCTTTGTCTTTGTCGCCTCTCTCTTTCTGCGCTTCATTCGCGGCACTCTGGTCACGGTTCGTGTCTCTCAAATCTCCCGCACGCGAGAGTCGGACGCGTGGTGTGAAGGCGTCGAGAGAGGAGGGGAGTGAGAGGGGAGGGAGCTTGCAGGGAGAGAGAGAGGGGGGGAGTGAGAGGGGAGGGAGCCTGCAGGGAGAGTGGAGTGGGTGCGGGCAGGTATGGGGGGAGGGCTGGGAGTTAGCGGTGGGCACGGCACGGCGGGGTTAGGTACACAGAGGCAGGGCGAAGTGCAGGGGAGGCAGGTTGTCGGTGCAGGGACAGCAACAAGGAGGCGGGTGGGGGTAAGAGATGTGGGCAGGCAGAAGTCGATTCAGGGAGGTGGAAGCAAAATGGTAAGAGGAGGATACAAGGGAGGTTTGGTGCAGGGAGGTAGGGGTAGGTGCAGGGAGGTAGGGTTTGGTGCAGGGATGTAGGGGAAGGTGCAGGGAGGTAGGGGTAGGTGCAGGGAGGTAGGGGTAGGTGCAGGGAGATGCGGGGAGGCATCACCGACCGAGCATCGCTCGTCCCGCGCCGCCCGCGAGATTCTCTCCCCGGGAGCCTCCAGACGCGAGCGAATTAGGATTCAATTAGGGCTCAATGTATGCAAAGCGTCACGCTCCACGGGACACGAACAGCGGCGAGCGCGGGGAGGGGACCGAGCGGCGCCTGTGTGGAGGGTTTTTTCCTTCTCTCTCTCTTTCTCTCTCTCCTTCTCTGCTCCTCAATTCCTCGTTTCCTCTTCGTCCTCTTCATGCGCACACTGCGCTGCGCGTCACGAGCGAGCGCTGCCATCGCCGCCGCTGCTGCTGCTGCTTCTGCTTCTCCTACTCGGAGGCGCTGGCGTTAGAGTGATAATAGTAATACAGTTGTTGTTGTTGTTGATGTTATAATTGTGCGTCCGCTAACGACTCGGCAACTCTCACCAGGCCGGGGAGGGCGGGGCGGCAGGGCTGGCAGCACGCTGTTTGTTGTTGTTGTTTTGTTGTTGTTGTTGGCTGCGTTGGCTATTGTTTATTTTTAATGTTTTGCATATGCCGCTCAATCTTGGCACAGAAGCCCCGTGACCGGGTCCCCGGTCGCAAAGGGGCGGGGGAGCACCCCCGGACGCGCGAAAATTATTCCCCTCGCCCGGCACACCACGTCCAGTAGACCACTTCGTGTCTCTCTCTCTCTGGCGCGCGCGCGTCACGTGCACGTCTCCGTGGACTCGCTTGCATGTCGCCGTGGAAAATGTTTGAGAGAGAAATATTTTTTTGTAATAATGTCCCACGCAAGTAACGACCTGCATGGTGAAGTGAGTGCGGAGCGGCTGTTACGAGTGAGTGTGAGCGTGTGTGTGAGCGTGTGTGAGTGAGTGTGTGAGTGAGTGTGTGTGCGAACGTGTGTGTGAGCGTGTGTGGGTGTGTGTGAGTGTGTGTGAGTGAGTGTGTGAGTGAGTGTGGGAACGTGTGTGTGAGCGTGTGTGTGTGAGTGTGTGAGTGAGTGAATGTGTGAGTGGGTGAGTGAGTGAGTGTGTGAGTGTGTAAGTGAGTGAGTGTGTGAGTGTGGGTGTGTGTGTGTGGGTGGGTGTGAGTGTGTATGTGAGCGTGTGTGAGCGTGTGTGTGGGAGTGTGTGAGTGAGTGTGTGAGTGAATGTGTGAGTGAGTGAGTGTGTTTGTGAGCGTGTGTGAGTGAGTGTGTATGAGTGAGTGTGTGTGAGTGTGTGTGTGAACGTGTGTGTGAGTGAGTGTGTGTGTGAGCGTGTGTGTGTGAGCGTGTGTGTGTCAGCGTGTGAGTGTGTGTATGAGCGTGTGTGAGTAAGTGAGTGTATGAGCGTGTGTGAGTGTGTGTGAGTGAGTGTGTGTGTGAGTGTGTGAGCGTGTGTGAGTGTGTGTGAGCGTGTGTGTGTGAGCGTGGCTGGCAAGCACGCGCCCCGCTCCGCAAGGTCGACTCAGCCTGAAATGGTCTCCCCATGGCGCATGATCTTCTAATGTGGCGGAGGGCAGTGTAAGAGGGTGGGGGGGGGTAGAATGAGGGGGAGGGAAGGGTGGACGATGGAGGGGTGGAGGATGGAGGGTGGGGGTGGAGGATGGAGGGTGGGGGGTAGATGATGGAGGGTGGGGGGATGGGGGTGGAGGATGGAGGGTGGGGGGATGAGGGGAGGGAAGCGTTGGAGGATGGAGCGTGGAAAATGGAGTGTGGGGGATGGAGGATGGGAGGGGGTTGGAGGGTGGAGAGTGGAGGCTGGTTGGAGGGGTGGGATTCTCAAACACCGGCACCAAGACGAGTGCTCTCGAGCAAGGCTCGCGACTCTCCCGTGGCCCTCGAAGCGATGCCCACGGCTCGCGTCTCCTGTGCGCCTCGCGGCTCTGCCGACCGCGGGGTGCTTTGAGGGTTCTATAAATACGCGCGCCGCCCAGAGGCATTCCAGACGGGCATTCCGCTGCATCGCTGCGGCAGCTGCGTCAACTCGGGGGGGGGGGCAAGGGGCGGGGTGTGTGTGGGGGGCTCATGGGCGACGTTTGTAAAACACGTGGGGGGGGGGGGTGGGGGGACGACTACTTCCTCCCAGCTCGCTCACTCGCCGTCGCACGCCGCTCTCGTTCATTCGTTGCGCACACACACGCGCTCGTCCGTTCGTTGATTCGCTCACAATGAGTGAACTCATTCACTCGCTCCTTTGGTTTGCATGCACTCATTCATTGGTCCGCGTGGTCGTTTGCTCGATCAAGTGAGAAGGGAGCGGATGGCCAGCACCACGTCCGGCCGCCTTTATCTTCTGAATGGTGATGTTGACACACCCCGGCAGGTAGTCACTGTGTAGGCAGAGTCGACCCATGGAAGGCCACGGGGCCGATTCAGACAATTATCACTGCTGTTGAGCCGTGAGTGGGAATCCAACTGGGGTCGCCGGGTTCGTAGCGCAGCACGCTAACCACTGCACTACCGCTCCCCACACACCGTTCGCACACACACACAGTAGACACACACACAGTACACACACACATAGACACACACACGGTACACACACACACACAGTAGACACACACACGGTACACACACACACAGTAGACACACACACAGTACACACACACACAGTAGACACACACACAGTACACACACACACAGTAGACACACACACGGTACACACACACACAGTAGACACACACACAGTACACACACAGTAGACACACACACAGTACACACACACACAGTAGACACACACACGGTACACACACACACAGTAGACACACACACAGTACACACACACACAGTAGACACACAGTACACACACACACGGTACACACACACACAGTAGATATACACAGTACACACACACAGTAGACACACACACAGTACGCACACACAGTACACACACACAGTAGACACACACACACAGTACACACACACGGTAGGCACACAACTCCCCCCGCACCTGCGGAGCCACAGTTGCACGCTCTGGAGAAATCCGACCATACTTCCTCTTCCTCTCAGATTCACCGCCTGGGACAAAGAGGTCTCTCACGAGGCCCACCGGCGCTGGCCGTCTTAGACACACGCGGCCGGGTTCATTACCAAGCGGGGTGAGATTCGCCAGAATGAGACGCATCGCCCATGGAAAGTGCCTTTCGAACGCTCCACCAAACAACAACAACAACATCAACAACATCATCAACAAAGCCCTTGGCGACGTACCCTTGCAGATACTCGTTGGGAAAATATTCACGGGAGACACGAGGCCTGCCAGCACCCAACTCAATTCAATTATTGACACTCCACCACCGCCTCGCAGCCCGCGTGACCACCAATTCGGCCTCGATGGGTTTGCTGGAGGCCCCAAGATCACTCGAGATCGGGGGACGTGAAACCTGCGCCTCCGGACGACGCATGCTGGCCCCTCAAGGATCTTCTTCGTGACGTCTTTACGAAGGACCCCCCCCCCCCCCGATCCCCTCCGGGGGGTCTCGTGTTCACAGCGTTGTGTGGCGGCTCTATAAATGTTGAGGGGGGGGGGGTTTCCTTCTTCGCTGAATTCGAAAAAAAATGTCTCTTCTTGTTATTTTGTTTGACAATCCCCGCGTCCGATGATGGCGACGCCTCCTCGGTGGCAACAAGGAATGGCAGCCAGAGGAGGGGGTCACGTCTGACAAGGAGGGGGTCACGTCTGAGAAGAAGGGGGGGTCACGTCTGAGAAGGAGTCGTCCGTGGCGATGGAGCAACGATGGGCCGTGACAGACGGTGACGACATGTGGACGCGGCATTCATCCCAGCAGTGAGTCGATCATCGATGCCGACGACGACGATTTGTGACCCCGACGATAGCGCGCAAGAGGTCGCGTGGCAGCCCGCGCGTGGAATCTCGAGAAACGCCCGCGTTCAGAAATTGGCGCGGTGCGCGAGTTAGAATAACATTGACCGGGAGGTGGTGGCACAGAAATGCGCCGTGCGTGTAACGCGACACTGCGACAGATGGCAACGCGCATTTCCGACTCTCAAATCTCAAATCCCCCCCCGCGCCCCCCCCCCCCCACCTGGGCTGACTGCCACGCACGGCTCGAGACGTCAAGGATCGCTGGGTGACCATTCCAGCCAGCCGGGGGATCTAACCGGGCACAAGGCGGCGTGGGTGGCTATGGGGAGGAGGAGGTGGGGGGACGGGGGAGGAGGAGGTGGGGGGACGGGGAGAGGAGGGGGGACGGGGGGAGGAGGAGGAGGGGGGACGGGGGGGAGGTGGGGGGACGAGGGGAGGAGGAGGGGGGACGGGGGGGAGGTGGGGGGACGAGGGGAGGAGGAGGGGGGACGGGGGGGAGGTGGGGGGACGAGGGGAGGAGGAGGGGGGACGGGGGGGAGGTGGGGGGACGAGGGGAGGAGGAGGGGGGACGGGGGGGAGGTGGGGGGACGAGGGGAGGAGGAGGTGGTGGACGAGGGGAGGAGGAGGCGGGGGGACGGGGGGAGGAGGAGGAGGGGGGGACGGGGGGGGGAGGTGGGGGGACGAGGGGAGGAGGAGGTGGGGGTACGGGGGGAGGAGGAGGAGGTGGGGGGACGAGGGGAGGAGGAGGTGGGGGAATGGGGGAGGGAGGTGGGGGAACGTTGGGGGGAGGTGATAGACGAGGGGAGGGGTGGGTATTAATGAGCAATGACTCCATTGGTAAGACCAAGTAGTGAGTAACCGCGCGTGAAACCAAAACCAGTTCCTGCGCAGACCTCTTGCCAATGCACTGCTGCCCGCATGAAGGCCTACCTCCCCTTGCACCACGTGCAACTCCACAGAACCACGACTGCCACGTGCGAGCCTTCCCCACGCCAGTGTATCCACGTGCGAGCGAACATCGCGTGCAACGTGAACACCGCCCGCGCGTAAACAATTAACCGCGAGTTAGTAAAAGATCGCGTGAACACGACGACCTCGCTCGCTAAGGTGAACAGCACCACGTGTTCAACTCGCACCAGGGACGCAAACGAATAGCAATGTGGGGGGGAGAGGGGGGGATCCACGTGTGTGCAGTTAAGGCACGCGCTGCACAAGTGCGCCGCGCCTGTTGACTTAGCCACCACGCGCAAAGGGGCCGTCCATAAATGACGTCACGCGATTTTGGACGATTTTTGATCCCCCCCCCCCTCGTCACACGGCGTCACAAAAAGTCAGACCCCCCCTCGAATATGACGTCACAAAGCTCTGCCCCCCCCCCCCCCCAAAACCATATTTACATTTTGAAAATAAAGCATGCTTCAAATCGCTTTAAACTATTGTCATTGTAGTGCGTATTTAATGTGGCGCTACACTCTGATGTTGTAGGAGTGTCGTTATAACAATTCTATATTCATTTAAAATTGCGCATTTTTACGTGCCGTCACATTTCTCAACGCCCCCCCACCTCGTCACAAATGTCTGATCCTCCCCCCCCCTAGGTGCGTGACGTCATTTATGGACGGCCCCAAACGAGTAGCGACCGGTACAAAGACCATGCACTCTCTTTGACCTGTTCGTCTTTTGGCGTTCTCTGGTCTCACGCTGCTGAGAGACGAGGCCGTCTCTGGTGCAGTCCAATCCGTTTCAAAGACAACGCCATCTATTATCGTGAGCACGTGTTTTTGTCTGCGTGTTCAAACACAATCGCTGTGCGTGGCTAACGCAGCACTCGATTCCTTTTGCAAGGGGTTTTCTATCTGTCGGTTGAACATCTTAGCACCCCCTCTTTATATTCTGTGGCTCTTTCGGTAAAGTCTTGTTACTACAGGTAGGAACAACAGGTTCCACACTGCCCACCAGGGATTATTTGTCTGTCTGTCTGTCGTGCATAACCGGAATTCCGCCCACCCCATGCCCCTCCCCACCGAACACCGAGCTACGCCGCGATTGGTTGACGATGTCGGGGAGGGTGGGGGGGAGGGGTCAACACGCCCACTCATCCAACTGCCCCCCCCCTGAACGCCGCGCTGTCTAACCAAGTTCCTACCTGCCCACTCCGAAGGAACGTGTTATTTGAACCTATCTACGTGACTTTACCGAAAAACCTTCGGAGTGGGCAGGTAGGAACTTGGTTAAAGAATATGACTTCGTGCAGTCACGAAAGCTTCAAGTCAACATTTACACCCCCTTCTAGTTCTAGATTTGAAGCTTTTGTGACTGCAAGCATTCATATTCTTAGGTTTTTTCGGTAAAGTCACGTAGATAAAAAATTAAAATTTATAAAAGTAAAATAAAAAATATAATAAAAATCACGACGTTTCGGAGGCAACACAAGCTTCCGTCTTCAGGTGGAACCGTCACAGCACGATAGCTGTATCATTTTCTTTTCCTTTTATTAATTAAATTGTTTTACCTACGTGACTTTACCGAAAAAAACCTACGAATATTTACACCCCCTCTTTAATTGCCAGCAAGGGCAAAAACCGACACTTTTGACACTGCCAGAAAAAGGGGGGTACCCAATTGAGAGTCGGGTCCCGCTCCACTCCCACGCGTGAAGAGGCCACGGCGCGCGTCGATGGGTACCCCCCCCCCCAGACAGGCGCCCTGTTGGTTTAGCGCAACGAACAAAACGTTGGGGCCACTCGCGATGGAGTGAGACGCCGGGGAGCGGCGCGGCGCGGAGACAAAGGAGGCACAACACTCTGGGCAAACATGGGGAGGGGGGAGAGGGGGACAAAAGGCGGGCGCCTCTCACTCGAGATAATGGAGTTGTAGCGTCGGGGAGAGAGGTGCATTAAAGTGACATCACAGACTCTCTCCCTCCCCCACCCACCCAATCCCAACACAAAGGCAAAGTGCTGTTTGGCGAGCGCTTCATGAAGGTCGGAAACGGCAACGCGAAGGGGGTGCGTGGCGAGCACTAAGCCCGACCGCCTTTGTCTCCCCAGGGGCGATGTTTTTTTTTTACACTGCACACGGTACTAATATGAGGCTGAGTCGACCTAGGGGAGGCCCGGGACCGGTTTAGATAATCGTCACCGGTGGTGGCCGTGAGCGGGAATCGAACTCGGGTCGCTGGGATTCGTAGCGCAGCGCGCTGACCGCTACACTACCGCTCCCCATACACCCACACAACACAACACACCCACACAACACACCCACACAACACACCCACACAACACACCCACACAACACACCCACACAACACACCCACACAACACACCCACACCCACACAACACACCCACACAACACACCCACACAACACACCCACACAACACACGCACCTACACAACACACACGAATGCACGCATGGACACGCACAACAACCGTCGCCGTTCGCCACAAAGTGGCGGTGACGTCACCGCCGCGCTTTGTGCCAGGCTAGGTGCACGCACGTCCATCACCCACCCACCGCACTTCTGGCGCACACAAACTGGAACATCGTAGCAATAATAATCATCATCATCATGATAATTATGGGGGCAATGAGTCAGCTCCCTCGTCCCACCCCGAACGACGATGCCAAGCGGCTGCTAACAACATCGGTGGCGAGTGACTTGTGGACCAATCCGGGACAATCTCCTCCCCCTCGCCCCCCCCGTAGCCCCCTCCCTTCGCTCCGCTGGGTAAGCGGTAAACCCAAACGATTTTTATTTTACCAGGTAAAGGCCTGACTGAGCTATGAAGTTATTTTTTTTTCAGAAGCTGCCTGGCCACAAATGACAGCTCAACGAAGTGGCTTAACATCATCGTGTGGAAATTCACCGCGGTCAAACACTCTGAACGCGTGACGTTGATTCTAAATGTGGAGGGGAAAACCGGAGGACCAGGAGATAAATCCACGCGATCACGGGGAGAGAAAGACATGCAGACTCCAAATATACAGCAGCAGGCATCGTCAGGGTCGTGATCGAACCCACGACCTCCTGTATACCAGGCGAGGGAGTTAACATCTCCTATCCACTGTGACGATGATGAGAGAGACATGCAGACTCCAAATATACAGCAGCAGGCATCGTCAGGGTCGTGATCGAACCCACGACCTCCTGTATACCAGGCGAGGTAGTTGACATCTCCTATCCACTGTGATGATGATGAGAGAGACATGCAGACTCCAAATATACAGCAGGTGTCAGGGTCGTGATCGAACCCACGACCTCCTGTATACCAAACGAGGTAGTTAACATCTCCTAGGCACCGTAAAGTATGGGTCATCTAGCAGTGGATGCGACAGAAAGCTGTCCATTACCATTATCTATATGCGGGTGAGTCATTGGTTCAGACGGGACACCCTTGCAACCGCCAGTGGCCGCTACACTCGATTACAAATAAAAAAGCAACCGATTATTTAATCGAATTGCGCCGATGCCGCAACCAACCACCCACCAGCACCACTCACTCATTCCGTGTGCGTCCACACATTTCCCCAGGGGGGTGGTGGGGGGGGGCTAGGTGGGGGGAGCTACTTGGCTAATTACGCCTCTAAAAGACTTCCCCGTTAAAACAAAACAAACGGCGCTCTGTGATATTTACCAATGCTCCGTTTAACGCAACACATTTATGAGCCCAGTATAAATAAACATAGCACACGTTGTAACGTGTGTGCACGTGTACAGGGCGTGTGTGTGGAGGGGGAGCGGTGGCGCAGTGGTTAGCGCACCGCGGCTATAAAAAAATAAAAACCCCGACCCACTTGAGGTCGATTCCAGGCCATGGCCAACATCAGTGGCCAGAGTGGTGAAGTATGACCATACGAATTATACAACCCCCGTGACTCGCACGGCGCGGAGAAGTATGTGGTGGTTGTGGTGGTGGTTTTGGTGGTGGTGGTTTTGGTGGTAGTGGTGGTTGTGGTGGTGGTTGTGGTGGTGGTTTTGGTGGTGGTTTTGGTGGTGGTGGTTTTGGTGGTGATTGTGGTGGTTGCGGTTGTGGTGGTGGTTAAGGCACTGCGCCTCAATCCCGCCTGCCTACCTGAGTTCCATTCCCGACCGTAACTGGTAAAAAAAACCTCACTAATTTCTCCACAAAAATGAATGCAAGAATATATTAAAGCACTGGCATCTCCTTGTCACACCTCGCAAGCCTCAGCCTTCGACAACCAGTTACTTCTCAGGAGGCAAGTCTGCCAACATCCATCCATGCACGAACCACGGTCAATGCCTGCTTCGCTCTCCAGATCTAACCAGATCGGGCGCATTCCGGGAGATTTGGTCTCAGAGTTCTTCGTTTGCTAAGCGATGGGGGAATGTTTTTGTGCATCTCAGTGTTTCTGTTAAATCGTCGTCTTATCCACTGCTGGATGAAAGCATCTCCAGCCGCCCCACGGGTCCAGTATTGCAACCATTCATCTCGCTGAACGGAATCCCATCGCTCGATCTCCGCGGTGGTCGCTTGCGTACGTGTGTGCATGTAGGTCGACTCAGCCTCAAATGAGTACCTGGGTGCGATGTTTGAACATCGCCACTCGGGAGATAAAGGTGGCCGGGCGTGGTGCTGGCCACCCACCCCTCTCCCGTGTGTCCTGTCCTGGCCTTCCTAGATACGTGCCACTCGCTCACAAGCACTTGGCCCCCAAACGGTCTGTGCAGGCTATATACGGCAGATCCTTCCTGTATATTTATACCCTCTCGTCTAGAGTCTAATTATTATCTGAGCGTAATCTCAACTCGACCCAAGCGGTGCGGGTAGGGGACCCCACGCGAGAGAAAGACGCGCGGCTTCTCTTTTAGATTTTTGTTTTGCCGAGAGCCATCAAAGGGGACCCGGGCGGTGCTGAATCTCACTGGGATGGAGGCGTGGAGACGATGTGGGCACAACACGCGGACTGCAGCTGAAGAAGAACGACAACAGGCGTGGCGATATCTAACGACGCGCAGGCTGCAATAGCAGCAGCGCAGCAGCCGACGTCAGGAGTTCACCAGTCGCCCGCAGCTCGTTTCAACTTGTTGCGAGAATTGTGAGTTGCCACGACTTTGAGTTGCTACGACTTTAAGTTGCTAGAATTTTGAGCTTGCACAATTTTGAATTGCTAGAATATATCGCGTTGCCACGACATTGGGTTAATAGGACTTTGCGTTTCTCGAATTTTGAGTTTCTAGAATTTTGAATTGCTCAAATATATCGAGTTGCTACAACTTTGAGTCGCAAGCATTTTGAGTTGCTACTACGTTGAGTTGCCGTCTCTCTCTCTTTCTCTCTCTCTCTCTCTATTACCGTTGGCTACGTACGGCGCGAAAGAAGTTTCACGTATAGTGCATGCGATCGAGGGAGACGCGTCGCTGCTCAGTTCAGACCCTGAAGAAGCTCCAATCCAGTAGGCGCGGCAACACGGGGGGCACAGCGACGACAGAAGAAGACGCGATGGGCACAAACCCGAACATCCCATCCTACTTACTCCGCTGCGAGTCGACGGGCAACACGTGACCCATCGTCCTTCAGCCACGGCACGCGCAACCCACGCGCAAACCGCGCGCAACCCAACGCGAACAACATTTCCGAAGACCGAAAAAAATAATCTAGACAAAATTTTGTTTTGATCGCCTAAAGCCTCGGGGGGTGGTTGGGTGGCCTTTGGACCAACGTTAAGGTCCATTGTAAAAATAAAAAAAAACGCTCGCTCACACAAACACGCCGATCTTATCTCTGAGCTCGTCTCGAACCGCCTGCGTGCAGGGATAAGTAACGCGCGCGTCCATGTTGGTCGCGTGATTTACGATGAAAATACAAAGTGCAATTAAGCCGCATTAATGTGGCTCATCATTGACGCCATCGCTGTCCTAAAGACAAACTCCGACACGTGTGTCAATACCATCGCCTGGCCTAAAATGTCTATATAATTCGACTATTTTTATTACGTTAATAAAATAGGCGATGTCTCGAGCAAGGGAGCGCGCCTGTAATCACCCAGCACAGTGGAGGCAATCAGGGAGGGATGGTGGATTACTGCACGACTGTTGTGAAACTCCCTTCTTACCCTTGCCGGGGAAATGTGTGTACGGCAAAAATGTGGACTCGAGCCGTCTCCGTCTGCACGGGATCGAGTGTTTCACCCTCTCACACGCGTGGGTTTTCTCTGGTTCTGTCTGCACGGGATCGAGTGTTTCACCCTCTCACACCCACGGGGTTTCTCTTGTTCTGCATGTACAGGATAGAGTGTTTCACCCTCTCACACCCACGGGTTTTCTCTGGTTCTGTCTGTGCGGGATAGAGTGTTTTCCCCTCTCACACCCGTGGGTTTACTCTGGTTCTGTCTGTACGGGATAGAGTGTTTCACCCTCTCACCCGCGTGGGTTTTCTCTGGTTCTGTCTGTACGGGATAGAGTGTTTCACCCTCTCACCCGCGTGGGTTTTCTCTGGTTCTGTCTGTACGGGATATAGTGTTTCCCCCTCTCACACCCACAGGTTTTCTCTGGTTTTCTCTCCCACATGTAAACACTCATTAATTGGCCGATAACACATCGGTGTGTAGAGGATCGCAGAGCTTGGGCAATTGTTTGCGCCGGCTCCTTCGCCGCGTGGCTGCCTTTCCGTTCGTCTGTGGTCCCTCCTCCTGCCGCCTCTGAATCGGTCTCTCTCTCTTCCAGAGTGAGTGAATACTGTACAGTGCGTTACAAGTTGGAATAATAATTATTGTTGTTGTTGTTATTACAGTGCATTTGTTCAGCGATTTTAGTTTTAAAAAATCCTTACAAAGCCAACGTGTTGTTATTAACGAATGTGTTGAGTTGTTGTTGTTGTTGTCATATGTGCTTGTGTACCACTGCGGTGACGTCATTGGAGCGCTACTGGGTTGTGTATGTTAGACGTGTCGTTGTTAGACGTGTAGATGTTGCAAATGTTAGACGTGCCGTTGTCTCGTAAACCAACCTGAGGCACGCGTACGTGTGAAGCCAACGAGACAATTGCTGTTCGTGTGCAATATTTGTTTGTATACACCTTCGAGATCGATTTGGGATGCGCACAGACACACAGACAACACAGAGAGACAGATGCGCAAAAGGGAGACACACCGAGACACAAACACGGAGACACAGTGAGAGAGACACAGAGAGAGAGAGACGCAGGCACACAGAGATAGGCACACCGTGATGCAGACACACAGAGACCCAAAGACACATGCAGAGAGACATACACGGTGACACAACAAAGATCCCCC
This sequence comes from Lampetra planeri, assembly GCF_965212315.1. NCBI lineage: Eukaryota > Metazoa > Chordata > Hyperoartia > Petromyzontiformes > Petromyzontidae > Lampetra > Lampetra planeri. Next base: position 14,110,943 of record NC_136114.1, read on the forward strand.
GTGTAGCCTTAACAGGCTGTTGGGACAAGTGCTGTTAGCGAGCACCTATGAAGGCCAGAGCGGCACACGAGGGGGTGGGTGGCCAGCACAACGCCCAACCGCCTTTGTCTCCCCAGTGGCAATGTTTTTTTACACACCGCACCAGGTACTCATTTGAGGTTGAGTCGACCTAGGGGAGGCCCAGGACCGATTCAGATACTCGCCAATGAACTTGGGTCGCCAGGATTGTAACGCAGTGCACTAATCGCGACACTACCGCTCCCCACACAGACACGTGGAGACACACACACACCCAGAACACGCAAAGAGAGAGAGAGAGCGAGACAAAGGCACGCACAGACGCATGGCGAGACACGCAAACTGCCTCTACTGACGAAGTCTCCACTCTTCCGTGAGCACATCATCGTGACAAAATCAGCACTGGGGAGACAAAGGTGGTCAGGCGCCGTGCTTGGCTAGCCAAACCCCTCTCGTGCCGTTTCGGCCTCAAAAGGTGCTCGCAAACAGCGCTTGCCCCAGCAGTCTCTTGAAGGCAACACACACGTATGGGATATTGGGCTTTGGTCGCACGTGCGCAGCGAGGGCGGGGGGGTCAGGTCTCACACCGCCCGTATCTCCCGAGACCTCCCACGCTCAACGCACGCATCACACGCGCACAAGAACAACAACAGCAACAGCAGCAGCAGCAGCCGCCGCCGTTCTCAACAAAGTTACGGTGACTTCGCCACAGCGCTTGTGCCAGGCTAGGTGCACGGCGCTCGAGAGCGTGGTTACCACCACGCTCGGCCGCCTTTGTCGACTCCCCGCACCTGGTACTCATTTGAGGCCGAGTAGACCTAGGTGAGGAGGCCCAGGGCCGGTTAACATATCCGCCGTTGTTATTTGTCGAGAGCGGGAATCGAACTCGGGTGGCCGGGTTGGTAGCGCAGTGCGATAACCACTGCGCTACCGCTCCCCAAAGGCGCGTAATTAAAGCTCAAGATGCCTCCCGCACCCCCATAGAGCCTTGAACAGGCTGTTGGGGCAATTGCTGTTAGGGAGCACAGCGCACGAGGGGGTGGATTGCCAGTACCACGCTCGGCCGCATTTATCTCCCCAGTGGCGACGATGTTTACACACCACAAAAAGGTACTCATTTGAGGCTGAGTCGACCTAGGCGAGGCCCAGGACCTATTCAGATGATGGTCACTGGTGTTGGCCGTGAGCGGGAATCGAACTCGGGGATTCCGGTTTCGTAGCGCAGCGCTAACCGCTACACCACCGCACCGGCACGCGCGCGCACACCACAGACACGCACACACCACAGACACGCACGCGCGCGCACACCACAGACACCACAGACACGCACGCGCGCACACACCACAGACACGCACGCGCGCACACACCACAGACACGCACGCGCGCGCACACCACAGACACCACAAACACGCACGCGCGCACACACCACAGGCACCACAGACAGGTACGCGCGCACACACCACAGACACGCGCGCGCACACACCACAGACACGTACGCGCGCACACACCACAGACACGCACGCGCGCACACACCACAGACACGCACGCGCGCACACACCACAGACACGCACGCGCGCGCACACACCACGGGCACGCACGCGCGCACACACCAGTGACACGCACACACCACAGACATCACAGACACGCACGCGCGCGCACACACCACAGACACGCACACACCACAGACACCACGGACACGCACGCGCGCTACAACAGCGATGGCTTGAGGCTCTAGGTTCAGGGTTCGGCGTTGATCAAAGCGCGCGCCCGCCCAATCCGTGTGCACCCCCTCCCACCCCCCTCTACGGTGGCCGTGGGCACGCGGCAGGTGCAGCTGACACGGCCAATGGCTGTGCGGTGGGAGGGGGGACGGGGGGGGGGCACTGCGGGGGGCAGCCGGTGGGGGGGGGGGCCTGGTGGGTGAATTGTCGTGGTGGTGTGATGGCATTTTCACGTGGAGAGCAGCAGCGCATCGACACGCAAGACAAAGATCACCCGTATAGCCTCAACAGACTTTAGTGGCAAGTGCTGTTCGCAAGCACCTATGCAGGCCGGCACGGCACACGAGGAGGTGGGTGGCCAGCACCACGCCGGGCCCGCCTTTGCCTCCCCAGTGGCGATGTTTAAACACCGCACCAGGTACTCATTTGAGGCTGAGTCGACCTAGTTGGAGGCCCAGGACCGGTTAAGATAATCGTCGCTGGCGTTGGTGACCGCGAGCGGGAATCAAACTCGGGTTGGCGGGTTCGTAGCACAGCGACTAACGGCCACGCTACCGCTCCCCACATGGACACACGCGCACACGCGCACACACACGGTGACACACACGGTGACACGCTACCAACAAGCAGCAGCAGGTGGTCGTCCCGCACACGTTGCCAACTGTGCCAGTGGGAGACACCATGGGGCGCTGCTCTTTCTACCGGCAATGCAGTGGCGATTAAGTCGGATATACGGAGCGTGGCTACCCCGGTAGAAAAAAAAAAGCAAACGGGCCTGGAAAACGCCCATCTATGTGCAGCATCCCACAGAGCAAGAGGCCATCATGGTGTAAGAACGATCATTATTATTGTGAAATGTTTATACAGTCCGGCGACTTGGGTTCGATTCCTGGCCCATGCCTTCTTACACCCCTGGCCCATGCCTCCTTACACCAGTGGCGAGTGATATCTAAAGCCAGTCCTGAATGCGACTACAACTACTACAACTATTTTTTTAAAATTTTACCAGGTAAGGCCCACTGAGATGCGTGGCTTTTTTTTTGCAGAAGCGACCTGACAATCACAAATTATCATCACGTGGCAACGTGACGTTGATTCTAAATGCACCCTAGTCCATCGCCAATCCACGTGGGTCGACAGAGTGTGGTGGGAAAGACCTCCATAACCGAGCCCGCGTGGAGAGGAGGCGTCAATCGAGCAGTGGATTGCCACAATGGCTGAAATCGTGAAAATCACAGTACACGACACAGGGAGACACGGGGCCCTGGGACAGGAGGCCTGGGGCTATTGGGACAGGGGGACACGGGCGATAGGCCACGGGTACAGGAGACAGGGAGACACGGGGCACATCGGGGGACAGCGGAAAGGAGACGAGACAGGAAACATTGGGACAATGAAATCCGAGACATGAGTGCATGGTGACAGAGGTGACACCGAGACAGAGGAGACAGGAGGGACAGGGAGAGGACACGTCGCTGGGAGGACGGAGAAGATCAAACCCTTTCCGTACGCGGCGATGTAACTCGATAGGGCGGCGCGAGGAATCCACTGAGCGTGTGTTCGTGATGTGTGCTCGTGTTTTTGTGGGGAGCGGTCGTTGCTAGCGGCTGGCGCGCTACGAATTCGGCCAGCCGAGTTCGATTCCCGCTCACGGCCAACACCCGTGACGATTATGTGAACCGGTCCTGGGCCTCCCCTAGGTTGACTCGGCCTCAAATGAGTACCTGGTGCGGTGTGTAAACATCGCCACTGGGGAGACAAAGGCGGGCCGGGCGTGGTGCTGGTCACCCTTCATGTGCCGTGCCGGCCTTCATAGGCGCTCGCTAACAGCATTTGCACCAAGAGTAATTCTCGATTAGAAGTTTTCGTGACTGCAAGGATTCATACTCTTTGTTTTTTTTGGTAAAGTCACGTTGGTGAAAAATGTAAATAAATTACGACGTTTCGGGCGCAACGCAAGCGTCCTTCTTCAGGTGGGGACAACTTAGCGAAAGCACATCTTTGGTGTGACTTACCGAAATCTATGCACCAACAGTATGTTAAGGCTATACGGGCGATCTTTGTCCTTGTTTGCATCTAAGGGTGTGTGTGTGTGTGTGCTTGTATGTGTATGTTAGTGTGTGTTGATTGATGTGTGTGTGTGTGTGTGTTGATTGATGTGTGTGTGTGTGCGCGTGGGGGCGTTGGAACACCGTCACATTTATCCACGCACTGCGCTCCGATTCTAACCGCCTGTGTTCGATACTCGAACACGCTGAGCCGCAGAGTCTGAACCGATCCAGTGCTCGGTCCACCCCTCCACGAGGTCGACCAACGGGTGCGTTTGAACGTCGTCCCCCGACGGCGCGGGAAAGACAAAGGCGAGCGGGCGTGGTTGCTGGCCAACAAATACACTCGCAGCACTTCTCCTACGCAGTCTTTGGGGCCCAATGCGCAGTGTTGACGCCTTTGTGTTTGTGTACTTACGTGCGACTAATCTCGTCTTTGTGTCTCTGCGCCTGCCGCCTGTAACTGCACAAGTGGGCGTGTGTCCTCAACACAGAGACTCCTTCCTGGAATCTTAAGCAAAAAAAAAACATCGAGCCATTATCTATCGGCCGCTGGATGGAAGGCCGGGTCTATCAACCGCTGGATTAAGGTGTCCCACGAGCCGTTGCGTTAAAATAAAAATAAACTAAACGCTCTGCGAGCTTGAATTTGTAAGATGAAATTTTAAAAAATAAAACTTTACGTTTTTTTTCAAAGTGATTTGTTTACCTGACCTGTACTTTGCACACCTGTCGTGTTGTTGCATTGTTTGTTGTTGTTGTTGTTCTCACCCTGCTGGACATCTGTTAAAAAGGGGGTTTCTTTAAGGCGCATCGGATTCCTCCGCTGTGAACCCATACTCTGATCCTGTCTCTCCGGCTCGTGCCCGCACGCGAGGTCACCAGCTCGTCGCTCCATCCCTGCCCCGTGTCCCGCGCTTTTCCTTTGGTCTGCCACTCGGCGTTTGGGGTCTCGACCACAGGAGCGGTCGCTCGACACCTTTCTAACAGACGGCGCAGATGTCCCCAAACGTGCGTTCGCTCTCTCTCGCTCGCTGATCCGTGCCTCAGTCTTTCTTGTCTCCCAGCCGAGTACCCGAGGAAGCGCTTCTCAAACAAAACAAAGGCAAAGGTCCCCCCGTATAGTCTGACGAGGCTGTCGGGGCAAGTGCTGTTCGCGAGCACTGATTGTTGTTGTTATTGGACGACACTTGCGCTCGATAGAGTGGTGCGGCCGAAACAAACCTCACTCCCCAGACATCGTCGCCTCTCGAGTCCTCCTCTGGACGCAATGTACCCGCTTGAGGCCGAGTCTACCTAGAGGAGGTTAACAACTTGCCGCCGATGATATCCAGAACCGAATGCATGTCCGCCCGGTTAAGCATAGGAGCAGTGCGTAAATCACAGCGCCAGCGCTCGTTCTATAAACACGCCACTTAAGCACACTTAAGTTCAAGGAGGAAGGGGTCTTATCGTATGTATTTAGTGGGGGACTTGGCATATGGCTTTACCCAGTCCCCCCCCCCACACACAGCCCAGTTGTTGTCCCTATCATCCTACAAGGCAAAGATCCCCCGTGTAGCCTCAACAGAACACACTCACACACACTCACACACACACTCACACACCCACACTCACCCACACTCACCCACACTCACATTCTCATAAACACCTAAACCCTCCCGCGGCCTCATTCAAAGTCTCACGGCACTTGAATGCACAAACTTCCAACCCCCTTATTACAACAGCCGCAAATGATCGCGACAGATGCTCTCAACCCGGCAATTCGCGACAACATCACACGGTGGATGCTTCCAAACCCGACTCGCATCTCCAGACGCTGGCGGGGGGGGGGTATGGGGGGGGGGGTAAGGGGGTGGAGGGGTGGCTGTATGTGTGTTGAACTTTCGTACCGTACGTAGCCAAACGTGCTAATGGAAGGGATAATGGGGGGGGGGGGCATATGTACATTATGTTCATAGATTTCAAATAATAAGGCGACCATGCAGTCACAGACAGAGGGGGCAGAGGAAGAGTCCTGAGTCTGCTCGTTGTTGACAGGGTCAGGGAGCCGACAGCACGGGACGCTGGGTGGAAGCGGTGTTTCGCTGCGCGGTGGATTACGCTCGAAGTGGGGGGAGGGGGGGCAGAGGGGGAATGGGTCACCCTCACCAATTGTGGTGAATGCATTGGCCACTCGCGGCTGCTGTAGTGGGGGTGGCGGTGTTAGTCCATCACATTCTTATCCGCGCGATGCGATAGTTGTAACGCGATCGCCAATCGACTGTCTGAAACCACCCGATGAATGAACCGAGAGAGAGCAGAGAGAGAGAGTGTGTCCCTTCGAACCCCCCCCCCCCCCCCGAGTCTGCCAAGCGGGCCAAATAAGTGACAGCGTCGAGTGCTACGTCGCCTTCGCACGCGTGGCTGAGCTCTCTCCGCTTCTCTCTTTCCACGCGAAGGCAGAGCAGAGAAGGAAAATAAAAAAAACACAACACTCATCGACTGAGCCGCGAACCCACTTCAATGTGGCAGGACCAGTTCTAAAAACCAACGGAACGCGACGAGCCTCGAAACTCGCCGATGCTCTCCGAGGTATATAACCGCGTGGGTTACAAGAATGAGCATTATTAAAGAGTAGTAGTACAATGACACCGATAAGTAAGTGACGAGCAAGAGACCAGTTCATGCGAAGGGAGTGAGATGAATGGTAGCAGCAGCAGCAGCAGCGGCAGCACTGGAGCGAGAGTGATGGGCGACGGCGTGGGGGGAGGCATTCATCCAGCAGTGGATTAACAAGAGCCGACGATGAATACACCACGCGGCAAAAGTAAAACCTCATCATTCCCCACTCTCGCTCCCTCGCTCCGTTCGTTCATCCGCTCGGCTGCGCATGGCACTCTCCCTCCGCTCTACGAGTTACGAGGCGACCGGCGTCGGGACGCGAACGCCGGCGGGAGGAGGTTTTGCCGCGGCGGGTGAAAGAGACGCGGCGGTGGGACCTGCCCTCCCGATGGATGACTTACCGAGCAGGGACAGCAGCAGCAGGCAGAGCGCCGCACACGCGACGCAGATGGGTCGCATGCCTCTTGCCTCCTCTCGTCTCCACGCCGCGCGCTCCGATCTCCGGACACACCGATGTGGCTCGTCTACTCCCCTTGCCGACGTCGGTTGCTTTCCCTTCTACCGCAGGACGCACGCGCCCTTTGAGCGGCGCGTTGGTGCTCCGGAGGGTCTATCACTCGCGCCCACCTCTCCGCCGCTTCTCTCGTCTGCAGCGTAATGAGAGACCCCAGTGACTCTCGCCGCCGCTGCTGCGCTCCGCTCGTGAAAAAAACTGCGCCACACACAAAAAAAAGTTGCATGCGCTTGGCTCGCCTGACTCCTCCTTCCCCCTCCCCTCCCTCTTCTCCCCACTCACTCCCCTTCTCTCCCCTCCTCTCTCCCCTCTTCTCCACTCCCCACTGCTCGTTCCTCCTCCTCCTCCCTCCCTCCCTCTCCCCTCCTCCCCCGCGGCTTCTCCCCTCCCAGCGACACTCTCCCGCTCACTCAAACCACCGCGCGCTCACGCCTCATTCCAATCCGAGAATAAACCTGGTCGCGTCCATTCCGTGGGCAGGGGTAGTAGGGTGGGGAGGAGTGGGGTGGAGTGGGGGGTGTAGATGGGGGTGCACGAGGCGGGGGATGCCTCGCGGTGGTCGTGGTGGGGGTAGGGATGGGAGAGGGCGCGAACTCTGAACCCCGAGACTCGACGTGCCGTGCGCTGACTTCAGCGAGCGCATCTGCAACATCGCCCGCCGCTCCACCAGGATTGTGCGCGCGCGTGTGTGTGTGAACGCGTATAGGTCGACTCAGCCTTAAATGAGTACTCGGTGCGGTGTGTAAATATCGCCACTCGGGAGACAAAGGCGGGCGGGCTTGGTGCTGGCCACCCACCCCCCCCACTCGTGTGCCGTTCCGGCCTTCATAGGTGCTCGCAAACAGCACTTGCCCCAACAGGCTGTTAAAGGCTACACGGGGGGTCTTTGTCTTTGAACGTGTATAGCTGCGGGGAGTGGCAGCGCAGTGGTTAGCGCACTGCGCGATGAACCCGGTGTATGTGCAGAACGATTGCCAAATGTGCACGGAGAGCACGTACGGCGTAGCGTCGACGAAATGCACAGAGATGTTCACGACCTCGCCTGGTATACAGGAGGACATGGGTTCGATCCCGACCCCTAACGCCTGCATATTTTGAGTTTTGCGTTTCCCTCTCCCCGTGGTCGCGTGGATTTTTCTCCGGGTCCTCCGGTTTTTCCCTCCACATTTATAATGGACATGCGCTAAGAGCATTTGGCTGCGATAAATATCGACGTGATAAGCCACTCCATTGAGCTATAATTATTTGTGGCGAGGTTGTTTCTAGAAAAGAGCTATAAAATAGCACAGTGGGCCTGACCTGGTAAAATATTTTAAAAAGTTTGTTTCGTGCTTTATAATATAGCGCTGCGCCGGCACGCGCCAGGTGGTGTGTGTGGGGGTTTTTTTTCCACTGCAAGAAGCGTGAACCGTGCCGTTGACACTCCGCGCAATGAATGCGTGCGCAGTGATGGCATACGAGAGGCCTCTAGCGGGGGAGGGGCGTGGGAGTGGGGGGACGGGGACAAATGGGGCCTTGATTTGGAGATGGGTGGGTTACCAAAAATATTGAGAACCACCGGGCCAGAGTTTGGTTGTCGAGGGTTGTTGCTCAGCCCCAAACAGCCTTTACCCTCCCCCTCCCCTCTATTGAACCCCTGTCGCATTCTCTGTCTCTATCCGCATTTCGTGTGCGGTGCCGCCCGAGTGCCGCGTGGGGCTCACAGCTGACACGGGGGGGGCAGCCTCCCTTCCTCTCTCTCTACCACCCGCGCACTCACGCTGACAGCACGGCTCAGCGGTGGCTAGATGTTAACTACCTCGCCTGATGTACAGGAGGTGGTGGGTTTGATCCCAACCCTGACGCCTACTGCTGTATATTTAGAGTTTACGTGTCTCTCTCTCTCCCCGTGGTCGTGTGAATTTTTCTCCGGGTCCTCCGGTTTTCCCCTCCGCATTTAGACTCAACGTCACGCGTTTAGAGCATTTGGCTGCTATCAACGTCCTCGCGATGATGATGAGAAGCCACTTCGCTGAGCTATCATTTGTGGCCAGGTAGCTTCTGAAAACAAATCGCTATGAAGCTCAGTGGGCCTTAGCTGGTAAAAATAAAAAGTAGTAGTGCTGTAGTCGTATTTCACGGGCCGTCCACGACCCGTCGGATTAACTGTTCCGCCCATAAACAAACCCAGCCTGACCCCCCCCCTCCGTCCCTGGTCTCACGCCGCCACTCGTCGATCTCACGCCACCCTCTGGACGCTCTCTCTCATTACCCAATAAACATTGCGGGCGATGAATGGGCCCGGTCTTCAGTGCACGTGTGCTGTGGAGAAGGGACGCCGCCCAAAACGTCGCCTAATACATCGATAAAATGTGTGTGTTTCCTTTGTAGGCCGCACACACATTGCTGTTACTGACGGATGTGTTGAGTTTGTTGTTGTTGTCTGTGCACCACTGCCAACGCATAAACAGTATTATTAAATCATGTGTTCGCTTCTTACCGTCTCCCAGGTTTCAGAGAATTATAAATTAATGGGAATGTATGCGCGCGCGTGTGTGCAGGTCGACTCAGCCTCAACTGAGTATCGCTTGCGGTGCCTAAGCATGGCCACTGGGGAGACAAAAGCGGCCGGGCGTGGTGCTGGCCTCCCACCCCCTCGTGTGCCGTGCCGGCCTTCATAGGTGCTCGCTTACAGCACTTGCCCCAACAGTCTGTGAAGGCTACACGGGGATCTTTGTCTTTTTGCGTGCAGGTGCGTGTCACCGCGCCACAAACCCGGCCATCCGAGTTCGATTCCTGCTCACGACCAACACCAGTGACGAATAATCTGAACCGGTCCTCAGCTTCCTCTAGGTCGACTCAACCTCAAATGAGTACCTGGTGCGGTGTGTGTAAGCATCACAACTGGTGGAGACAAAGGCGAGAGAGGTGGTAGAGAGAGAGAGGGGGGTAGAGAGAGGGGGTAGAGAGAGGGGGTAGAGAGAGAGGGGGTAGAGAGAGAGGGGGTAGAGAGAGAGGGGGTAGAGAGAGAGGGGGGTAGAGAGAGAGGGGGGTAGAGAGAGAGGGGGGTAGAGAGAGGGGGGTAGAGAGAGAGGGAAGGGGTAAGAAGGAGGAGAGCAGAGCGTTAAATATTTTGTTATCCTTTCATTTAAAAAGGGGGGGGGGCACATAAATCAAAGCATTGAAAAAAAAACTCAATGATGAACGAAGCAAAGTGTCGACTACACCGAGCATCTTCTTGTTTCCTCTGATCGTAAAAAAATATTAAAAGACGACCGGGCGAACTGCTTGTCATCCACTCCGCTGGTGTGCCGTGCCGGCGTTCATAGGTACCCTTCATGCGAACAGCACTCGCCCCCCAAAAACATTGCGTTGAAGGCTATACGGAGGATCTCCGTGTCTTCGTGTACGCGTGTCTGTCTGCTCCCCCTGCCCGCGTTGTTCCTGCTTCGTGCAAGTCACGGCACGCTCACTTCTCCCTTGGGAATCATCCCTCGCTCGCACCGATCTCGTCCGACCTGATCATCGCGCGCGGGACACCACGCCGATGCATTGAAGCGTCTTGCGTTACAGCGGCGGTTCTTAGCCTTGACTGCAGCCCTGCACCCCTTTTGGTTCTCGATTGTTTAAAAAAATATATTTATAATGTTAACAAACACATTGGTTTGGTGAAACAAAGTAGTTGTACGTTCGTGCCCGCGCTTAATTTGTGTTTCGATGATGTAACTTCTATTTATATAAACAAAAAATCTGGCCATCATTGGAACCTCCTTTGCCAGTAGCAAAATATGATAATTGTTTTTTTTAGCCTTTTATCTGGCAACAAAACTGACACCTTTTTTTTACCCCGAGCTCTCATACTCTGATGGTGCATTGCCTTTGAGTTGGGCACGGAGAGCAGAGCGCACGATGTACGACAATCGCAGATCAGTCAATCAATCAAGTCTTCACTTGCCGTGCAAAAGATGCAATTCAAAGTGCTGTAGAGATCAAAGAAAACATTCATAATAGAGGGGTTTTTTGTGTGTTAGATCTCGTAAATTTACGTGATTCAACCCCAAAAACCTCCATTATTGATGATATTGGACGCGAAAGACTACGTGTTAACCAAAAGAAAACAATGTTAAAATTGCTAAATCGCAAAAGCAATACAAGTAATTTCCATACACAACTAAATTACATTATCATAAATTGCTATCAAAGGCGTTTTAAACAAAAAAATAACACTGCAAAATAGTCTTAAGTAAAAGCAAGTTTAAAAAAGGTACGTTTTTAGATTTAACTTCAAATTGCTTAATGATCGCGATACAGACTTGACTGATTGAAAGACTTGACAATTTGAGATCGCGTCCTGCTGAGTGGGTAAGCGATGCCCACCCCTTCAAGCAACGGCATGGCGGCCTCCCCGCCCCACCTCACCTGTCCACGTGACCCCACCCCATCTGTCCACGTGACCCCCCCCCCCTCACCTGTTCACGTGACCCCACCTCACCTGTCCTCAGAAGCACCGCTGCCCGCGGGCCCGTGGCGATCATCACGGAAGGGGGAGGGGAGTGGAGGGCAGGAAGCCATCAATCGCTCAGCCACTCAATCAATCAGTCAATCGATACCCTTTAACCAGATGAGAACCCATTAAGATTAATTATCTCCTCCGCAGACGGTGGGCTGTTGTGGTTACGCGATTCGTAATCACAGGATACGGGGGCGCAGTGGCTTATGCACCGCACTCGGGACCCGCAGGCATGAATTCGATTCTGGGCATCAGTGGCGTGCGATAACTAAACTGGTGAATGATATTGCCCCGTCCCCCGCCACCCGGCCCCGCCAACCGCCCCCCTCCCCGCCAAGCCCTTCACCAACACGCAATGACCAGCGTGGTGAAGTATGGTCAATCGTCCTCCATGAAGGAAGGCCTTCATCCAGCAGTGGATTAACAATGGACTGTAAATTATTGCGTTATCTTGGTTTAAATGTCGATTTACCTGCCATGCGATGTTACATACCTTTAGCGTGACTGATAGACGCGTGCTATGCCTCGTGTATGGGTCGAAAACAACCCCCCCCCCCAGATAACTCGAAGGGAACTCAGAAGCAGCTCTGTGACATCAGCTTCCGCGGGCAGTTCTCTAACACGGAGTCACGCACCGAATCGGCGTTTCGTCTCGCACAACGCGACACTCGTTCGCACAACGCGAACAGCCGTTCAGCCCGGGGAATTGGCGGCTCTGCGCGTGGCTGTCTGTGACTCAGCGCGCTGTGGTGGAGGAGAGGACTGGTGGATCACACGATTGCTGCCAAACTTCCCCGCGGGCGACGAGGAGTTGCCATGCCCGGGCTTGCCAGGAGACGGCGGTTATAGCAACTGTGTTCCATCCGTATGGAATCGCGTATTGCGTGGGGGTTGTTACGGTGTTTCGGCATCCTTCCACGTGCATCATCATCATCATCACGATCCATGGGCAATTGTTTCCACTTTCCTCTCTGTCTTGTATTGCCAACATGCTCAAGCAGTGCCACATCTCTCTGGCACCAATCTCTTACGGTGTCGTCGTCAAGCCATTCTCTGTTTGGTCTTCCTCTCATTCCGGTTCCTTAAATTTTTCTCAACAACAACAACAACTCAACACGTTTCATTATCCTGTTGCGGTCCATCCTACATATGTGTCCAAATACATGGTCAACACTCATGTGTTGGCTGAAAACATCTTAATATATAGAGGACCACAGCGCTTTGGGCAATTGTTGGGAGCGCCGACTCATCACCACGTGGTTGCTGCTGCTGCTGCTGCTGCCTTACCGCGTGTCTGTGGTTCCTCCGCCTGGCGCCTCTGAGGCGTGCCCCCAATCTCTGAGTCGTCCTCTATCTCTTTCTGAGTCGTCCCCCTCACCCCTCTCTCTCTCTCTGAGTCGTCCTTCCCCCCCTCTCTCTATCTCTCTCTGAGTCGTCCCCCTCACCCCTCTCTCTCTCTCTGAGTCGTCCTTCCCCCTCTCTCTCTCTCTGAGTCGTCCTTCCCCCTCTCTCTCTCTCTGAGTCGTCCTTCCCCCTCTCTCTCTCTCTGAGTCGTCCTTCCCCCTCTCTTTCTCTCTCTCTGAGTCGTCCCCCTCACCCCTCTCTCTCTCTGAGTCGTCCCCCTCACCCTTCTTTCTCTCTCTCTGAGTCGTCCCCCTCACCCCTCTCTCTCTCTCTCTCTCTCTGAGTCGTCCTTCCCCCTCTCTCTCTCTCTCTGAGTCGTCGCCCTCAACCCTCTCTCTCTCTGAGTCGTCCTTCCCCCTCTCTCTCTCTCTGAGTCGTCCCCCTCACCCCTCTATCTCTCTCTGAGTCGTCCTTCCCCCCCTCTCTCTCTCTGAGTCGTCCCCCTCACCCCTCTCTCTCTCTCTGAGTCGTCCTTCCCCCCCCCCTCTCTCTCTCTCTCTCTGAGTCGTCCTTCCCCCTCTCTCTCTCTCTGAGTCGTCGCCCTCAACCCTCTCTCTCTCTCTGAGTCGTCCTTCCCCCCCTCTCTCTCTCTCTCTCTGAGTCGTCCCCCTCACCCCTCTATCTCTCTCTGAGTCGTCCTTCCCCCCCTCTCTCTCTCTGAGTCGTCCCCCTCACCCCTCTCTCTCTCTCTGAGTCGTCCTTCCCCCCCCCTCTCTCTCTCTCTCTCTGAGTCGTCCTTCCCCCTCTCTCTCTCTCTGAGTCGTCGCCCTCAACCCTTTCTCTCTCTCTGAGTCGTCCTTCCCCCCCCCTCTCTCTCTCTCTCTGAGTCGTCCCCCTCACCCCTCTCTCTCTCTCTCTCTGAGTCGTCCTTCCCCCCCTCTCTTTCTCTCTCTCTCTGAGTCGTCCTTCCCCCTCTCTCTCTCTCTGAGTCGTCGCCCTCAACCCTCTCTCTCTCTCTCTGAGTCGTCCTTCCCCCTCTCTCTCTCTCTGAGTCGTCCCCCTCACCCCTCTCTCTCTCTCTCTCTGAGTCGTCTTTCCCCCTCTCTCTCTCTCTCTGAGTCGTCGCCCTCAACCCTCTCTCTCTCTCTGAGTCGTCCTTCCCCCTCTCTCTCTCTCTGAGTCGTCGCCCTCAACCCTCTCTCTCTCTCTGAGTCGTCGTCCCCCCCCACCCCTCTTTCTCTCTCTCTGAGTCGTCCCCCCCTCTCTCTATCTCTTTCTGAGTCGTCCCCCTCACCCCTCTCTCTCTCTCTCTCTGAGTCGCCCCCTCCTCTCTCTCTCTGAGTCGTCCTCCCCCTCTATCTCTCTCTGAGTCGTCTTCTATCTCTCTCTGAGTCGCCCCCCCTCTCTCTCTCTCTGAGTCGTCCTCTCTCTCTGAGTCGTCCCCTCTCTTTCTCTCTCTCCGAGAATTAGCAGCGAATACCGTGCAGCGGCAGCGGTGGCGGCGGCGCGTTCCAAGTTGAAATCATCACCATTATTACTATATTAACAGAAAATCATTCATAATAGAGGTGTTTTGGGTAAAAAATCATCACGCAAAAAATACCGGCGATTGACTTTGTTGTTTTATTTTTTGGTTTAACCGGGGGCATTGCGCGAATACCACCGCCGCCGCTAGCCACCCCCGGGCGTTGCTCACAAAGGGGACGCGGGCATCAGCGGAGTATTTCATTTCGCCCAATTAGTGCCTGCAGCGTAACGCGAGCTCGCACTCAGATCTAACGCGATGGTCAGCGGGGGGTTAAGAGAGCCCCCTCGGATGAGACGCCGCTGGCTTGAATTTCGCCCCCGAGTCTCACGTCGCGCTGACAGTTTCATTGTGCGGCGGTGATTCTGAATGCGCTGCTTCTACGCGGAATGCTATTATCTGGCCCGCGATGTGACTTTGTGAGCGTTGATATTTTTTTTGGGGGGGGAGATTTAAAAAAAAAATTGTATCGCGAGGTAGGCCGGGTGACTCAGAGGTCAGAGATGCTGAGCCGACACCGCTGAGATTTTGGGTTTCGAATTTGACACCGGGTTCTCAAGTGTATCGAGTTTGCTGATGGATTAATCCCGCTCACTGATGAATCACATACTCATGGATTCACATCGAGACACATAGACTCACGTATAGACACATAGACTCACATACACACAGACTCACTTTGAGACCCATAGACTCACGCAGAGACCCACAGACTCACATCGAGACACATAGACTCGTATAGAGACAATAGACATACACAGAGACCCATATACACACAAGGACACCTATAGACTCACATAAACTGAGTTGTAAGTTAAGCGTGGCGAGCCTCACATAGAGATTTATCAACCCATAGACTCACATATAGACCAATAAACTCACGTAGACACCCATAGGTTCGCACACACACACACACGTACACGCGGTATTTGAAACGTTGCCGGAAGATTGTTCAAAGCGGGCCGTGGTTTGAGATCTGTGACCGCATTCGCACTGTGAGCTGCTCTTAATTATCCATCTGCGAAGGGGATGATCACCACTTAGACATAGACTCCGGCATTGATCTTCAGTCGAACATACCGACAGCCTACCCTGCCACCGCAAAACCACCACCACCACCACCAAGGGACAAAGATCCCCCGTATAGCCTTAACTGACGGTTGAGGCAAGAGCTGTTAAGCGAGGTGGGGGAGACCTACAACACTACGGCCGGTCGCCTTTGTCTGATGTATGCATGTATAACTTTTTTCGCACCGTACGCACCGCATCATTTAAGGTTGAGTCGACCTAGGGGAGGACTAAGACCGGTTCACGTCCGAACCAAAGACAAATGTCCCCCGTATAGCCTGAACAGACTGTTGGGGCAAGTGTTGTTGGCGAGCACCTATGAAGGCCGGCACGGAACACGAGGGGTGGGTGGCCAACAGCACGCCCGGCCGCCTTTGTCTCCCCAGTGCCGATGTTTGTACACACCGCACCAGGTACTCATTTTGAGGCTGAGTCGACCTAGAGGAAGCCCAAGACCGGTTCAGGTAATCGCCACCGGTGTTGGCCGTGAGCGGGCATCTAACTCGGGTCGCCGAGTTGTCGTGGCTAGCGTGCTAACCACTACACCACCTGCACCTCCCCTCCCCCCCATCTTTACACAAGCGATGGTTTGGCCCTTGCACCGCAGTAAAACTGAAAAGAGAACCACGTGGCGGGGGGGAGTGCTGGCGAGGCTTGCGAAGGTGGCATGGGGGGGGGGGGGGGCCTGGGGGCCTCTGCCCCACCCCGGGCGCAGGGCATCTGACGGCGGTCGAGTTAACACGGCGGGCGAACGTGGAGGCTGGCGAGTGACTTGGCGCACACGCAGCAGCGACGCAGCGAAGTCGAATTGAACTTTCCACCAATTGCCCGCGACAATCGGCGCCTGCTCCCTGCGCGCTCCCTTTTCTCTCGCCGCGTGAGCCCCCTGCCCTCCCTCCCTCCCTTCGTCCTCTCCCTCCCCTCCCTCCCTCTCCTTGCTCCCTCCCCTCCCCTCCCCCCTTCCCTCCCCTCCTCTCCCCTCCCTCACCTCCTCTACCCTCCTCTCTCCTCCCCTCCCCCCTCCCCTCCCTCACCTCCCCTCCCTCACCTCCCCTCCCTCCCTCCCACCTTCCCCTCCCTCCCTCCCTCCCCTCACCTCCCCTCCTCTCCCCTCCCTCCCTCACCTCCTCTCCTCTCCCCTCCCTCCCACCTTCCCCTCCCTCCCTACCTATCCCTCCCCTCCCTTCCCTCGCTCCCTCCCTCACCTCCCCTCCTCTCCCCTCCCTCCCCTCCCTCCTCTCCCCTCACCTCCTCTCCCCTCCCCTCCTCTCCCTCCCCTCCATCCCACATTCCCCTCCCTACCTTTCCCTCGCCTCATCAAATACCCAAATATTTCTTTAACTCCGCTCCCTTTCCGCCTCGAATAATTCGCGTGACTCTCTCGCGCTCTCAATATTTTCTTTCTGTACACCGAAACTATTCTTTAATTATTATTTCCTTTTCCCATTTCTTACCCTGGAGCAAAGATCCCCCACGTCTACCCCCCTTTGTCCCATACCCCCCCACCACCCCCCACTTTAAACCCCCCCCATACCCCGCCTCTGCCCCCTCCCACCGCCCTTCATTCATTGAAACCTGCACAGCGCCATTGTGAGCGGCGAAGCGGGGTGACGCTCATTGAACGGCAGGTGCAGCCCAGCCCAGTGCAGCCTAGCCCAGCCTAGCCCAGCCCAGTGCAGCCTAGCCCAGTGCAGTGCAGCCTAGCCCAGTGCAGCCTAGCCCAGTACAGCCCAGCGCAGCCTAGCCCAGCCTAGCCCAGTGCAGCCTAGCCCAGTACAGCCCAGCGCAGCCTAGCCCAGCCTAGCCCAGTGCAGCCTAGCCCAGCCTAGCCCATTGCAGCCTAGCCCAGTATAGTAAAGCCTCGCGTAACCCAGCATGGCCCAACCGAGCACAGTCCCTGCGCTGTGCCTCATCTCTTCTCCATTCATTCCCCAGACCTCGGGAATTAAAAAAAACCCTCGCGCAGCGTTGGGTTCGCCGTGGAGGTCAAAACCAAATACCCCCGCCCCACCACCCCCCTCTAGCCTGACAATCGCTGTAGCCCAGGGGGTCAGCATCCGAAATGACACGAGTTCACGTTTCATTTCGAATTCGGTACAAGACTCAATATTTCAAGAGCTCAACAGCCGCAATGCGCGTGATAAACACCACGTCGCGGAAGCAGTCCATGACGAGCCTGCATGGGGCACCGGGGCACCAGCTTGCCCGAGCCCCTTCGCCGTAGACTGTCGAGGCGGCGAGAGCGCTGTTAGCGAGCACCCATCACGGCTCGCTCGCACGTTCGCGCAATTAAGCAACGCCCGCTCGCCTCCGCTTCCCCGGAATCGGAATCGGTTGTCGTCTTAGGCGGCGCGGATGGAGGCCTCTCCCAGGAGAATCACGAGTTCCTCGCGATGTGAACGCGCCGTCTGTAGCCATTGCACCCGAGCTGATTCAATCGTTCCGGCTCCGCAGCGCGCGTGGTTTTTTTTTCCTCGGGCGCATTTCCCCCACCCCCCCTTCTCCCTCCTTCGGCTGCCGCTCCATCCTTAGTCTCGACCAAAGGCCACGAATGATCCCGTCTGGCCACCGTGTCCCGCCCCCCGAAGCCCCACTTTCACTTTTCTTTTTGACAGTCCAACGCGGTGTCTCTAACCCCTGGCTACGATCTGTCACCCACGCGTGTCTCTCTCTCCCCCTCCCCCCTCTGTCTCTCAGCCTAAATTCCCGGAGGGGTGGAAGATGGCAACTCTGTTAAATGACGGAATGTCATCAACTCAGCGATCGAACATCGATCATCGATCATCGATCTGCCCGGTCTCCAGATCAACAACACACACACACACGTGTAATCCTGCTACATCAGCCCACGGGATGTGCCCAAATCTCTAAGGCAGCCACCGTTAAAACATGAATCTGTGCCTATGGGGGGCTTCAGCCTCCGTGTGTCTAAAAATAAGGACCGAAATTATTTCTGCTTCCCGCAGTGAGTCGCTCGCGGGGTCGAGTCGCGCGGATCATTGCGCACGGAAGCCGAAGTCGACTTGCAAACACGTGCCGCTAAGCCGTCTCGTCCGTGAGCGAGACCACGCGTGTGTGTGTGTTGTTTGTGTGTGTTGTCTGTTTGTGTTGTCTGTGTGTGTTGTGTTTGTTGTGTGTTGTGTTTGTTGTGTGTGTGTTGTTTGTTGTGTTTGTTGTGTGTGCGTTGTCTGTGTGTTGTGTGTGTGTTGTTTGTGTGTTGTGTGTGTTGTTTGTGTGTGTATTGTTTGTGTGTTGTGTTGTTTGTGGGTGTTGTTTGTGTGTGTTACTTGTGTGTTGTTTGTGAGTACGTTGTGTGTGTTGTTTGTGTGTGTTGTGTGTGTGTTATTTGTGTGTGTTACTTGTGTGTTGTTTGTGAGTGCGTTGTGTGTGTGTTGTGTGTGTTGTGTGTGTGTTGTTTTTTGTGTTGCACAGTCTGAGCGTCCGGCTGGGGTGTTAGTGGAAGTGTTAACCAGTGGTGCTGGGATTGGCGAGAACCAAACAAAGACAAAGGTCCCCCGTATAGCCCAAGCATACTGTTGGGGCAAGTTCGTGTGAGCGAGCAGCACCTACGACGGCCAGAAACGGCTCACAACGGGGGGGCGGGGGGAGGGGTGGGTGGCCAGCACCCACGCCCGGCCGCCTTTGTCTCCCCATAGCTGATGTCTCATGCCGTACACACCGCAGCGGGTACTCAATTATGGCTGAGTCGACTTCGTAAGGGGAAACCCAGGGCCGGTTCAAATATTCGCCACTGGCCGGGTTGGTAGTGCAGTGCGCTAAAACCACGACACTCCCGCTCCCCCTACACACACACACACGCGTATATTGGTCTGTACATATCTTCATACATACACGTAGACTGTGGCAGGGCACGTCTGCTGGCTGTTTAGTTATTTAGCTATTTACATAATGCATAGCGAGTGCACGGATGAGGCAGCGTGGGTTTGACAGCAGACTTGGGGGACCGGGAGAGAAAGAGGAATTGTGAGTCGGATTTATACTGGAAAAGACGCGAGAAAGTCTACAGCGGTATCTCAGTGGGATCGGGCACCTCAAGACGAGGGCGTATTTATTTAATATGGGTCTCGATATGCGTATATGGCTGTCTTTGTGAATATGACTCTCTTTGAGAACTGGAAATGGCTCTCTGTGTGACTATCAGGCCTTCTATATGGATGCATGCGTTGGTGTATGGGTCTCCATGCTAATCTAAGTAAGGGTTCATAAGACACGGTAATACAATTTGGATTTACATAGCACCTAAAGGCTAAAACGCGTAATAAAGTTGTTTTTTTTTTATAAAGAAATCAAAATAACTTTAACCGTTCGGATAGCTACCGCCTTAGTGCTGCGTGGAAGCGAATCATCAAATACTGTAATACATTGCTTAAATGCATGCCTACAAAGGGCAGCGTACTTCAATAGCGATTCCCGTATGTAGGGCTATTTTGATAAACACAATAGACAGGAAGGGAAAGTTCAAAGGGCTCGCATAATGCACATGCATAATGTGCGTTGCCTCAGTAATCCCCCCCCCCCCCCACATTGTGCAAGAGCGCAGAAGCGTGGTCACCACATCTACGCCTCTATATAAGGAACGAAACAGGTGGACTTCTCCACAAATCTGGCTGTCGTCTGATGAAGCTAGTTGTAATTACTGGCGAAACGTCGTACTCAGTTTGTCAATGTTGTGGCTTGGCTCTCCAACACACCGGTGTGCTGTACTAGTGACGAATTGGCCACGTTCTGTTTACGTGACAACCCTTACTAGTTGGCTGTGTCGGGTGGTGGCGGGTTTTAACGACACATTTATATATTTACAGGATATAACCCAAAACCCGCCCCCCCCCTCTATTATGTATGATTTTGGTCGTGAAAGCCTGCTACGTGATTAACCTAAAATGCGCCTACATCTCAAGACGACGTAACAGATGATGAGAGAAAGAGGGAGTCAAATGAGGTCACTGACCCTGGACTTGAACCGGCAGGAGGGACGTCGGGAGCACGGGCGGGGGAGGGAATTCCAGACCATGGGAGCGGCACAGGAGAAGGAGCGACCACACACACCGAGCGAAGGCTGAAAGCACCAACTTCGATGTGGGGTCAGAGGCGGTGGTTTAAGAATCGATTTCTAGCTGATGTGCGGTGACAGCCGTGCACTCACTAAGCCGCTGCGACTGATAAGGAGGTGGGTGTCTGGGGTGGAGGGGTCGTTGGAGATGAAGATAACAGGATTGGGGGGGGGGGGTAAAAGTAGGTGGAGGCGGTGGGGGGGGGGCGAGAGTGGAGCTAACGAGAGAACTAGAAAATACACAAATCATTGTCTAAAATTTTACATCAATAACATCCAGGCATCGTAGCCTGAGTCAAGTTCCACGTCACCCTTCGTCAGCCCTGAACCCTCGATGTAAATTCCACGTTCATATGACGGGGACCAGACATGTTTAATAGGACATCCGCTAACGCGTCTAGACTACCGTGACGGGAGCAATGACAAATATCTTGGTCGTGTTTTTGGAAGGGCTAAGAAAGCTGCCGTCTCTCGCAACAACCTCCGTTGAGACGTCGCATGGCGATGAGAGATCATCGCGGGCCTGTGGTGACAATGGCAGTCGCGTGCATTCTCCTAAGTAACTCGGGAAATCGGAGAACCAACATGTTCGCAATTAGGGCCCCCCAAAAAGGCCTCCCGAAAAAGTGACCTATAACGCCCGGGGGCAGAGCCGTCCAAATCTGATCTCAGATTTGCTCTATCACATCTCATTTTTATGCTATCGGCATACCCCATTTTCATTGATTTTACCCGAAATTTACTCTGTCACTTATGATTGCAAGTTGTTGCGAGTCAGTGACTGCTTTAGTGTTAAAATATGGTGCTGTATTTTTAGGATATTGTGTTTATAACATAATTTTATGTAGATATCCACATTTATTTAATATTTTTCTTCTGCAGTTTTTATTGAAAATGCAATATTTGATATCTCAAAAACCTGATGCGATAGATAAAAAACTGATGCCAGATTTGGAATCAGCACCCCAAAATTACCTTAAAACCGTTGGAATACCTTATGCCAGAAAAAGTGTGTTGATCAGTGTGATGATGGGCATTACTGGTCAAATGCCACGCGGTGGATCTTGACGAAGAAGACGCGATGTTTGACGATAGCCCAGTCGATCAACAATGCCCGCACTTTGTGTGTGCGTGCACTATCTTCATCATCATCATCATGGCCAGCAGCAGCAGCATCGTCATCCCGATGGGCTCGTGAGACAGAGGCGAGAAGCCAGAGAGACGCGTGGTTGTCACGTGTGGTCACACCTGGGACCTGTCACTATCGCCGGACCTCGTGAACTGACGCGCGGCCGCGATGACACGCAGTGTGTGTGACTGTGTGAGTGTGACTGTGTGTGTCTGTGTGTGTGTGTGACTTGGCACGCAGATGGCCCTTGACGACACTCACGCCGCAACAGGGCAGGCGCAACTCCGAGTCTCTGTGTGTGTGACTGTGTGTGACTGTGTCTGTGTGTGACTGTGTGTGACTGTGTCTGTGTGTGACTGTGTGTGACTGTGTGTGTCTGTGTGTGTGTGTGACTTGGCACGCAGATGGCCCTTGACGACACTCACGCCGCAACAGGGCAGGCGCCACTCCGAGTCTCTGTGTGTGTGACTCTGTGTGTGTGACTGTGTGTGAGTGTGTGTGTGGCTGTGTGTGTGACCGTGTGTGACTGGGTGTGTGTGACTGTGTGTGCGTGTACGTGACTGTGTGTGACTGGGTGTGTGTGACTGTGCGTGGCTGTGCGTGTGTGACTGTGTGTGACCGATAGTGGAGAGCGGTAGTGCAGCGGTTAGCGCGCTGCGCTACAAACCTGGCGACCCGGTTTCGATTCCCGCTCACGGCCAACACCAGTGACGATTATCTGAACCGGTCCCGGGCCTCCCCTAGGTCGACTCAGCCTCAAATGAGTACCTGGTGCGATGTTTAAACATTTTCACTAGGGAGACAAAGGCGGTCGGGCGTGGTGTTGGCCACCCACCCCCTCGTGTGCCGTGCCGGCCTTCATAGTTACACACAAAGACCCCCAAGCGTATAACCTTAACAGACTGTTGGGGCAAGTGTTGTTCGCTAGCACCTATGAAGTCTGAGCAAAACAACAAAGACCCCCCCTATAGCCTCAACAGACATCAGGCACTCCAAACTCTGAGTGGCCACAGGCCGTTGTGGGCTTACCAACGCGCCACCACCACCACTCGGTTGTTGTTGTTGTTGTAGTACAGCACCTATACAGCGACACGGGTCATCTTCGTCTCCTTTGTGTTGTGGGTTCATAAAAATAAAACAAATAAAGAAACACCCCCCCCCACTCCAACCCACCCTCCCCACTAGTAGTAGCTAGCGGTTGGGGCTCCCATATAAACAACACGACATCTGTATCAACACGGCACGAGAGGGGACCGCGTGGGTTCGGGTTCGGGCCGGGGCGAGTTCGCGGCTCCAAGAAGGGAGCCCTTTGTGCGGGCGAGGGAGGGAGGAAGCGATTCGTCAGATCAAGGACACCCGATACCCGCCTCGACCTTCGCGACCCTTCGCGTTTGCTGCACGACCCTCGCTTTTGCGGCGATTTGTACATGCAGTGGCCAGAGGTTTTCGTGTACACGTGTGGTGTTGCGTGTGTATGGGGAGCGGTAGTGTAGCGGTAGCGCGCTGCGCTACGAATCTGGCTACCTGGGTTCGATTCAAGCTCACGGCCAACGCCGGTGACGATTATCTGAACCGGTTCTCCCCGAGACTTACACATCGCACCAGGCACTCATTTAAAGGCTGAGTCGTACCTATGTACAAAGACAAAGATCCCCCGTATAGCCTAAATAGACTGTTGGGGCAAGTGCTGTTACCTACGTACACACACCCACACACACTCACACAGTACAGTTCATTGTCTGGCACTTGACATGCAATCATTTGTATCAAATAACGGCTTAATTGCACAGTAAAAAAATACCAAATTACAATATGTAAGTGCTTTTATTTATTTAAATATATTCCACGTTTTATTAGAAACACGTGTATTGTATTTCCCTTACATGATGAATATGGTTATTAATATTTTACGGTTGCGAATAGGTAGTAGTAAGAATAATGTTATTCAAATATATATCTTTACTGAGTCTCAAGATACTTTATTCAGGAGGGTCCTGCGCCACGATACTTGGCCGATTTAGTTTTTTAGGAGGCGTCAAATCTCATTCGCGGGACGTGCAATGCTAAACGGAGCGGTGGCGCAGTGGTTAGCGCACTCCGCTTACGAAACTCCACGATTCCCGAGTTCAGTACCCCAGCCACGATTCTGAACCATTCATGGACCACCCCCCCCCGTCCCCCCGCCTTCCCGAAACGTCGGACATCGTGCAGAACAACACGTGGTACAATCCGAAAACACGTTGTCTGTGTAACCTGGATTAAGTGCGAGGGGTTAGATGGTGCTGGTGATGAAATGTTGAGTTCTCCTTTGAGGTCAGATGTCAACTCTGTCATAAATGCGTGATCTCCCAACAAGCAGGAAGGAAGTGGTACATGTCGACACCAGCGCCACTGGCCACTGTGACCTCGTGGCCTGGGCTTCATTTTAGTCTCCCGGAGATACGTTCTCACGCCAGGTTGAGAGACTGTGAGATTCTCCCGTGACGCGAGATACGTAATGTCCATCACGGCCGGGAACCGAACGCAGCTCGTTAAACATTTTAGAGGCAAGATGTTGTGCATGGCTATGCGCATAGATTCCACAACTAAAACACGCAGACAAAGATCCCCCGTATATCCTGAAAAACACGATAAGAGCGAGTGCTGTGAGCACCACGCCCGACCACCTTTGTCTCCCCAGTGGCGATGTTTACACACCGCACCAGGTACTCATTTGAGACTGAGTCGACCCAGGGGAGGTCCAGGACCGGTTCGGATAATCGGTCCCTCGTGTTCGCCGTATGCGGGGATCGAACTCGGGACGCCGGGTTCGTAGTGCGGCGCGCTAACCGCTGCACTACCGCTCCACACAACTAAAAGACAAACAACTGCCGCCATTCGCCACTAAGTGGCGGTGACGTCACCACGACGCTTGTGCCAGGCCATGTGCACCTTGTGCACCTTGACAAACAACACACACACAGACACACACACAGACAATCGAGATAAAAAAAAATACAATCGTTTAACGGCACGGTATCTGGAGTCGCCGTTGCATCGAGACCGTTGGAGTTTATGGTCAGCGGTTGGAATTACAGCGTCAGGGTCACGGAGGGTTAGGGTCGTATTCGTTAATGCTCTACCACCTTACACCAGGTGCGGAGGGAACCTATTGTCCAAGTCCCGTGGGTCGTGACCCGACGCGGTTTTTCATCTCGGCCACGCCCCCCTCCCCGTGGTGGCCACGCGGGGCGCGCGCCACCATCGACGTGGCCTGCGGGCAACTTCGTAGCACTGATCGGGTGCTCGAGGGAAAACTTGCGATGTGGCAACGAGATCTTTTTCGCCGGCTTTTTTAAACAAAACAACAACAATAACAACAAAAATCACGGTTTCAAACAAAACCGGTTTCAAACAAAACCGGTTTCAAACAAAACCGGTTTCTAACAAAACCGTGATTTTTTTTCACGGTTTCTAACAAAACCGTGGGTTTTTTTTACGCCGCTACCGCTGTGTTTATGGCCACCCCCACTCACGGTCACTATGAAGTGACAGCGGTCACCCAAGCGCCGTGGGTCGTCATCGAGTGGCTCTCCGCCAATGGCATTTGCGAGCCCTATTCGGACGAAAAGAGGACGAGGTTTCCGCCACGCCTGTGTATGTTTAACACGGAGGAGGCTTTCGCGAGCGATATCATACATAACAGAGTTGTTTCGGGTTAGATCGCGTAAATATATAAATGTGTCGTTAAAACCCACCACCAACCGACACAACCAACTAGTAAGGGTTGTCACTTAAACAGAACGTGGCCAATTCGTCACTAGTACAGCACACTGGTGCGTTGGAGTGCCAAGCCACAACATTTAAAATCTGAGTACGACGTTTTGCCAGTAATGACAACTAGCTTCATCAGGCGACAGCCAGATTTTAAATAGAACACGGGTTGGAAACCAGCGCTGTAGAGGAGAGAGAATACTCACCCGGCGAACCAAAACTCTTTCATGGCACTCGCAAGCCAGGTCGCCATCTCCGATTGATTCGTTGGATGTTGTTGTTGACCTAACGCCACTAACATCGATCTCCTCCGCACTACCCTACACACAGAGCGGCGTGCTCACACCCACGACTATCGCTGCATCCCCTACGGGTAGACTCAGCCCTGCCGCAGGAATGTGTAATTTCCACCGCTATGGATCGTGGCTGATAACTATTGTGATGATGATGATGATTTAACAACGTTGACGCTTAGATGTGTGGATGAGGACAGATGTTAATATCATGAAAGCCTTCCAATGCCGCCACCACCATCTCTCACGAGCCTGAGATGTACCTGCACGCACCAGCTGGCGATGTCAATCGCTCCATCTCCGCGATGGACGTTCTGCCGTCGTATGCGAGGTCTCCCGTCCCTTGTGGCTGCCACTGCCGGCAATTCTAAGTCACTTCACCGCAAACATCGCAGACGTTATCTGCTTCGTTCACACAATTACGAGGCATCTCTGCTCACTTTGGCTAAACAGAAATGTGTCCAAATTTCGATTTAAAGCTTTCGTGACTGCAGGGATTCATCTTCTTGGTTATTTCGGTAAAGTCACGTAGAAGGGAAATAATAAATAAATAAATAATGTTTACCTTTTCTTATTTAATTATTTCCCTTCTACGTGACTTTACAGAAGAGAAATGTGTCCCTTTGCAAAATCAAACACTGACAAACAAGAGAGCACGACACTGTATGATTTCTAGAGCTGATGTAGGGCAATTTGTTCAGCAGAGGGATGTAAGCCTAGTTATGATTGCATTATCCATGACTTCTAGGCATAACATGATGAAATTTATATCACGTATGACGCAATACCAAGTTCAGATTGCATCATTCATTGATTTGCTCAAAAAGCAAGTACCTGTCCAAACCCAGTCGTAGATTTATTCAAAAATGTATTTTGTCATTTCTGGTTAAAATTTAGATCCCTTTTTATAACTCACTAATCCTCCGCCATTCCCAAGTCAAGGGTCGTATATTGCGACCCAGTAGCATATCTTGAAAACTAGAACCAATCAGCAATTTTAACCATCATTTTCATTCTCGGTGACCCAGAATTAGTAAAGTTGGACTACATTTAGTTCGGAAGCATGTTTGCTGTAGACCACTGTCCCTCTCCCTCTCTCGCTTGGGTGGTCGATTATCGCCCCCCTCCGGTCACGTTGAGGACTGCGGTGGTGCGAGCGCTTCGCGCTCTTCGCTCCGAAACCCAAAGTCCCCCCCGAGTTCGATTCCCCCGGACACTACTAACGATCGTCTCCGATTGTCTGTCCGACGTAGCGCTCGTGTGCCGAGTCCGGCCTCCACAGGTGCTGCTCGCTACCAGCACTGGCCCCAACCACAGCCTGCTAAAGGCGACGCGAGGGGGTTGTCCTTGTGCACGCGTGTCCGTCTCTCTGTCTCTCTTCGTGTGACCGCGTACGCGGCTGCAGTATGTGGGGAGCGGTCGCGTAGCGGTTAGCGCCACGCTGCGTTACGAACCCGAGTTCGATTCCCGCTCGCGGTCACCAACACCAGTGGCGATTATCTGAACCGGCTGTGAGACTCCCCTAGGTCGACTCAGCCTCAAATTAGTACCTCCTGCGTCAGCAGTTCTACTGCTGTGTTTGTCTCACCTGATGACGGTTGCTTGTGTTGCGATCGAAACGTCGTGATTTATTCATTTTCTATCTACGTGACTTTACCGAAAGAACCAGGTGTGTAAACATCGCTACGAGGGAGGCAAAGGAGGCCGTGCGTGGTGCTGGCCACCCATCCCCTCGTGTGTTGTTCCGTCCTTCATAGGTGCTCGCTAACAGCACTTGCCCCAACAGCCTGTTCGGGCTATACGGGGGATCTTTGTCTTTGGTGGTGGCGGCGCTGTTACCTGATCTCCGACTCGCTGGAAAGTGAGTTGAGAATAATGCGCAAAAATGTTTGGATGCGTGAGCGTCCCTATAGAATGGCAGCGACACAAATATGGAACTGGGAGCGAGCGGTGAATTAGTCCGGGCGGATACGCGAATGACGGATATGCGACATTGCACTGGAGAAAGAACACCGGCAAAGTACAAACACAGACTCAAACAAATCATCTTTAATTCATCTCGGCTACGTGACAATAATAGTCATCTATGCCTTGAGAAAATATTAATACATTTTAGCAAAATGCTGCGGTTGTAATATCGCTCGCATGACAAGAGTAGCTGCCATTCACAAAGGGCAGTGGCGTCGTCACCTCGGCGATTGTGCCAGGCTAGGTTCACCTTGGTGCGACACGTGACTTCAAAGTGGCTTCAGAGTGTAACAGTGATGCACATACACGCGCACAATCTGAATAAATACATTTGACCCTAATTACTTCTACAGACCCGGTGGCATGTATCACGCTTAATAATACAAAATTACATCTATTTAACACAATTGTTACTAAATACCGTAGTGCAGATAAACGCGATTAATTCGACATCAGTGTTAAATATTTCCGTAAATAATAAAAAAAACTCACAATTGCCAATAACACCTCGGTGAAAAGATGCAGAAGGGGTATTGCCCGAAACGTCGCCTATAAAAATACTTATTTTTAAATCCACCGTGTTATTGACGAATGTGTTTAGTTTGTATTTGCACACAATGACAAACGCAGCAGCAGCAACATCACTAAATAAAGTATCGTGAGTGTGATTCATCATAACCGTGTTAATGTTGACGAGATCCAGATTATCTTTAGGGTCGGTGCATACATCTTAACACCTTCATGTGACAGAACTTTTGTTTATTTTTTAAGAGGGTCCT
This sequence comes from Lampetra planeri, assembly GCF_965212315.1. NCBI lineage: Eukaryota > Metazoa > Chordata > Hyperoartia > Petromyzontiformes > Petromyzontidae > Lampetra > Lampetra planeri. The sequence goes on from NC_136114.1 coordinate 14,139,267, forward strand.
GCCATTGGATGTTTGGTCAATTCCACATCAATGAGCGGGTTTATTTTTTTTCTCAAGGAATATAAACCGCAGGACCGGGCGAAAAAAAACACCCAACGCTCACCAACCATATAAAACACGCGCACAGCTCCGCACAGATGGATTCATGAAAATTCACCTGCTGGACTTCCACCTCCCCATTACCGGAACCCTCGCAGCCAGCCGGGCAGCGGATACGAGTTTCACAAATCTCGACGTGATCCACCAACCCCCGGTCATCACGGGCGTGCGCGAACACGCCATACTTCACCTGCACAGTCTCTGCATCGCGTCCAGCGATTGTCCCGATGTCTAAAAGAAAGCGGAGCCCCCTTTCACGGGTCCCCTTTCACTAACCCCCCGCCCCCAGTGCCCACCAATTAAAATGTGTATCAAGTAACAATAAATATTGCCGTAAATGTAGTCCAATGAAGCGATGGGCGTCGTCGGAGCCGTCCCTCGGGTACCGCGAATGGGGGCGACTGCCCCGGGCCCCGCGCTGGGGGGGGGGGGGCACGTTTCGACGTCGCGGTATCAGATGTAATACTCCCGGTTTAGGTGAAGGCGTCGGGGGGGGGGAGCACACGGTGTGGGGTTTGCCCCGGGCCCCTTAAACCAACCCCCCCCCCCCAAAAAAAAAACAGGCGACGTTTCGGGGCAATGCCCTTCTTGGCATCGTCACGGGCCGATGATCAAGCCAGGATCTCGCTGCGTTCCAGCCGGGCCGACGGACACGAACCTCTCCGGCCGAGCGATTCCAAGAATCTGCTGAAATTCCGACGCGCCCTCTCCTCCTCTACCTCCTCCTCCTTCTTCACATCATCATCACCGCCGGTGTTGGTGGTGGTGGAGTTCCCGCGGGAGCAGTACGCCTCCTCGTCCGTCTCTCGGATCTCCGCCAGGGTCACGGGCTGCGTCATGAAGCGGCGTCCCACGCTGTGGCCTCCTCCTCCAGACACCCGACGGCGGTGGAGGCGCCGAGGAGAACGCGAAGGCAGCTTCGGGAAAACCTCCTCCTCCATCATCATCATCATCGTCGTAGTCGTCGTCGACATCGCTGTCGAGGGAGAGGCGGCAGGAGACGTCGCGATACCGGCGACTCGAGAGGCGACGCGGATGTGATCGTGGATGTTGCGGTGGTTGTTGTTGTTGCTGCCGCTGCTGTTGCTACAGAAGCTGCTGATGGTGATGCTGATGCTGCAGATGCTATTGCCGCTGCTTGCTTCTTTGCTAGCGCTGCAAACGCAGAATCGGTATTTATCCCGGAGAAATCCGATGAGCTATGAAGCTGCTGCTGCTGCTGTTACTGAGGCTGTTGCTGCTGTTGCTGCAGCTACTGATGCAGAAGCTGCTTTCTGAGATTATTGCTATACCGGCTAGCCGCTGCTTATTGGTAGATCAATTGATTGGATCAAGTACAGCCTCGTCTCGTAAGTTCGTCCGTCCGTCCCTTCCTTCTCTCTCGCTCTCTCTTTCTCTTCTTCCTCCGCTCCGTACTGGTCGTCTCGGCGCTATAAGCTTCTCCTTTTAAACTTTCAGACAGACGGGGGAGTGTAGAGGGTTGGCGGTGAGGGGGGGTCGGTTAGAACAGACGCAGAGCGGCGTATGATGCTGTAATTGTAGCTGCAATTAGCCACGCGGTTGAGCCGCGAGCCCAAAATAGCCCCAGCGCGTCTGCGGGCGCTCTCCGTGTCATCGGTGCGGTCACGGGTTTAAATTTAGGGTGGCGTCAGCGTCGCAAGGGGTGGCAGTGGCGTGTGCTCAGAGACGTTTACGAGAAATGAGCTCTGTCTCATCGCACGCTCCAAAGGAGAACTGGTGAATCTTGACACTCGGATGCCTTCCGGGAGTCCCACGTCAACTCACGCACACACACACAGATTCAACGCACACACACAGATTCAACACACACACAGATTCAACACACACACAGATTCAACACACACGCACACACACAGATTCAACACACACACACATTCAACACACACGCACACACACAGATTCAACACACACGCACACACACAGATTCAACACACACGCACAGATTCAACACACACACAGATTCAACACACACACAGATTCAACACACACATATTCAACACACATAGATTCAACACACACAGATTCAACACACAGATTCAACACACACACAGATTCAACACACACGCACACACACAGATTCAACACACACAGATTCAACACACACACAGATTCAACACACACACACAGATTCAACACACACGCACACACACAGATTCAACACACACAGATTCAACACACACAGATTAAACACACACACAGATTCAACACACACGCATGCAACACACACATATTCAACACACACACAGATTCAACACACACGCACACACACAGATTCAACACACACAGATTCAACACACACAGATTCAACACACACACAGATTCAACACACATAGATTCAACACACACACAGATTCAACACGCATGCAACACACGCACACACACACACACAGATTCAACACACAAAAATTCAACACACACAAATTCAACACACACAGATTCAACACACACAGATTCAACACACAAAAAATTCAACACACACATATTCAAAACACACAAATTCAACACACAGATTCAACACACACAAATTCAACACACACACAGATTCAACACACACAAATTCAACACACACAGATTCAACACACACAGATTCAACACACACAGATTCAACACACACACAGATTCAACACACCCAGATTAATTCACGATGAAGGTTTTTGGGGTTCGATCGCGTGAGTATAAATGTGTCGTAACCCTCCACCACCCGACACAGCCAGTAAGGGTTGTCACGTGAACAAGAACGTGCCAATTAGTTGACTACTTCAGCCCGCCGGTGTGTTGGAGAATAAATCCACCACATTTATAATCTGAGTAGTACAATGTGTCGCTGGTAATTATATCAGCCAGCATCATCGGGCGATTTGCCAGGATGGTGAAGCCATCCACCTGCTTCCAGTCGTGAAACAGAGCAGCAGCAGAAAGTCGTTATCCACCAGGCTGGGAGTCATAGCGTGGTGTGACCAAGGGTGGCACAGTCGGGTTTTTTACAATCGGGTTTAATTGTCTTTTTATATTAAACCCGATCATCTGAGATTGGGAGAAATCCGGTTTAATTGGTTCTAATTGCAGAACCGCACTTCTCAACGATGGGCTTCATCCGTTCCAAGCGAAGGAACTCACTGGCGCCCACGATTGTGGAGGAGAAGCTCCTCGTGTTCATCAAGACCAACCTGCCCGCCGCATTCTACGACTACCCCGTGCCCGACGCCCCCCCCCCCCCCCGAGTACGATAGCAGCACCGACGAGGAAGCAGCCTAAGCCTTGGATCAGAGTTTCGTATTCATTAAACCAGCTTTTAATTCCCCGAAATCGGGTTTAATTGTATTAAAGATAAAACCCGATGCCTGCCGCTGGAAAAATAGGTTTTTTTCCACCCATGGGTTTGGCATGGGCACTCGTGCAGGCAATGAAGTGGGGGGCCCCCGATGCAATCCGCCTCCCGCCCCTCCCCTCTCCTTCTCTATTGCCATAGACTCTGCATCGTCTGCACACTCTCTCGCTGCGCCACGGCTCAGGCCCACCGCGATATGCACGTGGTTGTTGTATGCTGTGTGATTCCGTTACCGTGTATATGTGTTGTTTGTGTGTGTGTGTCTTCATAGGTGCTGGCTAACAACGTTTGCCCCAACAGTCTGTTGAGGCTATACGGGGGGATCTTTGTATTTGTGTGTAACTATGAAGGCCGGCACGGCACACGAGGGCGTGGGGAGTCAACACCACGCTCAACCGCCTTTGTCTCCCCAGTGGCAATGTTTACACACCGCACCAGGTACTGATTTGACGCTGAGTCGACCTAGGGGTGTGTTCTTCCCCAATTCTGCACGGGTTTCCTGCACGTTTCCCGATTTCCTCTCTTCGCTACACAAATACAACAGCTCTAACTGGTATTGGTCAAACAATCCAATGTTTGTATGTATGTTGAACTTCTTTCGCACCGTACGTAGCTAACAGTGTCGATCGAAGATCCCGGAGGGAGAACAACAAACTAAACACACAAAAAGCAGTTCTAGATAAAACACATTCCTCCTGCGGAGGGAGCTGGTAGGAACGTTGGGTTGCTCGGTCAATGGCCAGGGTCAACGGCGGCGTGGTGTATTCCGCAAATATGGCCGACTGTGAGGGCGGGCACAAGCCGGCGTGAGTAGGTTAAACGTTGAGTTTCACAAGGGCACCACGGGGTGACCAGCCCCTCCCCACCCAGCCTGACCCCTCCCACCCCCCACCCAGCTCCACCCTCCCCACCCAGCCCCTCCCCACCCTCCCCACCCAGCCCCTCCCCACCCAGCCCCTCCCTCCCCACCCAGCCCATCCCTGTACGACGGACACAACAACCCCCTGTGGGCTGATGTAACCAGGAGGTTCCTACCAGTATTAGTTTTCAATCTAGATTTAAAAAGTGCATAGCTCCAGTGGCTTCCTAATATTAAAAAAATACCCGCAAATTACTCAATTGGGGTAATAATCATTTATATAATAATAATAATTAACATTTATTTGTGTGGCTCCTTCCGCAAATGTCCCAAGGCGCCTTGTAAGAATAAGGAAAGTCCAAGAGAGAAGTAGAAGCGAAGTAGATTAAACTGACTTAAGACGATGTTGCTTTTAGACGAGACTTAAAAAGTATCCACATTGTCGGATCAACACATTTCGAACGGGAGGGAATTCCACAAACCGTGGCGCGCAGACTCGGCAAGTGGACGCTCACCCCAGGAACGCAGTCGGGATCGAGCGACTCGCACAAGGGCGCAGTCTGCAGATATTAACGGACCTTGAAGGGGGTGGTACGGACGAATTAACTCGTGCTGCCAGCCCATGCAAGGCTTTAACACAAAAACGTGTCGAAGGCGCTTAAACTCTACTCGTTTCACGACCGAGAGCGAGTGTAATGATAAGAGAACAGGAGAAACACGTGGTCACATCGTGAGGTTCGGATGAGCCACCCAACTGCCACATTCTGAACAATTTGTCGTCTATCTTATTATTTGAAACACCAACCAGCAAAATTACTCAAGTGGGATAACACACAGTAACCCCAGCACCCCCCCCCACACACCGCGCCCCCATTGCGTGGCAGGAACTTCCTTAAAACGACTCTTGAGCCTCAATGACACTTTGCTCGGTGAACGAGCGGAGTCACAATACAAAGAAAGCAAACGACGCAATCTTCGACACGGATCGCTCCGGCTCTCGATACGGATCTCAATAGCCGTCCACTCGGCTTCTCCCGCCTCTCTATGTGTGCCGTCAAGAAGGGCCATTGCACGAAACGTTGCCTATCATAAATATATTATTTTCTATTTTAAAGGCCACAGTTTTGACAAATGTTGAGATTTGTTTTCGCTCTCCGTGTAACCACCAGGCGGCGCGCACGGCCTTCTGAACCCTGAGGTTTAAAAGTTTAAATGATCGTAAATGTTCACGCTGCCCGCATTCATGAATCCGAAACAATTCTTGAGCTCACCACACAACATGGAGCGACGTTCTCCATAAAGAAAGGGGGTTTTTGTTGTTGTTGTTGGGTTAGATCGCGTAAATGTGTCGTTAAACCCGCCACCACCCGACACGGCCAATTAGTAAGATTAGTGAGACTACTTCAGCACACTGGTGGGTTGGGGAGGAAAACCCACAACATTTACAATTTGAGTACTGTAATGTTTCGCTGACGATTACAAAGACACATTTATATTTACGCGATCTAAACTAAAACAACCCTTTATTGTGGATAATATTGATCGCCAAAGCCCACGTGTTAAATCGATATTCTTAGGTTTTTTCGGTAAAGTCACGTAGGTAAAACATCAAAATTAATAAAAATAAAATAAAAATCACGACGTTTCGGAGGCATCAAGTTGCATCAAGTTGCAGCTAATCCGGCTGTGACGGTCCCACCTGGTGACGGAGACTTGTGTTGCCTCCGAAACGTCGTGATTTTTATTTTATTTTTATTAATTTTGATGTTTTACCTACGTGACTTTACCGAAAAAACCTAAGAATATGAATCCTTGCAGTCACGAAAGCTTCACATCTAGTGTTAAATCGACTTTCTTCTCTTTCGTATGACAGGAATGGAAAAGCAACATTTGTTGAAACTAGGTGAAGTTGAATGCGATTTTTTTAATGGCCTGGCCGTCTTTGTTTCTCCAGATGCCAAACGGGGGCGCCACGGTGGCGAGATGTTAACTACTTCGCCTGGTGCACAGGAGGTTGTGGGTTCGATCCCGACCCTGACGCCTATATATATTTGGAGGTTGCATGTTCTCTCTCCACGTGGTTGTGTGGCATTTTCTCCGGGTCCTCCGGTTTTCCCACCAGAATTAATAAACATGCGTTTAGAGTATTTTGCGACTATAAATGCCCATGTGATAAACCACTTCGATGAGCTATCATTTATGGCCAGGTATAGCTTAGTGGGCCTTATCTAGTAAAATAAATAATTTATTTTGATAAGTTTAGGGGTTCGGCGTTAGGATTTGGGACAATAGTTCCTAAAGTGGTGGATGTACCCTGCACCTACAGGGACAGCCGTGTCGTTATTATCATACTTTATTCGAAAAAGTTTTGCTGGCTGGCTGGCTGCCTGGCTGACTGGCTGGATGACCGGCCGGATGGACGGTCACGTCCTAAGAACGTGCAGGCTGCTAGTTTGTAGCATTTTTATTTATGACAAGTTAATTTTTATTTCTATCATTAATTTCTCCTCAGTGATAACAACAACTTTAATTAATATGTGTAATTGGTATATCATCTAAATACTTTAATAATCTCAATATGATATATAAAAAAATACTTTTCATTGTAAGCCCAGTGTATGGACCTGCAGAGATGACCGGGTGTGGCATTTTGGAAGTCCAAGTGGTGGCCTGTTTATGGAAACCACCCCCTCTCCCCACACACGCAAAACATAGATACAAAGATTCCCCTTATAGCCTTAACAGACTGTTAGGGCAAGTGCTGTTCGCGAGCACCTATGAAGGCCGGCACGGCTAACGAGGGGGTGGATGGCCAGCACCACGCCCGGCCGCCTTTGCCACCCCAGTGGCGATGTTTTACACACCACACGAGGTACTCATTTTGAGGCTGAGTCGACCTGGGGGAGTCCCAGGACCGGTTCAGATTATAATCGTCGCTGGTGTTGGCCGTGGGTGGGTATCAAAAACGAATCACCGGGTTTGTAGTGCAGCGCGCTAACCGCTACATCACCGCTCCCCCCCCACCCCCGCACACACAAAGGCAGAAGCACACACAGGAAAAAGGCTATTATAAGACATATGCTTACGGATGTTATGCATTAAATTGCCAGACTCCATTCCGTTATCAAGAAGCAAAGATCCCAGGGCTCTGCTGTACACAGTAGATGTTCTACTTAATTTGGAGAGAGAAAAGGTCAATCCCTCCTCTGGTGGAGATAGCAAGAGCTGCACATTTTCTCACTCCAAGCCGTGATTAGGAAATGAGGCCACGGAATTTGCTCGAGGTTGCAGGGAGGGTTGGGTGAGGTGGGGGGAGTCAGTGTTGAGTCATTTTTTTTTACGACCAAGTTAAACGGTGCCACTTTTTTTTAGAGGGAGAGATATATAATGTCCAGAAACATGGACGCGAACGAGGAAAATGGAACAAAATTAATTTGAAAATTTTCAAAGGCGCAGAGAAGCAATTTGGGTAAATGCGTGGAGATGCACGCTCGGAGTTTCCACTGAGAGGCAGAAAGAGGAATACACGGATCGGAGAAAATACGCTGTTTCCACTGATCTAGTTTTTATTTTACCAGGTAAGGCCCACTGAGCTATAGAGCTCATTTTCAGAACCGACCTGACCACAAATATAGCAGTCAAATTCTAAATGTGGAGGGAAAAAACCAGAGGACCCGGAGAAAAATCCACGTGGCCACGGGGAAAGAGAGACACCGCAAACTCGAACTAGACATGCGTCAAGGTCGGGATCGAACCCACGAACCTCCTGTATATGAGGCATGGCGCCCAGGTTAAATACATGATTCTAACTTGCTTGGACAAGTGGGCCTCGGCAGAACACTTCACGGACGAGAAGGGATGCTGGCGGGATGGGTCAAGAATAACGATCCAGTGAGAGCCCAGGGAGGGATCGTGTCCGGTAAGGACGTCCCACAGAGAGAGAGATGGAGTAATGGAAGTTCGCCCTAGTGTGGGCGCTGAGTTGGATTGTTACATTGCAGGATCGTGGGAGGCGGTGAGAAATTAGGACAAGCGTTTATCCAGGGGTAATATTGTCACAGCTGATGATGATGATGAACGTTGCTTGTAACAACGTTGCCCCCGTGTTTTGCTCCGTCCAATCGAGCATGCGACACTGGGGAAATAAAGTTGCACCTGGCTCTGCAATTCAGAGCAACTTCAAACTTCATTCGAAAGAAAAGCCCGATGAAAGATTAACAATATGCTTTACCCTCGCTGGCAATAACAGATGTTCAAACACCAAATAGATACCTTTTGCAAAGCAGAAGGTATCTATTTGTTTTATTGCCAGAAAGGGTCATCAGTTTGATACTAGCAAAAAGGTTCCATGGGTTAAAAAAAAAAGTTTGGCTGGTTGCCTGGCTGACTGGATGGCTGGCTGGATGACTGGATGGCTGTCTAGATGACTGACTGGCTAGATGATTGGCTGGCTAGATTATTGGCTGGCTAGATGACTGGCTGGATAGATGACTGACTGGATAGATGACTGACTGGATTGATGACTGACTGGATAGATGACTGACTGGATAGATGACTGACTGGATAGATGACTGACTGGCTAGATGATTGGCTGGCTAGATTATTGGCTGGCTAGATGACTGGCTGGATAGATGACTGACTGGATAGATGACTGACTGGATAGATGACTGACTGGATAGATGACTGGCTGGATAGATGACTGACTGGATAGATGACTGACTGGATTGATGACTGACTGGATAGATGACTAACTGGATAGATGACTGACTGGATCGATGACTGGCTGGATAGATGACTGACTGGATAGATTACTGACTGGATAGATGACTGACTGGATAGATGACTGGCTGGATAGATGACTGACTGGATCGATGACTGGCTGGATAGATGACTGACTGGATCGATGACTGGCTGAATAGATGACTGACTGGATAGATTACTGACTGGATAGATGACTGACTGGATCGATGACTGGCTGGATAGATGACTGACTGGATAGATGACTGACTGGATAGATGACTGACTGGATAGATGACTGACTGGATCGATGACTGACTGGATAGATTACTGACTGGATAGATGACTGACTGGATAGATGACTGGCTGGATAGATGACTGACTGGATCGATGACTGGCTGGATAGATGACTGACTGGATCGATGACTGGCTGGATAGATGACTGACTGGATAGATTACTGACTGGATAGATGACTGACTGGATAGATGACTGGCTGGATAGATGACTGACTGGATCGATGACTGGCTGGATAGATGACTGACTGGATCGATGACTGGCTGAATAGATGACTGACTGGATAGATTACTGACTGGATAGATGACTGGCTGTCCTTTCTTCTTGCACAACCAACGGCTCCGATGCGGGGACGGGGTTGCGCAGTTGTCATGGCAACAGAGGTCAACACGGCGGGATATCGCTGTCATTATGATGGTCTGATAAGATCCTTTATGCTAAAAACTTGATTCATCTGCCTTTGCGAAGCAAACATTTACACAGTAGCTTCACAGAATGCTCTTTGTTGTTTTGTTATCATCCTTTCAAAAGTTTGCCCTAATTAGTCTGCAGTTCGTGCAGATTAAGTGCTCATTATTAGTAGGCCCAGTAGACGCTTTGCCTCGCCTCTCTTTTCCTAGATTCCCTGCCGGACTGAGTCGGGCCGCCCAGGCGTGATGAGGGGTGGTGGGGGGGGGGGTGCTCTGACCTCGCAGTCCTGAAGGTCATTCATCATCAGCCAATATCACTCCACTGCTGCATTAGGGTAGCGTTACCACCTGCCTGGCCGAGATCTGGTGCTGATATTGTGTTGCAACTTCATGATAAGATATCGTTTTCGTTGTCATTTTATGAACAGGTCCCTGCGGGGTGGGCTGGTAGGAACGAATAACCAAAGAATATAAACATCATGTATTATTACACTTGTTTAGCCAGGAAAGCCTCACTGAGTCTAAAGGTTTTTGTAGGGTCCTGCCAAGTGTTTGCAGTAGGGGGCGATGCTGCTACACCTAATCGGACGATACGAAGGGAGAGTTTGAGGCCTAGTTCTAGGCTTTAGGCCTAGCTGTAGGCTTTAGGCCGCTGTGAGTTAATTTTTAATTTAAATGTTTTAATTATTAATGTAAAAGCTTTAAATGTAAATGTTTCTATTTAAAAACATCAGGGAATGTAACATTGTTAAACATTAACTCCCTTTCACACACACGGGGGTACGATACGAAGGGAGAGTTTGAGGCCTAGTTCTAGGCTTTAGGCCTAGCTGTAGGCTTTAGGCCGCTGTGAGTAAATTTTTAATTTGAATGTTTTAATTAAAAGCTATCTCAGGGAATTATAAGGGAATGTTACACTTGTTTAGCCAGGAAAGCGTCACTGAGTCTAAAGGTTTTTGTAGGGTCCTGCCAAGTGTTTGCAGTAGGGGGCGATGTTGCTACACGGACGGACGGACGGACGATATAATCTATTGTAGGCTGGTTCACTTCGTTCCTACCAGTACAAGATATACACTTCGCGGTTGTGATTGGCCTGGGGAGACTGCGAAATAACTCCGGATTTAACTAACTATACTTTCACTATTTTGTTATTTTAACAGGTAAAGCCCACTGAGCTAAATAGTTATTTTTCAGAAGCGACCTGGTCACAAATGATAGCTCAACGAAGTGGCTGATCATGTGGGAATTTATAGGAGCCACATACTCTCAACGCATGTTGATTCTAAATGTGGAGGGAAAAACCGGAGGACCCGCAGAAAAATCCACGCGACCACGGGGATAACAAGCAAACTCCAAATATACAGCAGGCATCAGGGTCGGGGTCCTGCATACCAGGTGAGGGGGTTAACATCTCTCCACCGTGAGTTTGGCCGTGGCAAGCTGGGATTAAGACCTTCCCAAGTCGCGTCGGTCACAGCGATTGTCGTTGAAGGAGGGTAAGCCTAGGACCCGTTCACATATCTCTCGCCGCTGACGTTAGCCGTGGCCGGGAATCGAACTAGGGACCCACCGGCAGAGTTGTGGCACCAGTGCGCCCACCACTGCCCCACCGCTCCACGCCTCGACGAAGCAAATATTGAAGAAGACAATTACTGCCACGGCTTTTAGAGCCACCGCTTTGTGTTTACAGCGCGCAGCTGATATAGTCTGTGGCTGTCGAGAGATAAATCATTGGAGGCCACTGTCATTTGCTTTACACGCCCTGCCACTGCAACTTTGCAAATACTTTTGGGTCAATATTTAATCACGATCTGCCTCTGCGAAAACTCTAGGGCAGTGGTTACCAAACCCCGGTAAGCGTACCATGGCTTGGCAACTGGCGGCAACGTGAGATTTGCAATTAGTTATCCCCATTTGGGCTAACAATGACTCAACGTTGAGATGTATAGTTGCATGTGCGTTTGTAGATGTGCATGCAATCATAAATTGAGGCAGTCGCCCTCCAACAGCAACGGAGCGACGCTCACAACAACGAGCAGAGTGCAGGGCAGCTAAAATGTAGCAAGTGGGCAAAGTAGGGGGTACAGCTGAGGCATCTGCCAGTCATCTCAGTCAGTCAACACATGGGCACATGGGTCTGTGACCTGCTAGCGAGCCTTCAACACCTCACGTGGCCTCAAAGTGCACCTGGCCTGGCACGGGCACCGTGGTGACGCCATCGTCACTTAGTGGCGAATGGACGGAATTGTATTGTTGTATTGTATTGTTGCATTGTATTATTGTATTGTTATTGTATTGTTATTGTATTGTTATTGTATTGTTGTATTGCATTGTTGTATTGCATTGTTGTATGGCATTGTTGTATTGCATTGTTGTATTGTATTGTTGTATTGTATTGTTGTATTGTACTGTTGTATTGTATTGTTGTATTGTATTGAAATCATAAGTTAATAATTTTGATGTAGTGCAGTGGTTGTTAACCTGGGGTGCACGCACCCCCTGGGGGTGTGAGACATGGGCAGATTTTTTTAGAAGATAAATCATCGAAAGACAAATTTAGCACAGACACGTAGGTACAACTAGTTTGTTTCACCAAACCTACGTATTTCTGAACATATAGTTTTTTTTTTACAATTGAGAACCAAAGGGGTGCAAGGCTTCAGTAAAGGTTAAGAACCACTGACGTAGTATATATTGTAACTGATATGGACCAGATCGGCCGGAATATGCACGATCCCAACAGATCTTGGAAGGCTCTCATCCAGTACTGGATTGAAGTGGGGCTTTACACGAGCGGGCAGAGTTTGGGAGCCACTGGTGGTGAGAATTCTCTCCACCGTGATTTCCAAAACCCCGCTCCTCACTTTGGCACAGAGTATGTCCTTCCATTCGCAGCATGCACGTGTAATTATTCATTTGTTAATTCACATTCGGGTGTAGAATGTTTGGAGAATGTGAAGAGACGAACCTAGGAAGATAATAACATTTGTTATTTCAGGAAAGCGTTCATACAGTAGTGGATAGATTATGGCTGATGAGATGATGCCAATGATTTTGTTTTCAGGAGGATCTTGCGTTTGGGATGGCAGCCAATTGCATGCCCTGATAATCGCGAACTCGGCAACATTTTCAGCATAGATGTTGATGCAACACAACATTGATAATCTGACTTCTCTTTTCACACATCACGTCACGGATTCTACAAAGCACGAGTTCAGCTGAGGCTGAAATAACGTCACTTCATGGGTGGAGCTCTTAGTTCCTACATGACTCAGCACGATGTGGTTCAACATAAATCACTTTGGTTGATTGATGATTCTGCAATCGCTGATTTTGTCCAGTCACTGGCCCTTGACCAGCCACTTCCGTGTCACCCTTCTACCGCTACTATCACAGTCATTGTTCCCATGAACTTTCACACCTTGACACCTTCGCCAATATTGAGGATTCATTCAACCAATTTGCCCGTTATCATCTGTACTTTGTTCAACCTGTTCAATGACCGTGCTGTGTACACATGTTGCCAGTGCAACATATCAGCCCTATTGCTTCCTTACACGGATCGACTTTAGAATAAGCCCCCCCCCCCCCCCCCCCATTGTCTTACCGTGAATTCTGATGGACTAGCAGCACCCTCAACAAAGGGTTGTAGACACCCAACCCAATGCCACGATTGCGCCATCGTAAGCGGGACACTAAAAACGACGAGAAGCTTGCCGACTTGCCGGCTAATTCTGCCGGACACATCTCCTGGCAAAGCATTCGAAGCGAGAGCGTCTCACGCGCGTGTATGCACACCTACGCTATGGCCAAACGTAACTGATGGAATTCAAGAGGACCTTCAGAATCTCCGTAAGTCTGTACAGCTTCGCAACCCGTCCCTGTGATCAAGCACAAGCCCTCAAAGCGCCCTCATTCAATCCCGAAACTTGGTGGAGATCAACCTGAGACATTACCAATGTCCCGAACGAGCAATGAAATTGCCGACCCCACAGGAGAACCTGCTTTCAGTTTCCCCCATAATTAATGGATCCTAGATTATTAACGGAATACTGTATAGGAAACGTGAGTTGGGTTTCAAACAGTACGGTAAAACTTCAGAGACATAATAATGCAACTGCCTGCTTCAATCATTCGCCAGTCGCGTTTCAGATATTCACTTCGAGGCTATTCCCGAAGTTCGTCCACTGGCTCACTTACTAACCTCGACATGAACACATACACATTACCAGCCAACTCGTTGCCATACGAAAGAAAGCAATCGTGAGTACGGTCATATTTCTGTCTGTGGAACTCGCTCCCCTACATCTTTTCCCAAGTTCCAATAACCTTACCAATGTCTATAAAAGTTTAGTTTGTTTATGTGCCTGACCATATCAGTGGTCTTCATTGCTGGTCACCATGCACTACAGACTCGGGTCTCGAGTCATAATCTGAGACAAAACACGGAGCAGGCCTCATGCCAGACAAAGTCAATCCCATCGTTACGGCTGTATGAACGCACGCGTGGGTGAATTAACGAACGAGTAAAACATATTTGATATCTTTTAAAAGAAAAGTAAAAGTGATTTCCTGTTCAAACGGGCACTGAGGCAGTGCTCATCTGTTCACAGCACTGAGCTAGGAGTGGAAATTCCACTTTCCCGTGACAAGGGCGAGTCTATCCATAGGACAACCCCATAAAGCGGTGCTCACTTTATTGACCCTGGAAGAATGGTGGGACTCGAGTCAAACAAGTTCATGAAGCAGGATACTTTTTCTTTGTCAGTACAGAACATCTCTCTTTTTTAAACAAATTTATTTTAAAATGTGGGTACATTCAATGCGCTCAATTACAAACGTGGCCTTAAATAAAAAAAATACTCGCGTATAAAACCAGTCCTCCATTCCATTTTCACAGCCTTACATAATGACTTATATATTTTATCATCGAAGTAGAAAGGATAGTCTTCATATCATTTTAATAATTTACAGGCCATGTGAATACGCTGCTAAATGAGGGCCTCCTCATACTTTGCTGGTTACGCGGGGGGGGGGGGGGGGGTATTGTTTGACCATACTTCACCATACTCGTCAGTGCGTGTCGGTGTAAAGTTGGAGCGCCCAGGCCTAGTTGAGTTCTCGCTAGCCGTTGATTTTTTGTTATTTTAACCTTTGGCCTTGAATCGAACTCAGGGTGGCTGGATTTAGAGCGCGTCTCGTTCACCGCCACTATTTGATGCAAGAAAAAAAGAGTTTTATTTGTTACAAAACATATTCCCTTAATGCCTTACAATAATGCATGAAAGTGCAACGTCAACAATTCTTGTAAACATCTCTCCCAAACACAGACCAAGCCGTACAATTTAGCTGTAAAATCAGTCGCAATATAAAACCTTACTATCCATTGCAGCCTTCGCCAGTTCTCGTTAACCCACGTGGGTGCCAAACCCTGGCTTGCGTCCCTTGTAAGCCAATGCTTACACCTCACAATAACAACACAAAACATTAAGTAAAATAAAACACTGATATGATAAAAAGAACGAGCAGTGAGATCCGTCTTCAGTTCGTTTCTCTGTATTATTATTTTATTATTGGTCAGTCTTTCTTTTAATGAGAATATGTCTTTTATAAAAAATATATGTGGACCATAAACAATAGATAATAATGGGATCTTGCTAAACTGTTACGAGCTCTCGTAAGATCGTGCAAAAGTCTGGGCTGCACCGAGCCCTCTCTTGTGCCGCTAAATGGCAGCGTTCCTTACTTTTTGTGAGCTTTGTTTAGTTTTGTTCAGTTCACTTTAAACAGAAATGTCTTATTTTACAGACACTGGCTTTTTTCACGATTCCACGCAATCCAGGCAGCATTTATTTGTTTAAAAGACAGAGCTCGTGTCCACTTCCCCCCCCCCTCATGTCCACATTCACGGCCACTCCCAGTGCCACTCCGCCAGTCGCGTTATAAAAATTGGTAAAAAAAAAATGCAACGCTTGAAAAAGTCACGTGATCGCCGGTGTGGAAGGCCGGGGTGAGAACGCAGGTCCAAGCCGTGTGGTCTCCACTCATTCTTCCGATTCTGGTGCTGCCAATGATGATGAAGATACTGCATAGACTGTCATCTCTGGATTCTGGATAGGCTTTCAATCATCGATAGATTATCAGCCCTGGATCCCGCATCGATCCTCAACTGCAGATCCTGGATAGACCCTCAGTTTTGAATCTGGGATAAGTCTTAATCTCTAAGTCCTGGCCTCCTTAATAAAAAAAAACCTGATCCCTCTCCTGCCACAACCCATGTCCACCAATTGTCCCTTAAGCAGCAGGGCTAAGAAGACTCTCCATCATCACGACAACTGTTCCCCCGCACACCATTCCGTCATGTCTGACGCGGTAGCAGCGGTCGCGATGGAGTGCAGAATCATCATGGTCAGAGATCGAGTCAAAGGTCGAGCGTTGGAAGTGTGAAATCAGAGCCAGAAGTAGGAGAAAGGAGGTTCTCCCTCCCCAGCGGTCATGGCCGGCACACGTAGAGGCGCTTGGAGACCTCTGTCAGGAACTGCTGGAACCTCTGGAAGAGGGCGAACATCACGATGCGGCTGTCAGAGGATCCGTGCAACGAGGTCGCGTGTTTCACGTGCGACGGCAAACAAGGCCAACGTGATTGCGACCTCTCGTCCGCCTCCTCCTTTTCCACCTCCTCCTTCCGATGCTTCTCCACCTCCGAGTGTTTATCATCCGCTTGCGGCCGCCGCCGCTGCTGCTGCTGATGCTGCTGCTGCTGATGCTGCTGCTGCTGATGCTGCTGCTGCTGCTGATGATGATTTGTTCGCCGCCACTGCTCCTCCTCGGAAGTCGCAGTGACGTTCCTCACGTCCGCGATCCCGGCCTCAGTATATTGTTCCCCTCTTAAATGATTCAGCGTGGGCGCCGTCGATGCCGCGCTGGTGCCGGCCACCCACGCTGCCGCCGTCTCCGTACGATTCCCGACTCCCGGAGCCTCCGTCGCGACCACCACGGAGTCATTTGCGCTCCCGCCACCGCTCTGTGCCTTCACCGTCTTTTTTTCCGTCTGATGCTGCTGCTGCTGCTGCTCACCCTCCTTCCTTCCCACCGCCGTCGTCACCTCCGCCGCCGCCGCCGCCGCCGCCGCCTCCACATCGCCCTGCTCCTCCCCGCTGCGGGGGGGCAGGAACGGCGTGTCCTCCAGCAGCGCCACGACGGCGCGGCAGATGACGCGCACCTTGGAGCCGTCGGGCAGGTGCGCCCGCTCGCACAGCGTGGCGATGAGCGCGCCGTACAGCGCGAAGGCGCCGCTCAGGTGGGACGGCGAGGGCACCGCCTCCGCCCGCCGCACACAGGGCTCCGCCGCGGAGAGGATGGCCACGTGCTCCGAGATCTCGACGTCGGCCATCCCTTTCTGCGTGTGACGGCGGCGGTGGCGGCGGTGGCGGCAAACAAACAGAACATAAATAATGAGCGGGGAATTTGTTATTTTTTACAACATACAAAGGCGACGTGTCTGGTAGTGGTGGTGGTGGTGTCCTGCGGCTGGGCACGTAGCCAAACGAGTGCGCTGCCTGCATCCTCTATCTCTTTATCGTCTCCGTTTGCAGCTGCTCGCCGCCGCTGAGACACGCCGTTTTTTGTGCCGCTGCTGGATCCGCATTTTTTTCTTTCCCCCCCCCCCGCCTGTGCTCTTTCAGTGCGGTCAGCTAATTTGCGAATGGCCCGTGGACTGAAACAGTCATTTTCATAGGAAAGGATTAGCAAAAGCCCGAGCTAAGAAAATCCATATTACCGCACTTTTATTTTCAAACGTTTTGCAAATGGCTTTTAAGAGTTGGACTTCCTTTAGACCATGGTAGACTTGGGAAAAAACTGGTTGCTGCTGCTGCTCCTAGTGACAGCTTCCAATGAGATGACATAAGGAGGTCACATGATTACCTGAGGTTGCGTGCTCTGTTGACCAATCAAACTCACTATTAGACCTCCTTTACCAGTGGCAAAATATAGTAGTAGGTTTTTACCCTTTAAACTGGTACAAAACTGACACCTTTATACAAGGCATCATGTTTGCAATAACCACAACACAAGTAGTTGTACGCCTTTTGGTGTCATCTGGTCCAACACCAATGGAGACTAGGCTCTAAGGAAAGCTGTCTCGGGTGTGGACCAATCAACTTCAAGGACAGTGCATATTATTATCATTATCAGAGTTGTTTCTTTTTGTTTGCATTTTGACTACTTGTGTTATGGTTATTGCAAACATGATGCCTTGTATAAAGGTGTCAGTTTTGTACCAGTTTAAAGGGTAAAAATCTACTACTACAATTAAACTTAGTTTGATTGTTCTGCACGGGCTCGGACCAATGTACCTTGCGGGCCCGACTGATTTGCCATACGACTGGGGTTCATACGCCACGCTCTTCAGAGCAGGACCTACGACCACTCTCCCAGCCTCGGCTCTTGTGCTCGACGCTGGGGTTCGGGCCTTCTCAAGTGATCCAGCATGCTACGAGACTCAGTGTTTTTCGGAGGGAGTGCAAGACTCACTATTTTCTCACGGCTATTACTAAAGCTTAATTTTGTCTTTGCATTTTATTTTAGTCCACAATGTTTCGATACTCCCTTGAGTGGAGGTGATATTACATTTAAAATAAATACGGTTACGGTTTACGGCAGCAAACTTTGTTTTCATAGGCTCGGCAAACTTAACGTCACTCTATGCCACCACCGTACCAAGTTGCCATGGTTTCTTGGAGTGATCACGTTGCTGGTGATGTCTGCTGGCAATGACTGCCCTAAAATGTCCCTTGTGCATCATAACCTTGAGCAAGGCTGCATCACTGTAGAATGCGATTCCCCTTGGAAAGTTTAACATGTAGGCTTTCGCGAGCAATATTGTCCATTATAAAAAAACAAATATGTGTTAGATCGCGTGAATTTAAACGTGTCGTCAAACCCGCCACCACCTGACACAGCCAATTGGTAAGGTTTGTCACGTAAACAATTAGTTACTACTTCAGCACACCGGTGCGCTGCAGAGTAAACACACAACATTTGCCATTCGAGTACAGCGCTTCACCAGTGATTACAACCAGCTTCATCAGGCGATAGCCAGATTCGTACAAAAGTCCTCCCATTTCGGTGATGTCATCACTGTGGGCCTATCAGGTGCGAAGTGATGTCATCACTTCGCACATTCACTGGGGATGGTGGCGTTGCATTTGCAGTCATGTCTGACTGCCATGGAAATTGTCCATCCGTCTCTCTCCATGTCTGCCCCGTTTGCTTCTTTCCACGTCAGTATTCAAGTTTTATTCTCTCCCACAGTCTTATTTGCCTGATTGGCAGACGAATGCCCTGGATAGCTCTTGCAAGCGAGACTCATCCTGGTCCCTTTGAGTTCTCACCTCGACAAACAACATCAACTAAGCTGAACTCTGCATGTACGACCCTGCATCTAAGCCTCTGTCTGTCTCTCTAAACTTTTAAATTTCCGCCCGATTTGAAGCCAGAACTGATTTCGCGCGGCGTCTCAGATATAAAGTCGAGGCGGGTGAGTTACTGTCTGAAATTAGGGCCAAACCCGTTCGATGATATCAGCAGTTTTTGTTGTTGAAATTTCATCACGAGTTTCAACGTCCCGTTTCACGTTTCCCCTTTCAGACGCGTCCGCCGGGGTTTCGCGACCGTCGAGACCGGCAGCATGACTCGGCGTCGAGTCCGGCGATGAGTACGAGGAGTCATGCCGAAGGCGTGACGGTTCACAAATTGGCAGCCCAGCAGCACAACATTGACCTCGTGCCAAGGCCCCACCCCGACATTTAAATAAATAATCATCGGTTTAGAACATAACATAAATTAACAACCATTGGCTGTGGTCTGACCCGAATAGTGTTGGTTTGACCAAAATGAGTTCCTAAATGGTTTATCTGCCCACAATTAATAGCTGGAAACATCTGCCACAACCGCACATAGTTTCACCGGGACCACAAATATCCTCCCCGCAAATCCTACTGCCACTGATCTCACAAAAGAAGTCTGTCCCACCAATAGTCCAAACCTACAAAAAGTGATAAAACCAGTTTTTTTATTTTACCAGGTAAGGCCCACTGGGCCACGTAGTTCTTTTTCAGAAGCGACCTGGCTGTCACAAAGTATAGCCCAACGAAGTGGCCTAGCCCCGTGTGGACATGTATAGCAGCAGCAGCAGGAGCAAAATACGTTAAAAGCACGTTTCTAAACATTACGCCTGATCAAAAAATCCTCTCGTTGCCCACCCCTTCCGTCCCAACTCTGCCGACCAACGGCATCGGCTCCGAGTCTCCGGAGGTAGTCAGCGACTGGCAAGCTGGGGTCGTGGTGGAGGGTGAAGATTTTAACGGAGATATCGTGAAAGTTTATGGCAATTTATAGTGGTGTCGGAGATCAGGTTGGCTCAGCGGTAGAGCGAGCGGCTCACAATTGGAAAGTTACAAGTTCAAATCCTGGTCAAGTGGGCGGGGGAGGGGGGTTAACTCAGCCCATCATCCCTGCCGCTGTGGTCGCTAAAATAACTACAAATTTGTGAGGTTGAGCCAAAGGGTGGTTGTTCTGTGGAATCTGGAATTTCCACCACTGGCTCAGGGCTGCTGCAAGCAGGCGATTGAGCAGGAAATCACTCTTGAGTGGTCACAGTACCGGCTCACACGCAAAGAGAAATATCCCCAATATAGCCTTGACAGACTGAGACAAGTGCTGTTAGCGAGCACCTATCACACACGCGCACACACAGAGTCACGTACACACACACACTGCAC
Source organism: Lampetra planeri (assembly GCF_965212315.1). NCBI lineage: Eukaryota > Metazoa > Chordata > Hyperoartia > Petromyzontiformes > Petromyzontidae > Lampetra > Lampetra planeri. The sequence continues at coordinate 14,159,800 of NC_136114.1, forward strand.
TACTCACGAATGCCCGCAGAACCCGGTCCGCGTTAAACTGCAGCAGCCCCATGTTGCCGTGGATGACCTTGTGCAGATCGGCCGATATGCACGGCTCCGACGAGGTGGATGAAGAGGACGAGGGAGAAGATGACGATGGCACGGAGGAGGCGACGGGCAGAGGGGCAGCGCGCGCTGCGAGGAGCGACAGGAGAAGCGCGGCGGCAACACCGAGCTGAGCGACGCGGGCTGTGCCCATGCTTCTTCTACCACCGGGGAGGGGGGGGGGGTCACGGGGGTCAGGTGGAGAGAGACACGAGGCGCAATGTCAGCGAGGCACACACATCCCGTCATCGGTGGCGGGCGCGCACCAGGGGTCGCCATGTGTTGTACGTTGGAACTTCTTTCGCACCGTACGTAGCCAACCGCGCTAATCGGAGGTATTGTGGGCACGGGGCTGCAAGGCGAGGCCAGTAGATAGCTGCGACTGAATGTCCCCCCCCCTCACCACACCTCCGGTACGCGTGGTGGGTTTTCTCCGGTTTCAACATTCCTCGTGGTTCCAAATTCAAACGTCTTGGAGTGTGGCTAGGTCGTGCGCTCAGGCTCGACTGTGCTAATTGTCATCTTTCTAGCCACGACAGAGATCGTTGCCGATCACTTTGCGTCATTTGTAGGTGGCCGGGTGACTGGATTCAGGCAGCAGCGAGTGGTCTGTGCTCACACCAGCTCCACGGTGCAGTTCGTTCAGGATCCCAGACACCGATGACTGCACACGGACGTGTTTAGATAAAACGTGGGTCTGCACTTCAGTTGGCTGAATTCCAGCTCCGAGAATTAAATACTGCTTTTACTCCCATGCGACAGTGCTCCCCTCTCCTACTTGCGTGGACCAGACGTCGCTTGCAGGGATCTGGGAGGTAGCCCTGCGATATCCGCTTCTGCGGGTCATTTTTCTAAAGCATGGGTTGCACTGTTCTGTGAGAGACGTCGATAGCACAATCAGGACAAAATTGTGGAAACAATGAGAGTCGTTTTAAACAAAGATTCCCCCCCCACCCCACACACGCATACAAATTCGTATCAGTCACCGACTCACGGTCGTTGCGTACATCAGTATCGAATTGCATCGCAACACAGACTTTCAAGCACGTGTGCGCGCGCGCACACTGCCACACCGGATGATGACGATGATGATGGCGGCGTGACAAGTTTGTCAAACAACGTTCCGAAGATAAACTGTCGAACGCGCACTATCTCTGACCGCGCAGTCTCCCCTCGTGTCTACGTGAGCCTCATTCAGTTGCTAAGCGAACATTTCAAGGCACAAAATAAATAAACGAACATCACGCCTCCTTCCTCCATGCGTCTCTCCGCATTTTTGTTGTTGTTGACAACCCTTCACGAGCCACTCACTGCCTTCGTCTTCGGGTACACCTTAGCAGCGTGAAACACAAGCAAAACTTTAGGCCGGTGTCAACTTCATCCGCGTCTCACCAAAGTAGCGCGGGACTTGCGTATGGCGTCGCAGACTTGCAAGCGCGTGCGTGCGCACGCAACCACTCCGGACGGCGGCGGTGTGACTCGTCAATCTATGGGTGTGCGCGGGTAACCCACCAACGCACACGCGGACCCTTGCACACAATCACGCCGTCTCCTGCCGTGTCGGCACGAGCCCCTGTTTTTCAGCCGGCATCGGCATCCCCGACGAACACCGTTGGGGCACGAGTTAAGAAGGAAACCTGGGCGGGTTGATTGCAACGTTACAGAGCGCGAACGTGGCCTGGCGTTTGCGTTCAGCGCTGAGGATTGTACGATTGTTTTTGGACGAGGTGGTGGGGATGTTGTTGGGGGAGGGGGGTTTGGGAATGATTATGAATGGTTTTTTTTTTGGGGGGGGGGGAGTAGATCTGGGGCCTCGTGTTGAGTAGCCGAGGGGGTAATGACCGTTATTAATTAAAGAGGGGGGGGGGGCAGTGAAGGTTCAGCGCCAACCTCCCCTCTCCTCCACCCTGCCAACGTCCACGAGTACCCGATGTTCCAATGCCCCTTTGGGACGCAAAGGCAAAGACAAAGGTCCCCCATACAGGCACAGCACGCTGGGGGCAAGTGCCGTTATCGGGTGCCTACTAAGGCCATCACGGCGCACGAGAGAAAGTGTGGTCCAACATCACGCTCGGCCGCATTTGTCTCTCTACACACCGCACCTGGTGCTCATTTTAAGGCTGAGTCGACCGAGGGAAGGCCCAGGATCGGTTCAGATATTAGCCGCTGTTGTTATTGCTCGTGAGTGGGGGTCGAACTTGGGTCGTCGGGGTTATAGTGCAGTGCGCTAACCATTGTACAGATGCAAGATTCTCTTCATAGCCTTTAAAAGGCTGTCGGGGCAAGTGCTGTGAGCGAGTAGCCTCTAAAGGCCGCCACGGCGCAGGAGGAGGTGGGTGGCCAACACCACGCCCGGCCACCTTTGTCTCCCCAGTGCTGATGATTTTAGCACCACACCAGCGACTCACATCTAAGGCCGGGTCGCGACCTAGATCTACATTGCACATAAACACGTGCAGCCATAAATACACACGTTCACGCGGCCATACAGATCGAGGGAATCTCACAGAGCGCATACACTTGCACAACGCATACAAATACATACACAGGGATCGATACGTGCACATGCAAACAAAGATGCCCCTGTAGCCTTCCACAGACTGTTGGGGCAAGTGCTGTTCGCACTTGCCCTGTTGGGGCAGGACACGAGCCCGCACGTGTCCTGCCCAACATCCACGGAGGGCTGGGGTCAGCACGCGCGCGGCTTCCCCCCCCTCCCCCAGCTCCCCCCCCCCCCCTCCTTCCCCACCAAACCAATCGAAGCACCGTCCAAAAAACAGCTTTGACGAAAGTCCCAAACCAACCCTCCTCCCCCCTTTGGGAGCTCTCCAACTGTTCCCAGTCCACAAGACCCTGAAACCCAGTCATGACACGTGATTTGTCTATAAATGATTGATCCCATGTGGTCATTCTCAATTTGTACTTCCACGTTTGATTTAAATGCATGTCTTGGCGACTCGCTTGACTCTTCGCCGTCTTATTTTGGTAGCCTCTATTGCACTTTTGCTGGTGATGTAATTTGCTCACCCACAACCCCGACTGGACATCTGTGAAAAAAGAGCTTCATCAGATTCCTCCTCCAGGATCAATAAAGATTCCGATTCGATGGCCGTGCACGTGTCTGTGTGTGTACGCGCAATATAACCATAACCTTAATAGGTGCTCGCTAACAACCCCCAACAGCCCATGTCAGGGCCACCCAGAGGTGATGGTCGTGGGGGTTGTGCAGGGAAAGGGTCAAAGAGGAAATGTTCTCCAGGCCTAGCACAAGAGAGGGACCCACAATGGTACGGCGCATGGTGGAATAAGGGAGGGGGGGGCACGTGGCATTCTGACCTCTTGACCTCGAAACGGCTGTGGTCTGTGAAAGCTGCATGGGGGATCTCCGTCTACGAAATATGTTTGTGGGGTACGTAGTTGTACGTGTGCGTGTATGTGTTATGGGGGTTTCATGGGGAACAGTAGTGTAGCAGTTAGCGCTACCAACCCGGTGAACCGAGTTCGATTCCCGCTCACGGCCAACACCAATTGACGATTATCTGAACTGGTCCTGGGCCTCCTGCCCTAGATCGATTCGGCCTCAAAATTAGTACGTAGCGCGATCTGTAAACATTGCCACAAGGGAGACAAAGGCAGCTGGGCGGAGTGCCTTCATAGGTGTTCGCTAAAAGCACTTGCCCCAAAAGTCTGTAACGGCAACACGGGTGATCATTGTCTTATGGTAGTTTTAAAGTCACGTGGCTGGCGTATGTATCAGGTACTCACCGCTCGACCTAGCGAAGGCCCAGAAAAGGTTTAAGGAGAGGCGCGACTCGCCACTACGATGTCAGAGCCGTGGCCCAGGAATCGAACTCCCTCCCGGTGGCCAGCCTGGTGAGCTTGGCATGCTGCAACATCTGCGACATGCGGGCCCGCCGCCGTGTGCGAGAATGCGCGTGCGTGTGACAACATCAAGGTTGAAAAGTAGGTTAAACTCCCCACCCCCGGTTGAGGGCAAAGACCCTAAACCGCAATAGCCCGAATAGTGCAATATTGAGTAAGACCAACTCCAGGGGTATATCTTTGTGAGGAGGAGGGGTGGGGGGGAGGGAGAGAGAGAGACAGGGGGGGGGTGGGTGGCGCGTCCCCGTCACGTCTCCCACGTCCAGTAACGGAAATGTCACGTTTCCTCTCCACATCCACTGCTAGATGAAGACCTCCGCGGAATATCGCGGAAACGGGCAGGGGGGGGTACTGGTTTAATTATACTTGGCCACGCTGATCTGTGTCGGTTTGGTGGCCCTAGGAAAAATCTCCTCCTAGGACCGGTTCCGGCTGCCACTGCCAACTGATGGTGGCCGGGAATCAAACCCAGGTGGTCCCGTCGACAGCACAGTGAGCTGGGCACTTTGCGTTTGAATCGTGAAACTGAACCGTGCAAACACGTGGACTCACAGAGTCGCGTGCGTCGTCGCGCGCTCATCATCGATCCTAGGTCGATAAAATCGGGGCGATTGCCTTGCCCCTGGGGTATCCTCTGGGGAGCGACTTCTCCGATTTCCTCTCGCAGGAAGCCAAAACACGCGTTCAAGGATTTGGCCAAACACTCGCGGTGTAGCAGCACCCTCGTGGCAAGCGAGTCTCGAGACTCGGCGAGGCGGTTACGAGCGAAAATTAACAACGCCCGCATGAGACAAAAATTACAAAAAGTGTGAACCTTGCGTTGGCGGTGATGCGCTAATGTAAAAGAAAAATCACGGCACATTGGTCGATAGCACCGCCCTGAACGTGAACACAAACGCCGTTATTGAGGGAACGTGTCCACATCTCGATTCCCGTACAAGCGTCTCAATCAACGCTTTCGTAACCCGCGCCGGGGAGTCGATCTGCCACGACTCCCATCCCTCCATGTCACGCGGCACCTTCAGAAGAGTGAGGCGATGTCAGGGGAGGGTTGGCGGCAGGGGGGGGGAGGGGGTTGAAGGGACACCGTGGGAACGGCGAGCGATGTGGTGAAACCCCGCGACTCTCATCATTCTCATCTTCTCTACCCACACCTCTTCCTCCTGCTGCCGTCCACCCAAGACGACTCTGCCGCTGCGTGCAACCTCCCTCTTCCACGAACCTTCCCCCGTCCGACCTACCCCCCCCCCAACCCGAACCCGGACTGCAATCCTCAAGCTGCCGACGGGAAATCCCGAGCAAACGAGTGCGACCATCTGTGTCGGGAGCAGAAACCTGCGTGATGACACAACCTCGCACGGTGCCTTTGCTCATCGTGCAATCACTGCTGCTATTGCACAGTCAGTGAGTGCGCGCGCGCGTGTCCGTGTGCGGGTGTGCATGTGCGTGCGTGTATTCGTGCGTGCGTGTGGCGGAGGAGGAGCGGTCGTGCAGTGGTTAGCGCACCGCCCTACAGAGCTCGTTACCACCCCCCCCCCCCCTGTTGGCACGGTTGGCTACGTACGGTGCGAAAGACGTTCAATGTACATCCGTACCACTCGAGCCAAGTTCGATCCCGGTTCACGGCCCAATAATTGGCGAATATTTGAACCGATCCTGGGCCTCCCCTAGGTCCTGGTGTGGTGGGTGCGTGTCAAACATACGGGGCAGCCAGTCGGCCGTGGCGCTGACCACAACACCAACCCACCCCCACTCGTATGCCACATTTGCCTGCTCCACGGCACTTGCCACATGAGCCTGCTGAAAGGCTACAGGGGGGATCTTTGTCTTTGCGCGCGCGAGATAGAGGGAGGGAGAGAGAGGGAGGGAGCGCGTCCCGTTACTAATCGCGACGTCAACACGAGTCGCGGCGTGGCGCTGGAACGCGCTGCGTGCGTGCACCGAGCGCGCACGGACCCGCGAACTCGCCTAGACCCCGAATACCCACACGGGAACCCCCCCCCCCCGTCATCTTCAGTTACCCCCCCCCCCCCCGGGAGGAAAAACAAGGCCCCCGATGCCCTTATGGCGAGTTCGGTTATCCACTGCTACCCTGCCGCCCAATCGTTGGCACCAGTCGCAGCATGAGTAGCAGCAGCAGCATGAGCAGCAGCAGCAGCATGAGTAGCAGCAGCAGCAGCATGAGTAGCAGCAGCAGCATGAGTAGCAGCAGCAGCAGCATGAGTAGCAGCAGTAGCAGCATGAGTAGCAGCAGCAGCATGAGCAGCAGCAGCAGCATGAGTAGCAGCAGTAGTAGTAGCAGCAGCAGCATGAGTAGCAGCAGCAGCAGCATGAGTAGCAGCAGTAGCAGCATGAGTAGCAGCAGTAGCAGCATGAGTAGCAGCAGCAGCAGCATGAGTAGCAGCAGCAGCAGCATGAGTAGCAGCAGTAGCAGCATGAGTAGCAGCAGTAGCAGCATGAGTAGCAGCAGTAGCAGCATGAGTAGCAGCAGCAGCATGAGCAGCAGCAGCAGCATGAGTAGCAGCAGTAGTAGTAGCAGCAGCAGCATGAGTAGCAGCAGTAGCAGCATGAGTAGCAGCAGCAGCATGAGTAGCAGCAGTAGCAGCATGAGTAGCAGCAGCAGCATGAGTAGCAGCAGTATGAGTAGCAGCAGCAGCAGCATGAGTAACAGCAGCAGCATGAGCAGCAGCAGTAGCAGCAGCATGAGTAGCAGCAGCAGCAGCATGAGTAACAGCAGCAGCAGCAGCATGAGTAGCAGCAGCAGTAGCATGAGTAGCAGCAGCAGCATGAGCAGCAGCATGAGTAGCAGCAGTAGCAGCATGAGTAGCAGCAGCAGCATGAGTAGCAGCAGCAGCAGTAGCATGAGTAACAGCAGCAGCAGCATGAGTAGCAGCAGCAGCAGCATGAGTAGCAGCAGCAGCATGAGTAGCAGCAGCAGCAGTAGTAGCAGCAGTAGCAGCATGAGTAGCAGCAGCAGCATGAGTAGCAGCAGTAGCAGCATGAGTAGCAGCAGCAGCATGAGTAGCAGCAGCAGCAGTAGTAGCAGCAGCAGCAGCATGAGTAGTAGCAGCAGCATGAGTAGCAGCAGCAGCAGCATGAGTAGCAGCAGCAGCATGAGCAGCAGCAGCAGCAGCATGAGTAGTAGCAGCAGCAGCAGCATGAGCAGCAGCAGCAGCAGCATGAGTAGCAGCAGCAGCAGCAGCATGAGTAGTAGCAGCAGCAGCAGCATGAGTAGTAGCAGCAGTAGCAGCAGCAGTAGTAGCAGCAGCAGCAGCATGAGTAGTAGCAGCAGCAGTAGTAGCAGCAGCAGCAGCATGAGTAGTAGCAGCAGCATGAGCAGCAGCAGCAGCAGCATGAGTAGTAGCAGCAGCAGCAGCATGAGCAGCAGCAGCAGCAGCATGAGCAGCAGCAGCAGCATGAGCAGCAGCAGCAGCAGCATGAGTAGCAGCAGTAGCAGCAGCATGAGTAGCAGCAGCAGCAGCAGCATGAGTAGCAGTAGCAGCAGCATGAGTAGCAGCAGTAGCAGCATGAGTAGTAGCAGCAGCAGCAGCATGAGTAGCAGCAGTAGCAGCATGAGTAGTAGCAGCAGCAGCAGCATGAGTAGCAGCAGTAGCAGCATGAGCAGCAGCAGCAGCATGAGTAGCAGCAGCAGCAGCATGAGTAGCAGCAGTAGCAGCAGCATGAGTAGCAGCAGCAGCAGCAGCATGAGTAGCAGTAGCAGCAGCATGAGTAGCAGCAGTAGCAGCATGAGTAGCAGCAGCAGCATGAGCAGCAGCAGCAGCAGCAGCATGAGCAGCAGCAGCAGCAGCATGAGTAGCAGCAGCAGCAGCATGAGTAGCAGCAGCAGCAGCATGAGTAGTAGCAGCAGCAGCATGAGCAGCAGCAGCAGCAGCATGAGTAGTAGCAGCAGCAGCAGCATGAGCAGCAGCAGCAGCAGCATGAGCAGCAGCAGCAGCATGAGTAGCAGCAGTAGCAGCATGAGCAGCAGCAGCATGAGTAGTAGCAGCAGCAGCAGCATGAGTAGCAGCAGCAGCAGTAGTAGCAGCAGCAGCAGCATGAGTAGCAGCAGCAGCAGCATGAGTAGCAGCAGCAGCATGAGTAGCAGCAGCAGCAGCATGAGTAGTAGCAGCAGCAGCATGAGTAGCAGCAGCAGCAGTAGTAGCAGCAGCAGCAGCATGAGTAGCAGCAGCAGCAGCATGAGTAGCAGCAGCAGCATGAGTAGCAGCAGCAGCAGCATGAGTAGTAGCAGCAGCAGCATGAGTAGCAGCAGCAGCATGAGTAGCAGTAGCAGCATGAGCAGCAGCAGCATGAGTAGTAGCAGCAGCAGCAGCATGAGTAGCAGCAGCAGCAGTAGTAGCAGCAGCAGCAGCATGAGTAGCAGCAGCAGCAGCATGAGTAGCAGCAGCAGCATGAGTAGCAGCAGCAGCAGCATGAGTAGCAGCAGCAGCAGCATGAGTAGCAGCAGCAGCAGCATGAGTAGCAGCAGCAGCAGCATGAGTAGCAGCAGTAGCAGCATGAGTAGCAGCAGCAGCAGCAGCAGCATGAGTAGCAGCAGTAGCAGCATGAGTAGCAGCAGCAGCAGCATGAGTAGCAGCAGCAGCAGCATGAGTAGCAGCAGCAGCAGCATGAGCAGCAGCAGCAGCATCATAATCATTAACAGTAGCAGCTGGAGCGGAAATATCACCAGCGTCATCAAATACACCCATCATCTCCTGCTACCCACACACAGAACACCGTCTCTTCCACAGTTTCCGTGTTGAGATAAGTGGAAACAGCAGCATCATCGGCTGCAGCATCAGAATTAGTAGCAGCAATACCATGATCAACAGCAGCAGCAGCAGCAGCAATATCAGCAGCAGCATTAGCAGCAGAAAGATCAGCATCAGCAAAACAAATATCGCTAGTGGCAACAGTAAAAGCGTCACAATTATCATCAACAGCAGCAGCAGCAGCAGCTGCAGGCAACAGTAACATCGTCGCTGTGGAGGTTCGCCACATGTCCCACTGTAGACCAAACCCTGGAACATATTCCTCAGTCTGCACGAGCTCTCTGTGTGCAGTGTCCTGCGATACAGTTACAACAACAGCAATACCGCTACCAGACGTCGGGTAGAAATCGATTCCTGCCGCCTGAAAACAGAAGCCAATTCCCCACTCCCGGATCCTGGGCAAACCAGGGCAGGTAGCAACACTTTCCATATAAGCAGCAGCAGCAGCAGCAGCAACAGCAGCATGAGTAGTAGCAGTAGTAGCAGTAGCAGGAGCAGTAGCAGTAGCAGCAGCATGAGTAGCAGCAGCATGAGCAGCAGTAGCAGCAGTAGTAGCAGCAGCAGCAGCAGCAGCATGAGCAGCATGAGTAGCAGTAGCAGCAGCATGAGTAGCAGCAGCAGCATAAGTAGCAGCAGCAGCAGTAGTAGCAGCAGCAGCAGCAGCAGCATGAGCAGCATGAGTAGCAGTAGCAGCAGCATGAGTAGCAGCAGCAGCAGTAGTAGCAGCAGCAGCAGTAGCAGCAGCAGTAGCAGCAGCAGCAGCATGAGCAGCATGAGTAGCAGTAGCAGCAGCATAAGTAGCAGCAGCAGCAGTAGTAGCAGCAGCAGCAGTAGCAGCAGCAGTAGCAGCAGCAGCAGCATGAGCAGCAGTATGAGCAGCAGTAGCAGCAGCAGCAGCATGAGCAGCAGCATGAGCAGCAGCATGAGCAGCAGCATGAGCAGCAGCAGCAGCACCATAATCATTATCAGTAGCAGCTGTAGCGGCAATATTATGAGCGTCATCAAATACACCCATCATCCCCTCCTACCCACACACAGAACACCGTCTCTTCCACAGTTTCCGTGTTGAGATGCAACTGCATTTAGACGCTTCACACATTCGAAATGGCATTCTGTCAGCATGATCAGCGTCGACACCACAAACCACCACCAACCCCGACACCAATGATCGCTGTCATCGTCACCGACACTACTACCACCTACACCCCACCGCACCCATCAAGCGTCACAAATCATCTACATTACAGCCACCATCGACACTACCAACACAGTCAACAGCATCTACACTATGATCTCCACCCCTTTACAATTACCTACGCAACCATCATCATCATCACTACCGCCACCATCATCACCACCACAATCATCAATCGACCCCATCTACATTACAACCATCATCTACACTACCATCACAGTCATCAGGATCTAACACTATCATCATTATCATCATCACCACGTCCACCCGCATTTACAGCATCATCATCATCTACACTACCGCCACCACCACCACTTTCATCATCTACGCCACCGGCCACCACCAGGAACACCACGTGCTCGCCAATCGCCGCATGTAACCACGTGCGCACTGCTGCTGCCGTGGCTGCTGCCCCAAGTTCCGTACCCACGCAGTCCCCCCCCCCTACCTCGCCCATGGATTAATTATCGCGGTGGCCAGACCTGGAGAGCAGGCGGGGCAGTGCTCAGCACGGACGGCGCTCCGCCACGTGAGCGCCTCAACCCGCTGACCCCCCCTCCCTCCCCACGCACCCCCCCCCCCACGCCCCCCCCCCCACGCACCCCCCCCACGCACCCCCCCCACGCACCCCCCCACGCACCCCCCCCCACGCACCCCCCCCCACGCACCCCCCCACGCACCCCCCCACGCACCCCCACCCATGCACCCCCCCCCCACGCACCCCCTACACACACCCCCCCCACGCACCCCCCCACGCACCCCCCCACGCACCCCCACCCATGCACCCCCCCCCACGCACCCCCTACACACACCCCCCCCACGCACCCCCCCCACGCACCCCCCCCCACGCACCCCCCCCACACGCACCCCCCCCACACGCACCCCCCCCCCACGCACCCCCCCCCACGCACCCCCCCCACACGCACCCCCCCCCACGCACCCCCCCCACGCACCCCCCCCACGCACCCCCCCCACGCACCCCCACCCCACGCACCCCCTACACACACACACCGTCTACGTTATCAGCAGGGCGAGAGAGAGATGCAAAAAAAAGACCCCGCGAGCAATTAAAGCGGCGCTCTTAATACGTGTAAGTAATCCAGTTTTCAATCAGTGCTCTGCAAACGCAACACGTGCGCACGCGGGCTGCCACTGAACCTGTGTTCAATCATGCGGGGTGATGTGTGCGTGTGTGTGTGTAAGCATGTGTGTGGAGTTACTGGAGCTGTTATACAGAGCACGCCAACCTGTGAATCGAGGGTAATCATCATCATCAGCAGCAGCAGTGGTTGCGATGGCGTGCAGCAAAGGCATCACCATCATCCCGATCATTAGCACCATCACCACACAATGCAAACCTACCACATCTACATCATCATCACTACCTCCACGATAAGGATCATCTCCAGCAGCAACATCCACTCAACCACAGCAGTAGCAGCAGCATCAGCAGCATTCAATAGCTTCACAACCACCAACATCATCACAATCGCCACGATCATCATCAACCTTGGCAGCAGAACTATCACATGCATCATCATCAACATCTCAGCAGCAGCAGCATCAACATCCTCATCTCAATAGCTGCACCATCACAATTTAACGTCATCGTCACAACCATCATGGTCACGCCGCGCGTGTGTTACCTGGGTCATCGCACGCTTCATCACACTGCGTGACACACTGCGCCTCGCGACCTCAGTGACCCCGTGCTGCTGCTGCTGATGCTGCTGATGTTGCTGCTGATGCTGCTGCTGATGCTGCTGCTGCTGCTGCAGGAGACGCCACCAGAACGTGACATCAGCATCAACCCTCCCTTCCCCCCGGCAGCGCTTTAGGGCCAATGCTCGCGAAACAATTGTAAATAAGGATAATTAGTTGCGCATGTATATAATAACAAACGCCAACAAACAAAAAATAGAGCCGTACAAAAAAATAAACTACCGAGCGAGCTGGCGGGAAAGCAAGCTGTTGTCGGGCTTGCGGTCAAATTAACTCGCAAATGCGCAGGGGGGGTGGATGGGGGTTCAAAAGTTTCAGCGGCTGCTCATTGAAGGAGAAAGAAGGAAAAGACTCGAGCGAAACATATATCCACGCAGGCCGGCCACGGCGTGTACCCCACGAGACCAGCCGCACGCCAATTAGAACTGCGAGCTGGGGAAGAAGAGAGAGGTCAGAGCGAGCGAGCGAGCGGACAGGCTGGGTGGGGAGTGAAGGGAGGGAGGGAGGGACTAAAAAGAGGGGAGGGAGGGAGCCGGAGTTAGTTGAGGGCTGGCCCGTGATAGGGAGAGGAGTGAGTGGTGGGATGGGGAGGGAGGGACTGAGGTAGGGTCAGGGTGAGCTGCATTGATAGGAGAGACGAGGAGAGAAGTTTAGTGGCGGTTTCAGTGGCAGTGCTGGCTGCTGCTGCTGCTGGTAGTGGTGGTGGTGGTTGTAGGTGTTGGTGGTGCTGCTGCTAGCGGTGGTGGTGGTGTTGTGTGAAGTGGGAATCGGTAGCGGTAGCGCACTGCGCTACGGGGTACGATTCACGCTGACGGCCAACACCAATTATCTGAACCGGTCCTGGCCTCCCCCAGTGCGACTTAGCCTCAAATGAGTACCCGGTGCGGTGTCTAAATATCACGACCAGGGAGACAAAGGCGGCCGCGCGTGGTGCCGGCCACCCACCTTCTCGCGTGCCGTGCCGGCCTTCATAGGTGCTCGCTAACAGCACTTGCCCCAACAGTCTGTTGCAGGCTATACGGGGTGGATGGGGGGGGGGTTGTCTCTGGTAGGTGATTGTGGTTGTACTCGGAGTGCCGGTGGTGCGCTGTGGTCACCAATTGGCACAGTGCGTAAAGAGCGAGAACGCCGTGGCCGTGCAGAGCGCGACACGGCGATGGTAAAAAGCCTCCGTCTGGCTCAGTCGCTGGGACACTTCGCCACACACGGCGCGGATTCTACACGGCAGTGCCAAACAGACAAAGACCCCCCGTGTAGCCTGTAACAGACTGTTGGGGCAAGTGCTGTTAGCGAGCACTTATGAAGGCCGGCACGGCACACGAGCGGGTGGGTGGCCAGCACCACGCCCGGCCGCCTTTGTCTCCCGAGTGGCGATGTTTTACACACGGCACCAGGCACTCATTTGAGGCTGAATCGACCTAGGGGAGACCCAGGACCAGTTCAGATAATCGTCGTCGGCTATCGAATTCGGATCGCGCCAACTGATGTGCCACCACTCACCCGCAGTGCCTCGCAGCACACACACAACAACAACAACAATCGCCATTCGCCACTAAGTGGCGGTGACGTCACCACGACGCTTGTGCCAGGCCATGTGCACCTTGAGGCCACGTGAAGTGTCGAACGCCCGCTGGCAGGAGGTTACGGGGCAAAAGCACACACACACACACGCGCACACACACGCGCGTCTCGTAATTCGCGGCTGACTGACCTTCACCCGCACGAAACACAAATCCCCACAAACAAGCCGGTCTCTCCCTCTTCACTCAGCCGCCCTCTTCTGCCTGCCGCGTGGTGGCCCCGTGAGCAGCGAGCGAAGCCCCCAGCGAGTCAGCTCGCCGCGCCATTCTCGACGGGGCAACTGCGGCGGTGGGCTCGGCGTTTGCCTGCCAAGTCGTGCTCGTATCGCATCGCATCGCTGGCCCCTTCACCCGTTAAATATTTTTAGCTCGACACGAGAATTTTTCAAATGAAAAAAAAAACCCGCCCGCAGCCCTCGCAGTTTAAATATGAACAAGCTCCACGCTTCTTTAAAAATAAAGTTTTGTGGGGGTACCACGACCCCACCACCACCACCACCACCCCACCACCACCCCCCACCACCCCACAACCACCCCCCTACCACCCCACTACCACCCCCCACCACCCCCCCACCACCCCACCACCACCACCCCACCACCACCACCACCACCACCCCCACCACCACCCCCACCACCACCACCCCACCACCACCACCACCCACCCACCACCACCACCACCCCCACCACCACCACCCCACCACCACCAACACCACCACCCCCCACCACCACCACTCCCCACCACCACCACCCCCCACCACCACCACCACTACCCCCACCACCACCCCCCACCACCACCACCACCACCTCCACCACCACCACTCCCCGTTCTTTGCCCGTCTCGTGTGTGTTGATTCACAGGGGGGGGGGGTTCACCTCGTTTGGAATCGGGTCGCTGGACAAGTGGCTGAACGAGTCGCTGGTGCGTGGGGGAGCAGTTAGTTGCGTTACCAAGTGACGCCTTGTGCGGTGTGCGAACATCAGCATTGTAGAGACAAAGGCGGTCACCCCCCCCCCCTCCTCTTCTCTCGTCCGTCGATCGCGTTGTCCTTCATAGGCGCTCGCTAACAGCACTTTTCTCAACAGTCTGTTAAGCTTAGAGCGAGAGAGAAGCGGGGGAGAGGGCGTCTTTATCGTCGCTAGGCGATTCAATGCATGCCCTGTGAGCATTAATACTCCACAATCGCCGACTAACGCATCGCTGTTATTACCAAGGTATTGACAACGTCGTATAGTCCCAGACGAAGTTGTTAATTGATTACAATTCACCCAGCTGGTCTGGTAGGCCAGTGGGAAGTGCGCCAATTTGTGGGAACTTAACAGACGAGTTTAACACGTAGGCAATCGCGACCAACATTATCCATGGACTAGAATCGCCCTCCCCTCGCCATAAGAATGTGGAATTTCCACCTTTGACTCACGACTGTACCCAGGGAGTTCAGCGATGATGAATGATGCATGCCCCCTTCCAAAAAATCTCTCCCTCCCACCCTCCCTCCTCCTTCTCTACCCCACCCCGACCCACGTCCCTCCATCCTTCGCTCGTCCGTCACTCGGAACGATTGCGAACGTTGTGCGGAGGAATCGCTGGCGTCCGATAAGCGCCGTCAATTAGCGAGTGGCGACCGCTCGTCCAAACCCACGGAGGGTGGAGGGGCTGGGACACTGGGAGCGAGGGGGGAACTGGAATGATGGGAGGCATGCAGACAGGAACGCGAACACTGCGGCCTCGATACCACCACCCACCACACCCCCCCCCCCCCAGCAATAGAACGCGATTACTCTCACACTCATCCACGCGTTCCCGCACACACCTCCTCAACCCCCAGCAGCTTCATACTCTTTGCTTTTCCGGTAAAGTCACTTCTCTCGCACGCGGCTACTCGAACCCGCCCTGTCACCCAACTGCTCGCCCATCCAGCGACCCACTTACTCACTCACTCACCCAGCCACTCAGTCACCTGCCAACGCCACTTATTGTCCGGCATCGTCATCATCATCAACTGCATGAGTCTTTGGCTTTCTGTGGGAGGCAACCAGATAAGCCACCGCACACAGTACCGCCATCTGATGCCCACACCTCTCAGCCGCACGCCTACAACACCTGGCAAGCCCTGGAGGTTCCTTTTTTTTCCACGAGTGAATTAACCAGGTTCAGACCTGGTTAGCTGTCTGCGATCTGACGAGATTCGGCGTAATTAAGGTGATCTGGCCATAGCGACATAACGTTGCGATGTTCATAACGATGTCGCTTTAAACTGCTGCTGCTGCTACTGCTGTTCTGCTGATGATGATCGTGATGCTTATTCTGCTGCAGCCGATACTTGCTGCTGCTAAGCGTGGTGGTGAGATGCTGATGCTACCGCCACTACCTCTACTGCTGCTAATGCTGCTGATGATGGTGATTCCTCCTCCGTTGCTGCTTCAAATGCGGATGATGCTGCTGCTGTGGATGACGACGATGTGACGACGCTTCTCCTGCTGATGTTCATGATCGTCGTCATCATCGTAATCGTTACGATGATGATGATGTTGCAGCAATATTTTCCTTCTGGTCGCAGCGAACGATACTTTGTGATGACCGCCGAGTCACGCTGCGTCGTAATTTCTCGGGCCCACGACCTCTCACGCCAGCAGCGATGATTCACTTCCTCGCGGCACGCGAACGCAGAGGTTAGTCAACTGATGGTCGCAACATCACGTTGCCTTACCCCGCATTACCAGGGCGGGGGTGGGGAGGGGGGCAAACCCTCGAAGCCTCCAAACTCAACCACAAGTTGATGCAAATATAAGAAGATGATTGTGGCGTTGTTTTCTGTTGTAACATCGGTGGTGAGACGATGCCAGAGAGAAGGTTTTTCTGTCTCTAGTGCAGTCCAATCAGTTGCAAAGACCATGCGTACATTACCAGAGCACGTGTGTTGGCATGTTTTGCCACATGTACGTGTGGTTAATGCAGATTTGATGCCTTATTTAGTGCTTTGAACACCTTAGCATCTGCGTTGTTGCCAGGAAGGGTGAAAGTCTATTCTTACATATATAGGTACAGTGAGGGAAAAAAGTATTTGATCCCCTGCTGATTTTGTACGTGTGCCCACTTCTAAGGGAGTGCTCCTAATCTCAGCTCGTTACCTGTATAAAAGACACCTGGGAGCCAGACATCTTTCTGATTGAGAGGGGGTCAAATACTTATTTCCCTCATTAAAATGCAAATCAATTTATAACATATTTGACATGCGTTTTTCTGGATTTTTTTGTTGTCTCTCACTGTTCAAATAAACCTACCATTAACATTATAGACTGATCATTTCTTTGTCAGTGGGCCAACGTACAAAATCAGCAGGGGGATCAAATACTTTTTTTCCCTCACTGTATATTCATACACAGCACTGGCAAAGAGGTTCCCGTAGATCAGGGGTGGGGAACGTCCGGCCCGCGGGCCGTATGAGGCCTGCGAAATCATTTGGTGTGGCCCTGCCAAGGCAACCGCAGGCGGGACTCGAAATTCAATAAATCTCGGAGCAAACCTGGAAAAGCAGTTGCGAGTAGCAACATCATCAATACCAGCTAACATCACACGCCTCGCCAAAGAGAAGCAGTTCCAGCCATCACATTAGGGGGTGAGTTAATTAAATGTTTGACCAAATATAACAGGCTAATTTTTAAGTTGATAATTTTGTATGGCCCGCGAATGATGTTTTAAATATCTCAATGGCCCTTGGCAGGAAAAAAATGTCCCCCACACGCCTGCCGTAGATAAACCGCAAAGATTGCATCTAAACACCGTGACGTCGAGCCGCGGCCCCCCCCCCCCCCCCCAAAGCGCGGGGCCCGGGGCGGTCTCCCCGACTGTCCGTGCACAGCCTCGGGAGGAAGCGACTCTGACTATTACCCTGCCCGACAACAGATATTGGGCTCTTAGAGCACTTCCCCTCACGATTATTGCGTCCAGGGGTGGGTGGGGGGCGGTGGTGGTGGGGGTTGTTTTGGCTTTTCCATCCGAGACGAAAAGGAAAAATCCTCCGTCTGGCAAAACACGGATTAGGAGGTAACATTTAAGGCCCGGGCCAGGAATTGCGAGCGCCGGTCTTCCCGTGACGTTCGTTTCGCGAGATAAAGAGGCGAAACGCCGTTCACATGAAAACATCAAATGGGCGCTCGCAAACAGGAAAGCAAATAGCGTGACCTTTGGACGAAATCAATTGCGAAGAATGCGCGGCTACTCATTTTGCCCCAGAGACGAAGATACACGGTGTGTGTGGGGGTTGCACAAAGGAACACGCGCACAAAAGTAGGTTGTCAATGCACTTAAATGCAGCGTGCGTACGTGACGCATGTGCACGCCGCGTTCCGGCGAATGTCACGCAACTTGTCGCACGCGTGGAACGCAACGGCCCTTTCGTGAAACCGCTGCCGGATGAAGGCGTCATGCGGGGTTTGTTTGACCATACTTCACCGCCCTGGTCAATGCCCCTGCTGCGTGTTTGACCATACTTCACCACGCTGGTTAATACCGCTGATGTTAGCCGTTGCAGGGAATTGAACTCTGGTGCATGCATGGCATATATGTGCGCATATATACAACTAATTCTACGTACACATGGAAAATACATATGTTTATGTACATATGTGTTCTGTTAAAATATATACTTTGAAAACTAATTTCTTTATAACTGCTTTTTGTGTTTCCTGTTGTTGCCCTTCCCTCCGCGCACCTCCGATTAGCGCGGTTGGCTACGTACGGTGCGAAAGAAGTTCAACATACACGGACTTCACTACTTACGAACGAGTTAGGTTCCAGATGTCTGTTCGTAAGTCGATTTGTTCGTAAGTCCAACTTTACTCCTGTCGATTCCAAACGTGTTGTATGCACACTAAACACGGGGAATGGCTTTAAAAGTTGTATAATCTGCTGTAGATGTAGATTCCACTGGTTCTTCACGTTCTGCAGATCTAGATTCCACTGGTTCTTCATGCTCTGCAGATGTAGATTCCACTGGTTCTTCACGTTCTGCAGATGTAGATGCCACTGGTTCTTCACGTTCTGCAGATGTAGATTCCACTGGTTCTTCATGCTCTGCAGATGTAAACATCACTGGTTCTTCACGTTCTGCAGATGTAGATGCCACTGGTTCTTCACGTTCTGCAGATGTAGATGCCACCGGTTCTTCATGCTCTGCAGATGTAAACATGACTGGTTCTTCACGTTCTGCAGATGTAGATGCCACCGGTTCTTCATGCTCTGCAGATGTAAACATCACTGGTTCTTCACATTCTGTAGATGTAGATGCCACTGGTTCTTCATGCTCTGCAGATGTAGATGCCACCGGTTCTTCACGCTCTGCAGATGTAGATGCCACTGGTTCTTCATGTTCGGCAGATGTAGATGCCACCGGTTTTTCATGCTCTGCAGATGTAGATGCCACCGGTTCTTCACGTTCTGCAGATGTAGATTTCACTGGTTCTTCACGTTCGGCGGATGTAGATGCCACCGGTTTTTCATGCTCTGCAGATGTAGATGCCACTGGTTCTTCACGTTCTGCAGATGTAGATGCCACCGGTTCTTCACGTTCTGCAGATGTAGATTTCACTGGTTCTTCACGTTCGGCGGATGTAGATGCCACCGGTTTTTCATGCTCTGCAGATGTAGATGCCACTGGTTCTTCACGTTCTGCAGATGTAGATGCCACCGGTTCTTCACGTTCTGCAGATGTAGATGCCACTGGTTCTTCACGTTCTGCAGATGTAGATGCCACTGGTTCTTCATGCTCTGCAGATGTAGATGCCACTGGTTCTTCACGTTCTGCAGATGTAGATGCCACTGGTTCTTCACGCTCTGCAGATGTAGATGCCACTGGTTCTTCATGCTCTGCAGATGTAGATGCCACTGGTTCTTCACGTTCTGCAGATGTAGATGCCACTGGTTCTTCATGCTCTGCAGATGTAGATGCCAATGGATCTTCACGTTCTGCAGATGTAGATGCCACTGGTTCTTCACGCTCTGCAGATGTAGATGCCACTGGTTCTTCACGCTCTGCAGATGTAGATGCCACTGGTTCTTCACGTTCTGCAGATGTAGATGCCACTGGTTCTTCATGCTCTGCAGATGTAGATGCCACTGGTTCTTCACGTTCTGCAGATGTAGATGCCACTGGTTCTTCATGCTCTGCAGATGTAGATGCCACTGGTTCTTCATGCTCTGCAGATGTAGATGCCACTGGTTCTTCACGTTCTGCAGATGTAGATGCCACTGGTTCTTCACGCTCTGCAGATGTAGATGCCACTGGTTCTTCACGCTCTGCAGATGTAGATGCCACTGGTTCTTCACGTTCTGCAGATGTAGATGCCACTGGTTCTTCATGCTCTGCAGATGTAGATGCCACTGGTTCTTCACGCTCTGCAGATGTAGATGCCACTGGTTCTTCACGCTCTGCAGATGTAGATGCCACTGGTTCTTCATACTCTGCAGATGTAGATGCCACTGGTTCTTCACGTTCTGCAGATGTAGATGCCACTGGTTCTTCACGTTCTGCAGATGTAGATGCCACTGGTTCTTCATGCTCTGCAGATGTAGATGCCACTGGTTCTTCACGTTCTGCAGATGTAGATGCCACTGGTTCTTCACGTTCTGCAGATGTAGATTTCACTGGTTCTTCACGTTCTGCAGATGTAGATGCCACCGGTTCTTCACGCTCTGCAGATGTAGATTTCACTGGTTCTTCACGTTCGGCGGATGTAGATGCCACCGGTTTTTCATGCTCTGCAGATGTAGATGCCACTGGTTCTTCACGTTCTGCAGATGTAGATGCCACTGGTTCTTCATGCTCTGCAGATGTAGATGCCAATGGTTCTTCACGTCCTGTAGATGTAGATGCCACCACCGCCATCTGTTGCACTGCGGTTGAACTTACGACTCTCGGTCCGAACAGGAAACTGCATATAGACAGGTTTGTTCGTAACTCTGAAAGTTCGAAAGTCGAATATCCGATTAGCACGGTTGGCTATGTATGGTGCGAACGAAGTTCAACATACATACATGTCCCACAAGCATGCGTGATGCCTGAATGGAGCCTTGGCCCACGCTCACCAACTCACACTGACCAGCGTGGTGAAGTATGGTCAAACAACCTCCACCACTGCCACCACCACCACCGGGTGCTGCGTTGAAAGCTCTTCATTGAGCAGCTGACTGAGAAATGAGCTGTAAATGACCACTCTTATACAATCAATGTTACTTGCGTAAGAGATATCACGTGTTAATTTGGGAAAGTGTCACAGAGACCCAAATAAAGGTCCTTTGGCAATGAAGATTCTGGGGGGGGGGTGGGGGTGGGGGGTGGTTGCCTCACAGAGGGTCTAGTTACGGCTGGCTGGAGTCCTGACGGCCTAAACGCCGAATGCGGTCAGGATTAGAGCGAGCGGTTTAGGGGACATCACGTTAGATCATTAAAGGGACGTAATTCGGGTTTAGAGGTTAAATGCAATTTGTAACGCGCGCACGATCTTTAACACGCAAATGACCGTAATTCTGCAGCTTAGTTTTAGGCTGAGTTTAAGGTTATGGATGGAAAACTGGCTTGGGTGAAGGTTCAAGTTAGAATTCGGGGTCATATTCAAGGTTAGAGTAGCAGTGTGAGCTTACGCTTAGGGCTCGGCTTTGATTGAATCAGAATCTGTATTGATATTGGAGGAGGAATCCGACGAGATTTAAAGCTCTTTTTCACAGATGTCCAGTTTAGGGCCGGGTAAGAAAGTTACAACAACAAACAGTACATAAACATGACAGAAGTTCAAAGTACAATGAAGGTAAATAAATCACCAAAACACATACAAATACTACTAAACCATCCTCATCTTATCATGCAAAGCCTACTGAGGCATTAACTTATTTTTCAGAAGCGACCCGGCTACCACAAATGATAGCTCAACAAAGGGGCCATGAAAAGCAGCAAAATAATCTAAACAAATCCCAACGCTTGTTTTCTAAGTGAATGTTCAGAGTTTCAGCATAAATATGGCCAGAGTTTCGAGTGAGGATTGGAGTTATGTCCTTTCCAGCATGAGCACGGTTAGACTCGGTGTTATGCCCCCCCCCCACCACCATCCTGGGGTTAGCAAAGTCGAGTCAGGCCGAGACAGCGGGGCTAGGGCAAGCAAGCATCACGCTGCTGATGATGACATTAAACGTCGAAACCATTCCAGCATCTGCATGGCACTGAATCAATGCTGCAGCAAATACACGCTCCCAGAAGGCTGCTGTGGAGCTGATGGACTGTGTAACAACAACAACAATCTCTACTTTAGTGGATTTTTTAAATATGTATGTATGTGGAGAAACAGTTATTTGAAGGAGACACTGCCCGCGTATCTAGCTAAGGCTCGGGTCATATCAGCACTCAGAATCCCCGTGGCGTCCACAGAGATCGCTCGCGGTCTCTCTCTGGCAGAGTAACACTTAAATTTCGATTTAAAGCTTTCGTGACTGCAGGGATTCATCTTCTTGGTTCTTTCGGTAAAGTCACGTAGAAGGGAAAAAATAAAACATAATAAAATAATATAATAATATAATAAATTTATTTTATTATGTTTTATTTTTATTATTTTATTATTTCCCTTCTACGTGACTTTACCGAAAGAACCAAAAAGAAGAGTAACACTTTTCACCCACTTCTCTCGCATAGTTGGCCACCCCCCACCACCACCGCCCCCCCCTCCTCCTCCCCCCGTTGCGGTCTATCGCCGCTATCAGCTCCGCTGCCTTCCGTGACGGGGGGAGGCGGGCGGCGAGACACTGAGCAGAGACGAATTCTGCAGCGCGACCCTCGGAGCGCGCGGCGCGAGCGGCTTCGACAGAAAGTCGCCGACGAGGCTTGGAGACCGAAACGTCGACTTGGTGACGAGGGCGAGACGCGCTGCTGGGCTCGCACTGAACTATGAAAGCCGGCGGCGATCTGAGAGATTGGTTTTGCTGGCACGTGGCGAGTGATGCCTCGCCCGGTCGCGGTTACTCCTCTCACTTTGGCAACCCGCATCGACCATAGTGGTGAAGTATGGCCAAGTTTCCCCCTCGGCCGACACTGCTGCGACGGGGGTTACAATTCCTCGAGATAATCGATGAATTGCATCGATCCTGGGTGGTGGTGAGATTGCAACGTTAATTATACGTGTGTCTTGTTCTGGCTGTCTCGTGCCGCCTTTGTCCCACCTGCTTTGTAAAGTTCTTGCTCGCTCCTTCAGCCCACGTGCAACAACAGCCGAGAGGCTGGCCACGCTAGGTCCGCAAGAAACTGGATTACTGAATCCATCTGTGCGGGTTCCTGCCACACAGAGTCAAAACTCTCCAATTCGACGACGAATGCTGTGCTCATTCACGTCCATGCAGTGGCGTCGTTGTCTCTAACGTTTAGATTATAATTGCGTTTGTGTTAACGAAGCATCCAAGTTTTGCCCGGACACGCAGGGGACGCTGATCAGCCAAGGCGCTTATCGATGAGATCATTTTTGTTTTGCTTTTCATCTTCGGCAAAAAAGGATCTACAGCGCCGTCTGCAGCCGAGGCAATTGAACTGCGCGACGGGACCCCACACTCGGGCAGAGCCGCGGTGGCGAGCGAGCAAGGACAGTCTTGTGGCCAATCCACCGCTGGATGAAAGCCCTCCACGCGCCTCGTGCGGGTCGTGGGGGGTCACTTGGCCACACTTTCACCGCGCGCCTCGGTGGATCCACGGCTGGACAATCTCAACAACAGCCAAACAAAAAACGCCACCACCACCACCACACACGCTCTCGATTGAAGAGAGACGACGCGGTCCACCGAATGTTTCGGCCAAACGTAAAAAAGCTCGGCGGCGATCGACGAATTCTAATTTCGCTGCGGCCCAGAATATCGCACCGGTCGAGCGTTCTTCCGACGACTCCACGGCCGCGATTGTTCCAGGGCGCTTGGACTGCGTGACAACACACGGCAGCCGAACGTCGCTAAAGTTTCGACTCAACCACACAACGCGGACGGTTGCCACGCGAATGAATGCGCGTTGTGTTTGTGAGCGATAACAGACGGGCACCCCCCCCCCCCCCGTGCGGAGGGGGGTGGGGATGATTGGGGGTGAAGGTGGGGGAGGGGCGGGGTAGTGGAGGGAGGAAAAAGCCCCCCCCACCTCCCCACGTCGTGGCCTCGCCAGGGTTCACTTCTATAATTAGTCGTTCAATTAAGAGATGCGTGGTGGCGTGCGACTCAATAAAAAAACCCGCGGCTATAATTCACGCGCGGCGTTCCACTCTGTCAGACGCGTGTCATCGGCCAAAGCTGTCCAGAGACGAGATACGCTGGCAATGTTGCTGCTGCTGCTGATTATCCTGAGTGATGAATGGTCGAGACCCAATGGGTAAAGAGGCTCGGCCACCTGCGGCGCTGGAGCTGCATGCGGCTCTTGAAGTGCTGCAGCGCGGCTCTTTACGTTAGAAACAAAAAATAAATGGCCGACCCATTGACCATAGGAGTCGGGTTCACCATGGAAGTCCAGTTCACCACGGAAGTCCAGTTTACCATGGAAGTCCAGTTCACCACGGAAGTCCAGTTCACCGTGGAAGTCCAGTTCACCACGGAAGTCCAGTTCACCGTGGAAGTCCAGTTCACCACGGAAGTCCAGTTTACCATGGAAGTCCAGTTCACCACGGAAGTCCAGTTTACCACGGAAGTCCAGTTCACCACGGAAGTCCAGTTTACCACGGAAGTCCAGTTCACCACGGAAGTCCAGTTTACCACGGAAGTCCAGTTTACCACGGAAGTCCAGTTCACCGAGGAAGTCCAGTTCACCACGGAAGTCCAGTTCACCATGGGAGTCCAGTTCACCGTGGAAGTTCAGTTTACCATGGAAGCCCAGTTCACCATGGGAAGGGGTCGGCATCCTGCGGCTTCGTAGTCGCACGCGGCTCATCAAGGACTGTACGGTGACGTCCTTCATTAAGGACCACCACCGTCTCGTATTCACGTTGCATTGCAGCTTTTGAAATATTGAGGTTAATTTTTTTTTACAGAATTCGAAATAAACCCAAACAAAAGTCTCTCCTCGTTGCTTTGATTGCCCAGCCCACCCGGTCAAGACCCTTCCTGCCTCCCTGGTAGCGCTCTCTTCGCCACGCACATCGCGGCCAAACTTCTCCAAACTCCTTCGCCGTGACCGTGCGCGTCTCGGGCTTGTCTGCGTCCACGGACAGCAGTGGTTCAACCACCGCTGGATACGCCAGATCCCGTCGGTTTCCGGAAGCTAAGCAGGCGTTGAGCCTGGCCAGTTTTCGGATGGATCTGCAGCCTGCGGGGGGGGGGGGGGAGCTTGCCAGGTGCTATAGGCGTGGGACTGCGAGGTGTGGCCACGAGATGGCTGGGTTAAGTGTGAGATCTTTGCGGATGCGTGATGGGTTTTCTCCGGTTTGTTCAGGTTTATTCCCACTTCAAGCCAAGCCCTCTCATCAATGGTATGGACCAAATATAGAAGAATGCCAAATACCAAATAAAGACTGCAAACTCTCCGTGAATAATACATTTAAAACGAAAGTTTCGGTTGTTGAATTGAACCGTAACAAATGAGTCACTGCCGGAGGCGAATCGTTGCAAGCGCTCCGTGTCGGGGTTGTGCATGGGCCCTGACCAGAGATTCATCTTCTTGGTTCTTTCGGTAAAGTCACGTAGAAGGGAAGTAATAAAATAATAAAAATAAAACATAATTTTATTATATTATTTTATTACTTCCCTTCTACGTGACTTTACCGAAAGAACCAAGAAGATGAATCCCTGCAGTCACGAAAGCTTTAAATCAAAATTTAAAAATCTGACCAGAGATGTTTCACTTCGTCGCGACCGTGAACTGAGGTGGCGTCACTTGAGACGCTTCCAATGTAATTATTGTGGCAAATAACAGCACAATTCGCTGCACAACGACTTGAAATCAGTGGGCTGGCCAAACGAATCCCTCTTATTCGCCCCGTATAAATACATCGATACGACTAAAAGGTTTGCTACCTTAGGTGGGACCAATTTCTTCTCTGGGCAGATGTACTATTGGGAGAAATTCAGGCTGCGAATTGACTCATAATTTCACCGATTCTTACACACACACGCGCGCGCGGATCTATGAATTGAATGAAAGAGGTGATAACCCACTTTTATCGATTAATCAAAGCAATGTGACATCACTAGTGGTTCGTCGGGGCGACATGTATTCACGTAATACACTGACAGCAGACGTTACATAACTTGTGTTATAAATGCAATAACATATATATTGTGCAATGTAGTCCCGTGCTTCGCGGCACTGTTTTAAAAGCACACTCTAAACAGTCTAACACGTCGGCTTTCGCGAACAATATTATCTACAATAAAAGTGTAAATGTGTCGTTAACCCGCCACCACCCGACACAGCCAACTTCCTAAGCTTTGTCACGTAAACAAAAGCGTGCCAAATAGGTAGGAGTTCAGCACACCGCTGCGTTAGAAGAGCAAAAACACCACAACATTTACAATTGCCGCTCCACTCTAAACACGTGAAGTGTCACTCGGGACAGCTCGCATATCAATCAGAAACCCCTGCCATTGATGGGACGAGGGAAGTCAGACCACGAGGCAACAGGAGAAGTGACAGATCCACACATCGCAGCCCTAAACCAGGTAATAAACACATCATCTTCTTTTTCGATTGAAAGCTTTCGTGACTGCAGGGATTCATCTTCTTGGTTATTTCGGTAAAGTCACGTAGAATGGAAATAATAAAAATACAACATAAAAATATTTAATAATAAAATATTTTATAATAAAATATAATAAAATATTTGATCATAAAATATTTTCTTTTTTCTTTTTATTATTTTATTATTTCCATTCTACGTGACTTTACCGAAAGAACCAAGAAGACATCATCTTCTCACAACGAACGCAATTTATCTCTCCCTCTCTCTTACCCGTCTGGACGCGCGAGAAACGTGGCGCGTGGCTCATGCAGTCGTGGGAGCCGCAAGCTCGTCCCAACTCCTCGACTCACGCTGCATCCCTTGATGCATGCCCCCCCCCCCCCCCACAGCATATGCGTCGGTGAATGCGACTCGTCAGAATGAAGTGAGTGAGCGAGAGCCCGCAGAAGCTGAATGAACCGAAACTACGAGCGGAGGATGAGCGGTGGCGGTGATGGGGAATTGGTGATGTTTTAAGTTTTAACCACGGCCGACTATCCCACCCCCCTGCTGCACCCTCACCTCCCCGCACGCACACACCACACACCCCTACCACCCCTACCACCACCAACCCAACCCCCACCCAAGCTAACCGACAGACGGAGCGACCGTCCTTATCCATCGCACACGTCCTCGCCAGATAACGCGCTATCTCCTCGCCGGCGTGCGTACGTGCGAGGTAGCGTGCGCTCATGGTGGCGCTGGAGGTCGGCGCTGGTTATGGCCCTGGCGCTGCAGGTTGTTGCTATCGGTGCTCCGACTGGTGGTGGTGGTGGGGCCGGTGGTGGTGGTGGGGCTGGTGGTGGTGGTGGGGCCGGTGGTGGTGGTGGGGCTGGTGGTGGGGCTGGTGGTGGTGGTGGGGCCGGTGGTGGTGGTGGGGCTGGTGGTGGGGCCGGTGGTGGTGGTGGTGGTGCTGGGGAGCGGTAGTGTAGCGGTTAGCGGCGCTGCGCGACGAACCCGGCGACTCGAGTTGGCGCAACACCGGTAACGGTTATCCGATTCGGTCCTTGCCCTCCCGCCCTAGGACGGCTCAGCCTCAAATGTGTGACATCGTCACTGGTGAGACAAAGGCGGCCGGGCGTGGTGCTGGCCACCCACCGGTTCGTGCGCCGTGCCGGCCTTCATCGGTGCTCGCTCACAGCACTTGCCCCAGCAGTCTGTTAAGGCTATACGGGGGGTCTTTGTCTTTGGTGCTGGCGCTGGTACCAGCGTGTTAATCAGTGGAGTTGGTATATTTGGCCACGGTTCAAGTTATTAAATGCGGCACACAACCACACTGCCCCTGGCCAACAACTGTGTACGGCCTGGTATCACCCGCAACATTCATCACTTCCAGATGTTTCTCTCCAGACAAGTTCGGCGTGTATCACGACCCCCGCTCTCGGCTAAAGACTCCTCGATCACGTCTCTCACCTATTAAATCCATCAATTTAAATGATTCGTACTTTCTCGCGATCTCTCCAAGAGCGACTCGCGCTCTTCCCGACAGGGAGCAGAACACGGAACTTCGGCTCGACCGCCCGGTGCGCCAAGGCGAAACATTGCAAACCTGGGGGACAACATTCCCCCCCCCCCCCGTTTTAAACTAAAAGCGTCGTGACAACGGGGAACATCCATCTCTGACACAGGACCTATCCCGTGTTAATCCAGCACCGTTTGCTAGTACGGTAACACGGCCTCCACAATCACAGCCGTCCCGAGGGCACGGCGAATCGGGGTGACTGCCCCGGACCCCGCGATTCGGGGGCGGGCAGAGGGGGGGGGGTGCGCTTTTACGTCACGGTGTCAGATGTGATACTTGGAGGGGGGTGTTATACCAGAAGCGACCTGGCCGCAAATGAGAGCTCAACGAATCATGTGGACATTTATAGCAGCCAGATACTCGAAACGCGTGTCGTTTCGAAATGTGGAGGGAGAAATATCCACGCGACCACGGGGAGAGAGAGAGAGACACACACACGCACGCAAACTCCAAATATACAGCAGCAGTCGTCACGGTCTGGATTGAACCCATGCCCTCCTGTACACCAGCTTGAGGAAGTTACATCGCCAGCACATGCCGAGGCAGCCCACACATGGACATGAGTCTTGATCGTGGGCGAGGCTTTCCCGGCGAAGCGGACACGAGGAAAAGTGAGCCTTGCGTTTCCGAGGCGACACGCCAACCCCGCTCGTCACGATCGGAACCCGCTGCCACCCTTTATAAAGTTCAAATCTTCGTCCTCCACTAGAGGGCGACATTGACTCAGCAGCAACCGGACTCTCTTTGCCGGGCGAGGTATGCACTGCTGCTGTACGCTGGACTTCTTTCGCACCGTACGTAGCCAACCGTGCGAAATCTGAGATGCAAGGGATTGACAAGAAACTACACACAAAACGCAGTTCTAAAGAAACGAGTTTTCAAACTAAATCTAAAAGCGCTTCGCTCCGGTGGATTCCTCATTTCGGAAGAGCGTTCCAGACGGCCGCAGAAGCGCATCCGAAAGCGCGCAGGATGCGGTGACCGCCTTCGATATTGATGGCGAGCCACAATCCGCTGTTGCTACTGCGAGGATGAGCGCAGTTCGCGTGATGGTTCATGCTCCGTGACGAGATCAGCAGAGTATTGTGGGACATTCGCAAAGTATTGTGGGACATTCGCAACGTATTGTGGGACATTCGCAAAGTATTGTGGGACATTCGCAAAGTATTGTGGGACATTCGCAAAGTATTGTGGGACATTCGCAACGTATTGTGGGACATTCGCAAAGTATTGTGGGACATTCGCAAAGTATTGTGGGACATTCGTGGCAGGCACTTTGCGTGTGACGAGTGCGAGGTGAGACTTGTCCATTATGTATGTTGAATGCTGAACTTCTTTCGCGCCGTACGTAACCCAACCGTGCTAATCGCAAGTGCGGGGGGGGGGACAACAAACTAAACGCAAAAATAAGTTCTAAAGAAGTGAGTTTAATCATCACTGACAAGAGCCGCCTACTGGCCGAGACGGATTCGACGAGTGCCCTGGAGGAGGGAGAGGGGTTAGGGGCCGTCCATAAATGACGTCACGCACCTGGGGGGGGGTCAGACATTTGTGACGATATGTGACGAGGGGGGGGGGGGGGGTTGAGAAATGTGACGTCACATCAAAATGCGCAACTTAAAATGATTATAGAATTGTTATAACAACGCTCCTCCAACATCAGAGTGTAGCGCCACATTAAATACGCACTACAATGACAATAGTTTAAAGCGATTTGAAGCATGTTTAATGGTTTTGGGGGGGGAGCAGAGCTTTGTGACGTCATATTTGAGGGGGGTCTGACTTTTTGTGACGCCGTGACGAGGGGGGTGATTTGTTAACCTTTCCTATACTTTGCATTCATATTGCATTTTTTTTATCAGTTTGTTGTTGTAACGTTCTAGACATCTGTGAAAGAGCTTTATAGCAGCTCATCGGATTCCTCCTCCAGGATAAATATTCAAGATTTTGAGCCAGGTTCGCAGGTCGCTGAAACGGCCAAAATAAAAACTCGTTGACAGTTTTTGTTTTTGGTCCATCGTTGGCGACGAAGGCATTGATTGGAAGGTTTCATCAAAAGATCAGGCAGCAAAAGTGAACTTTCCTCCTCGACCCTGGTGGGTTTAGTGCTTCGCGTAACTCCGTACTGTCGGTTTGTTGGTGTAGGTAAGCTGCGTAGGCGGCAGAGGTCGCAACCCGGTACCCGATACCCGTACCCTACCCGATACCCGGCTACCCGTACCCTTTTGCGACCCTGGTGCGGCCGGGTACGGGTAGGCCGTGAGTCACCGGTGAGTAACCGTTTGTCACTCATTTCGGGTAGGGTACGGGTAGCGTACGGGTACCCGTACCCAGCCGGGTACGGGTACCCGTTTGCGACCCTGGTGCGGCCGGGTACGGGTAAGGAATCAAACCCCGTTTGCGACCTCTGGTAGGCGGTACAACTGTGCCGGGGGTCCACAGGATGGAGAAGGCTCCTCCACTCACGAACATTCGACTTGCGAACTTTCAGAGATACGAACAAACATGTCCGTGTGTCCAGTTGCCTGTTCGGACCGAGAGTCGAAAGTTCAACAGCCGTGCGACAGATGGCGGCAGTCTCCACCTGCAGAACGTGAACAACCAGTGGCATCTACATCTACGGGACTTTTTACAACTTGTCAAGCCATTGCCCGTGTTTTAGTGTACATGCCGTACAGCACGTTTGGAATTGACGGGAGTAAAGTGGGACTTACGAAGAAATCGACTTACGAACACAGACCTCTGGAACCGACCTCGTTCTTAAGTAGAGGAGTCAATGTTTCACAAAGATGGGTGAGGGGGGGGGGGCAAAGGGCAATTTCCTATACAAACACACTTCGGATATAAGCACAGCTGGACTTGTTTAGGCAATCAGCAGGAATTGTATTTGTCTGTCAAATGCAAGCTCTATATAGGCACACTATAAAATTCACCTCCCAAGAGGTGTGCTAATATCCTGCCAGTTTCCACTACATCATAATTTAGATATCATAAATTTAAATAAAGAGAACTCGACGATTCCTCGTAAATTCACAATTTGGGTAGGAGTGATTTATAAGCGGACGTCCCCGCGTGAGTTAGCGTGATATTTCTGCGTTAGCTGCTGCCAGTCATACTTGAACGGTTAATTTCTTCAAATGCTTCAAAATGGGACCTTTTTGCCAGTATCAAAGGTTTTACCATTCCTGGCAATAAATCAGATGCCTCAATAGACAATTCCAAATATTATCAGAGCATGTTTTTAAATTTTGATTTCAAGCTTTCGTGACTGCATGGATTCATATTCTTGGTTCTTTTGGTAAAGTCAAGTAGAAGGGAAACAATAAAATAAAAAAAAACAATAAAATTCTCACGACACGGCAAGCTAATTTTCTTGCTGTGTTTTTCACACCTGATGACGATTGCTTGTGTTGCCGTTCAAACGTCGTGAGAATTGTATTGTTTTATATTTGTATTATTTTATTGTTTCCCTTCTACGTGACTTTACCGAAAGAACCAAGAATAAAAAGAGCATGTTGTGTTTGCATGTTCACCACAAGTACTGTACTGTTGTGTGGGGTTAATGCAGTGACTTGATTACATGCAAAAGGTTCCTATTTGGTGTTTGAACATCTTAACACAACACCTGTTTTAATGCCACAAAGGGTAAAACATATTCTTATGTTTAAATTCTTCAAATGCGTTTCCTTCCTCGGTGTCTGCAATGTTGACGATTTGCTGTAACTTATTTTATTTTCCCCAACAAGGTCCACCCCCCCCCCAACAGGCCATGCTTGCAAATCAGCTTCGAGGCTCAATTGTTTCTCACCCACGTAAAACAAATCGACTCATTTCAATCCAGGTTCTTTTAATTCCCCCTCGACTCTGCACCGGCTGCACAAAACAAACCGACGAAGCCTTCCTTTTACCGCCGCCAATCACCGCATCCGGCACACACACACACAAACTAAACGCGACTTTATAGTTTCCTCCAGCGACACCTGCTGTCACACGCGCCGCACGACTCGGAACCATTCCCCGAGCTTGTCCAAGTGCACAACCCTGCGGAAGCCGCAACCCCAAAGTTTAAACGCTCGACAACACGCAAAAGTTCGCCTCCCCTGACACAAGACACTTGCGCCGCTTTAATTAAACCAGATTTTTAGTTTTACGTTTCAGTCTCACGAACGGCTAGCCCACTATTGTAAGCCATCCAAGCAGCGGTTATCCCACGTTGCCCTTAACCAAAGCTGCGATTAAACTATGGTGGTAACGCAACGCTAGAATTCTCACTACAGAAGCAATTTCACAGTGAGGTGAATTAACCAGTTGATTAATAGTGCAATGCAGCTCAAATGTTTAGCTTTAAAACCAACACCACAATTAGCATAAACCAAAGCCCCAAAACAGAAGACAAACTCCTATTCACCCAAGGTAGCCTTGCAGATTATAAGGGGCAAGTGCTATGACTGACTACCTGTTCTAATACAACACACGTAAACGCAAGCGCACACACATAGCGGCGCAAATCAAGCATGCGACAGAAGCACCTAACTCATTCACACGTGCCCAGCGCTGTCGCTCCTAGGAATGTAACTATTCACCGAACTACATTCATGCCAAGAAACGTCAAGATTGGAGGGGTCACGATTCCATCAAATAATCAATTGTTTTTGTCTTGCTTGTACCATCTCATCCTTACTGCATAGTTTATTGTTTACTGTCGGTGTATGCCCGTCTTTGTCTACTCCGCATTCCGTCGTTGGATTACCCTCGAAAGAAAAAACGTTTGAAGGAGAAACTAAACGATAATCAACTCCTTCACGCACAAGTCGACGCTCGCACTTTTGAACACAAGTCGCTATGAAGCGGCAGGAAGAGGGGTGACGTGCGTGCGTGTGCAGGACGAGTTGGGCTGCTAGCCCGTGGTGATGATCACTTCTTCCCCTTTTTCTTGAGGTAGCGAACGCGTATGCCCTTGTTCAGTTTGAGTATCATCTTCATAGCCAGACACGTGGGCACCATGGTAGACAGCCAAGCCTGGGAAGAGACACCGCGGCCAGAAATCGTCAGCTTGTTCACCACACTCATCACCTCCTCACAAATCAAACCAAACTATTTTTTACGAAACAATATTTTTTATTTTACCTGGTAAGGTCCACTGAGGTGGATAGCTCTTTTACAGAAGCGACCTGGTCGCAGATGATAGCTCAACGAATTGGCTTATCGTGTGGAAATGTATAGCAGCCAAATACTTAAAACGTAATCATAATTCTAAAATGTGGAAAGAAAAACTGGAGGACCCGGAGACAAATCCACACGACCACGGGGAGAGAGACGTGGAAAACTACAAATATACAGCAGGCGTCACAGGGTTGGGATCGAAACCACGACCTCCTGCATACCAGGCGAGGTAGTTAACATCTCGCCACCTCATCACAATCATCACGATAATCGGTCAATGACCACATTACGATCACCAACATCAGTCGCCTGCGTCATGACAAACGTCGATGCCAAACACACGTCGACGTTGCTGCGGTCAACGGACATCGTCACAATCGTAGACGTCAGTCACCGTCCACATCGCGTCTGCCAACCTCATCGGAATCGTCGTCGTTGGTGACACCCATGTGACTTGCGTCAAATGTAAAAAATTACATGCGCATTGTTCAAGAACAGCAAAGATGTGAAAGTAGGAATTCATGATATCCGTGAATTAAGGCTGAACATTAGTACTACTGTACAACTTAACACGTTAAATCAGTTGCGATTCGTAATTAAATTTTGGGTTAGGCCACGTAATTATCTCTGAAAATGTTGTGTCCTAAAGACTTTCCACCACCCGACACAGCCAAACAAATGAAATTCACACGCGAGCGTGCGTTTAACGACGCTCCAATTATTATCGTTGCAGCTCACTCATCGTTAAGTCCAAGAATATTCTCAAGACCAAATTTAGCGATCGAGATACGACGTTTCAGATACGACGTTTCGTTACAAACATCATCAGGGCGAAATCCAGGAAGTCGGAATAAAAGTGTAGAAAGTTTTCCGTGTTCTATTGCTCTGTGTAACAGCGAATGGCTTGACGACGACTAAAGAGATGGGTGCCAGACAGAAGTGCACTGCTTGAGCGTATTGGCACAAGACAGGAATGTGCAAACAAATGACGAAATCTTCTTGGTTCTTTCGGTAAAGTCACGTAAAAGGGAAATAATACAAATAAAACATAATAAAATAAAATTCCCACGACGTTTCGGCCACAACGCCGAAACGTCGGACGCTGTCTTTCCGACAGCCCTGTTCTTCACCTGAGGACGGCTGCTTGCTTTGTGGCCGAAACGTCGTGAGAATTTTATTGTTATTATTTTATTATTTCCCTTCTACGTGACTTTGCCGAAAGAACCAAGAAGATGAATCCCTGCCACCACGAAAGCTTTAAATCGAAAAATGACGAAATGTGAAGTGGACACCTACAGGCTATCTGCTCATGGATCGTGACGACGATGATGATGACGATTGCCGTCATCTATTTGCGCGTAACCTAATTAAATAATCGGCAATTAACTACTTCCATGGACAAGCGAGTGATGGAAAGCATCACAAAACCCACGCCTAAATGCACACGATTGTTTGTCCCGATTTGTACGCCGCCGCCGCGCTCACTTGCAGCGCGTGAGGCAGATATCCGTAGGTGCGGCTCTGCCGTCCCACGGTGGCCAGCGCGGAACACGCAAACGTCTCCGCCTCCGGTACGGTCAGCGTCGCCCGCTGGATCCTGGACATGTTACTCTTGACGTAGAACGGGAGCACGCTCTGTGTTCCGCACGGCCACAACAACAACAACGTTAACAACTGGACAACAACAACGACACGCCTGCAACAAGACACTGCCGGGCAGAGGTGACCGGATTAGCTCAGATCAGAACGACGAGCTGGCGGCGATGAGGTCCTGGGTTCAAATCCAGGTAGCCGCCATTGACTAAATCCAATTCTCAAGCGGAGCGAGTTGATGGTTTGAACCCAGTCAGCGATGACTGCATCCAACTAAACATCGTGTTAAATTTGGTTCTGCTCTTAAATTGGCTAAATTCCAGCCCTGGGAATTAAACATTGTTTTGACTGAACATTTGTTGTCGGTCGCCAATGTACGTACGTATGTTGAACTTCTTTCGCACCAGACGTAGCCAACCACGCTCATCGGAAGTGCTCGACCGCCCAAACACCATCACACACTGTTATTGACTTTGTTATTAACCCGCTACACACGGACACGTGCAGTCCTCTCTGTCAACCTACTGCTGGCTTGAGGACCTCCCCACGTTGCATGCGTCGTCGGGGTTACACGACCCATACTTCGGCACGCTGGCGAATGCGGGTTGGCGAAGGCGTGGGAGCGTACAGGTACAGCGCAGCAACGGATGTTGCTTCGCTGCCGTCTGCTGCCCAAAAGTGAAGCCCCACAGAGCCCGACGAAAAAACTATCGTACATCGAAGTTCCCATTCAAGCACCATTCACGCTCAATCATTCTTAGCTTCCGAGATCTGACAAGAACGTTCCGAGTGATACGGTCATCGACTCTGCAAGGAAGTTATCCGATGACAGACGAATGCCGTTTGTACGAAAAAAGCTGGCATGACACTACTGGTGCCAAGCTGCAGGGCCAGATGTGGGAAGACGCGCACACACCTGGACGATGATGCCCTTGGACTGGTACTCGGTGTTGAGGCACCGAGAGAAAAAATCCACGAACACCTAGAAGGGAGAAGAGGTTGTAGACGGAGACGTCACCACACCAATGCGGCAACTCTCATCATCATCATCACCACCAATAAAGACTGTTGGGGCAAGTGCTGTTAGGGAGTAGTACCTATGAAGGCCGGCATGGCACACGAAGGGGTGGGTAGCCGGCACCACGCCCGGCCGCCTTTGTCTCCCTAGTGGCGATGTTTATACACCGCACCAGGTACTCATTTAAGGCTAAGTCGCCCGCACCTCCGATTAGCTCGGTTGGCTACGTATGGTGCAAAAGAAATTCAACACACATACATACGACCTAGGGGATGCCCAGAACCAGTTCAGATAATCATCACTGGTGTTGGCCATGAGCGGGAATCAAACTCGGGCCGCCAGTTTTCGTAGCATAGTGCTATCCGCTACGCCACCGCTTCCCACATCATCATCACCACCACCGCCGCCACCACATTCACACAACCAATCACAGTACAAAAAGTCCATGTGACCTCAAGCCGAGCGCACGTTTTCTAAAACGTTCAGTTCTTTCAAAGAAAAACATCCAGAATAAAAAATGTAAACAGCTTCCACAACAAAATGTGGCACGAAAGCCAGAAACCTTCCAGCCTCCAGAAAGGGGAATGCATTTACAGACAAGAGCAAAGCCCACTTGGATAGTGACTAAATGTGTGAATCCTATTCCCAACTATCGATGCAAACAGGACATACAAAACACAAACTAATAAGGAGAGCCCACTGAGAGAAACCTAGGGTGCCAACAAATATTGTACGGTTTAAATATCTCGATGAAGATTGTAAAGTTATAAAAAAAATCAACAAAGATTGTTTAAAAGGGTCTCATTACCGACAAGAATTAATCAAACAAATGTACATCCAATGCTCGCTGAAGACCTCACCATTCCACGTCGGTCCTGAGGGTTGTTTGACCACACTTCACCACGATAATCATAGCGGGTTGGTGCCAAGCAAAGGCTTGTCGTCATGGGTGTAAATATAGGACGACAAACTAAACCCAAAAACCTAAAGTGTAAGTGCGTGCTAAAATTTACACTTTTCTTATTGCGTTTAGTTTCTTGTCCTTCCCCCCCCGCACCTCCGACGAGCGCGGCTGGCGACACAACGTACGTACACACACACACATACACACAGCGCATGAAGACACGCGCCACATGGAAAAGCGCAGCAAAAGTCGCCTCTCACCTTGGTGGCGGAGTAGAGAGAGAGGAGAGGCACGGGGTACAGGGCAGACCCCGACGAGATGTTGATGATTACGCCGCCCTTCCTGCAAAGGGCAGGCACAGAGGGAGGTCACCGGGTGAGGGCTTCTCCCCCAAGGTAGGGGAGACGTTTTGGGTGTCGCGTGACCACGTTTCACCACGCTTGCCAGTGGTGGTTGAAGGCGGCACGTGTCTGGCACTGGTTTCAGTTCCTCGGCACCCCCCCCCCCCCCTTCACTCGGCACTGGCATTAGCTGTGGTTCGGAATCAAACTGATGACTGCTGCCACACTGGTTATCTTGGTTTGTGTTGCTTGCCACCATGCAAGTTCCGTTTTCCAAAAGCGTGCCAACTTGCGTTGCGCAGTTGTGTACCACGAACAAATGTCCAGTTGCCGAGTGGACTCGTTGTAGATGACCTTTGTTTTGCTCATTTATCTTGAGCTCCCACTTTGCAGCCTTCTCCGTTAAGTTTTTCCATCATTTCCTGAAGGTCATTTTAACCGATTTTATGACAAAGTCATCAAAGGATCTCAGAGACAGTGAACATTAGCACTCTGTGCCACGATTTCCCATGTTTTCATTTATCAATGCAGCGACGTCCCTCGGGCGCTCTAGGGTGGAAGAGTTGACCGTAACGTCAAAGTAATATACAGTAAAACCTTGGATTGCGAGCATAATTCGTTCCGGAATCGTGTTTGTAATCCAAAGCACACGTGTATCAAAGCACTCGTATATCAGTTGTGATCACGTGACGCTCGGCAGACAAAGCGTAATACGTACGACTCGTATTGCAAGACCTCGCTCGTTCATCAAATAAATATTTATTTTAAAAATTTGCTCGTCTTGCAAAACACTCGCAGACCAAGTTACTCGCAATCCAAGGTTTTACTGTATATCTATATATTTTCTCAATACTGAAGCTTCACAATCATGTCAGACGGCTCAAGGGGAGACGTGCAAGGTAAGTTTATCGACAAGATAACAGCCACTTGGTTGTTTTCCACTGCATACTCTTTTCAGTGCAGGACAGAGCTGAAGTGTCCAAGAGAGCTCCCGGGTTTTATCTTCCCAGAATTTGCAAGTTGGCGACAAGAACCTGATACAGCCCGAGCTGGACTGGCGCTCGCGTTTGGCGCGTGTGGGGGGTGCCATCACGCCGCCACCGACGACGCTTCAAGACAAAACCTCGCCAGCAGCAGCAGCACGGCGCTCTGCCGCCCAACTTCACCACGCGCTTGTCGAGCGCGCGAGCAGCGCGAGGCTACTGCAGGGCAGAAATGACCGCACGCAGCAGCGAGGCCAGGAGGAAGCGTGCGCGTGGTTGACTCACCGCTCCAGCATTCCCGGCAGGACGATCTGAGTCATCTGGTGAGTAACAATGAGAGCACTTGTGGGTAACTCCAGTTACAACAGCGCTGACACACGGCCAAATTGAAAAATCTCAAAAGCCTTGAGAGCGTGTGTGTGTGCGCGGTGTGTTATTCATGCGCTGCTTTACGCTCAAAATCCTCTTTTGGTGAATCACCCGATCCACGACGTCATTACAATGCACGGCGGCGATGTAAGCAAGGTTGTTTAACTGCCGGCATAACTCCAGTGAAGGAGACTCTCTGGTTGAAGCCGATGGGGGAACGGGAGTGGCGTTAAAACGACGCACGTTGTTCGAGGAATTTAGAAACCTTTCTTTAAGAATCTACCGCTGGATGAAGATCCCCCCACGCCGCCGTGGTAAGTGCCAAGTGAGTGAGGGGTGGGGGGGGAACTCGTGACTGATTAAGATATGGCTCTCCACTGATGTTGACCATGGCCGGGAATAGAACTCACATCGCCTAGTTAACAGTGCGGTGCTTTAACCACTGTGCTACCTCTCCATTGCAGGGAGCATACGGTCAAAATTAACTTATCTACTACTACCACATACGGATGTCGATAAGCTTATACAGTATTGTTTAGTTGGGCACTCTGAACAAGTCAGCATGCAATAAAAAAGAAACACCCCTGCTTTATACATGGTCAAAAAGATGCCATATTAATATCGTGTGTCAGCCACATTATGAAAAGCATCGTCTCTGGGACCTCTGCCTAGAAATGGACTTGAACTCTAGCCCCAGGAACCTGAGTTGTACTTGTAGTACAACAAACACACATCAGATTAATAAGGCATCTAATGCTAATTATTTTCCGCAATCCTCAATAACATCTCACTGAGATATTCGGCCAATTTCTCTTTGGCTTCGAGTGGGAAGAAAACTTAGAATCCATCAAAAACCCACAGATACGCGGAGGGGTTAACGCTCAGCAGGGCCATCCCTCGGACAACTCACAGCTTCACAACACCCACAACACGTGGTGGTCACCCATCCAAGTACTAACAAGACTCCACGCTGCTTAGCTTCTGAGAGTAGACAAGATTGGGAGCATTCAGGGTGATAGTCATGGCGAAATGGTCGGAGTGTGATGCGTGGTTAATTCTTCATGGGCGTAAGTCATCGAAATGTGACCACTTCTCAAGACTTTCACAGGGGAGACGACAAATCGCAGCGGCAGTAAATTTGAGAATGAGACGACCTCCAAGCGCCAACTGGGACTTGTTGTGGTTGCAGATTTATCTATTTTATTTTACCAGGACAAGCCCACTGAGCTATCAGCTCGTCTTCAGAAGCTATGAAGCGGCTTATCAAGTGGAAATATATAATAATTCTAATTTATAATGTGCATTCTCCATCCTATGATCCAAATTCACAATGCATGGAAAGGCAGGAAACAAAAACAGAACCAGGGGAACCGACCAAACTAAAGAGGGAAGGCCACTTTAAAGAGATGGCTTTTCAAAGAAGATTTAAATACATCTCCCGACTCTGATTTCCTGATTTCAAGTGGCAAAGCGTTCCGCATCTTGGGTGCCAGGCTAACAAAAGCTCGATCACCAAAAGAGCACAACCTCGACCGGCGAGTGCTGAGCAGTTGCAGATCAGAAGATCTTAAGGACCTTGATTTGAATATATAAATGTATTAGGTCCGTGCAAGTAATGCGAGGCGAGCCCTTTTAAAGCCAGAAAGGTCAATAGCAGTATCTTAAAATTCATCCGGAATTTGACCGGTAGCCAATGAAGAAACGCGTCTTTCTAAACGTGGCGGGAAAAACCAGAGGACCCTGAGACCACAGAAAGAGCATGCAAATTCCAAATATACAGGCATTAGGGGGTCGGGATCGAACCCACAACCTCTTGCATGCCAGGCAATGGAAATAAAATGTCGCCACATCGGCGCCCCTGACCAGGGAGATTCCCAGAGTGGAGGTTGGTGCATTACCGTTACACCGTACCAATGGCTCACGGGAGCATCGGTAAGCATTATCACGCAAAACTCCAGTCCTCACAGCCCACCACGGTATGTCTTTAACGTCTACCGATTTAGGTCTGTTAAAATAGAAATGTAAGCAATTACAACCCTGCACACGGCTACCGATTGCAAAGTGAGCTCCACGTGACGTCGAGCACCGATCCGAATTAAAATTGAGTTCTCGTAAGTGTGTGCACACAACGTGTGTTGCACGTGACATGCAGAGCAATCGTTCAACGTTTGAATAATACGCAAATGTAAATTGTACATGTAAACGCGTCCCCAGGTGACGGCGTGCATTTATAAAACGGTTAGTAAAACTTGATAACTCATTAAACCGTTTGTAACTTTTGTGTAATTGTAACCTGTTGCCATCGTGAAATATACTGCTTGAAATTGGGTCCATCATTTGGAACACCCTGTAATATACTACGTTATCACAGAATGCAAGCTATTATGTCCAGCCGCCACTAGATGTCCCAGTTTCACCTCTTAAACCACCGAGGGTGGAGCAAGGAGGCCTGTGCGTGACAGAGGTCCAACTCACCTTCAGTACAGACAAGATATTCACGTTCAGTATGTTCTTTATCATCTGCAGGACAACACGGAGGAATTAGGATGAGCGCAAGTGCGTCAAAACAACTACAGCCGTACACACAAAACAAATGCGTGTTTTATTTCATGTAACACTGCTTTGCTGG
Source organism: Lampetra planeri (assembly GCF_965212315.1). Classification (NCBI taxonomy): domain Eukaryota; kingdom Metazoa; phylum Chordata; class Hyperoartia; order Petromyzontiformes; family Petromyzontidae; genus Lampetra; species Lampetra planeri. Next base: position 14,200,274 of record NC_136114.1, read on the forward strand.
CGATTAGGTAACCCGATTAGGCATACCATCGTGATCATAAACAGCATCATCGTTATCAGCAGCATCATCATCTACAACATCGTGCACTTTTAAATCAAGATTGAAAACGAATTTATTTAAAACTGCTTCTCTCGTGTTGGGTTTGTTGTCCTTCGCCTGCACACCTCCGATTAGCAGGGTTGGCTACGTCCCGTGCCAAACAAGTTGAACATACGTACATCGTCATTCATTGCCCATCCTGTGCTGCATTGAGGCCTCCCCATGCTATCGCTATCCCTCGTGCTGTGCTGTACTATTCACGAAATGAATACATCGATGAATATCTACGAGTTGATTGACTCCGTATTCCAGCCGTTGAGTAACTTACATCGTCCAGATTGGGGATGTCCAAGTAGTACTCAGGGTAGGTGTAGGAGATCCCCACATTGTTCACTGAGGAGCAAGCATCACACAACAGACCAGTACCATGATCAGAAATGATGTATCAACATGGAAGGGCCATTACCCAGAACGATGCCCATCTATATATATAAAAGGGGAATTTGTGAATATGTGTGTCTGTTCGAAATGTTTAGCATACTTCCCGACATGCAACAAACTTGAAATTTGGCACGTGGGTAGCTTCCAGATTGTACACAATGCAAAAAGTATAAAAATAGACTTTTACAATTTTTTTGGGGGGGGCACAATAATGGATATATTTTGCATGGCAAGTGAGTGGTGACGTCACATCTGTGATGTCACCCGCATACGGAAGCGTCACGCAGTGTGCCTGCTGACGTCACACACCCCCCCAACCCTCCGCGTAGGCCGTGTATTCATCCAAGTCTCGGACGAAGCCGGGTAGTAAAGCTAGTTATATATATTTTAAGGCAGTGTTCTCAATGAATGTGTTGAGTGTTGTTTTCTTCCTAAAAACAGACACCGATTGCGCCTTTCTTTTGCCAACTTTCCAACCTGGTCGATCCTTTCAGTATCGACGAGAGCCGCCTACATAGAGAGGGGTTTGCGAGCGGTGCAACCTCTTGGGGCAGCAGAGACTCTCACCCAGAACCCCGACGGGCAGGTCTCGGAGCGCGGCCAGCACCTTGGGGTAGATCTCCTCGCTCGCGGTGAAGTCCACCGCCACGGTCTTCGTCTCCACCTTGAATCTCTCGCCTGCGCGGTAAACGCCGTTACTCGACCGCAAACGCTTTGGGAGCCACACTCGTTGAACATTTAACGCGTGCCTTTGTAAAGTCTTCCGTCCCTCAACAATTTTATCCCGATTGTGCTCTAACCTGAAATACACGGGTGCAATTAATACGTCACGTCACGAGACTAAGTAGACATTCGTAGCCTGTGGAAGCAGATGTCGGAGCTACCTCTGAGATTGCGTAAGGTAAACCCTGTTCCACACAGTTGGAAGCAGCACTTCCCCACATGTCCCCGCCACCGACAACAACGTTCAGTGAAACCAACATGCTTCATTCCTACGGCAGGAATTTAGCCAATTTACGAGCAGAACCACATTTTAAACACGATGTTTATTTGCGGTGGCCGGGCTCACACCGTCAACTCACTACACTTGAGGTTCTGGTTTAAGAGCAGGCGAGTGAGCTGCATGGATTCGAACCCAGGATCTCGGCAGCGCCAGCTCAGTGCTGCGACCTCTGAGCCGACAGGCGCCTTTATATTCAGTGCTTGTTACTGCTCACAAAGTTAACCTTGGCTGGTTTGGCTTACCTGCATTAATGCGTCATGATAAAATTACATACCTAAGTGGATAAACTTGCATATGATATTCTGTGCGTGTATAAAGACAGATGGCCTTAGTTTATAATGAGGTATGCACTCATTGAAAGCAGGAGTCTCAGTTTCAAGGAAGATTTAGTTGTTAAATACAGTTGAAATCAAATGTACAAAATATTTATCGTATAAAAATATTTTAGATTATAAATATTAATATTTTAAATTAGTATATCTATCTTCCCGTCTCACATGCCCAGTTGCGGTTACAGCACAAACCAAAATAACATCACTGTTAAAAAATTATCACAGATTGGGAGACAGATTGTGGAGGGGAAAGGTGAGCGGAGAGAGCAATGATGCGGACTAGAGGGGAGAGTTCAGGGGAGTTGGGAGCGCGAGGTGTGAGTCAATAGACGGGTCGGTTGGGTGGGTGAGTGTGTGGGTGGGTGATTAGAAGGACAAGCCACTCCGTACATGGTTTGGTGGGTGGGCGATTAAGTGTGTAAGGTGAGTAAGTGGGTGGGTTGGTGCGGTGGTAGGTTGGTGGGTGGGTGAGACATTCAGGGTGTGGGGTTGAGGTGATGAGTGAAGAGTAGAGTGGGAGGGGATAATGGTTGGGATGGCACAGGAGTGGTGGCAAGCAGAGGGCAATGTTGAACGGAGGCATTGGGGTCAGCGAGTCAAGGTGCTTTGGAGGCTTCGTGGTGGCGGTGGCGGCGGGGGGGGCGGAGCAAGGACAAAGCAAGGGGCGCACGTGTCCATCTCATCAGCGATATGGGCACAAATACAAAATCAAATCAAATCGAATCAGCGGTTTAGCTCGTCGACAATCAAAATTAGCGGGAACGTCCGCGAGGGCCCGTTGCGGTGTTCATGAATTGCTAATGCGGCGGCGCTGGCTCATTGCTATTCGCAGCTTTGTGCAGCACGTGGAACCGGCCGGGCCCGTCGGACGGGGGGAACCCTCGGCGCTGCCATGGCGATGGGCCGGGCATTGTGGGAAACCCCGCGAGGGGCGACTTGCGTCAGCCGCGCTCTCATCTCGTCTCGGCGGCGAGGTGCCACCGCACCGCCGCGTTAATAATAGCTTCGTTATTGTGTCCAATTCACACAATCGCTGCCGTGCGCGCGCGACGCTCCTTGCTTAACGGGCGCGCGCCGCACTAACCTTTAATTCAAAAAGGATTCCTGCGCCGCTGAATAGATCGTGCGCGCGCACACTCGAGAGCGGACGATTTTTCTTTATCCACTGCTGGATGACGGAATCCTCACCCCCACCCCCCTCCACCCGCGAGGAGGTGGAGCCCCCTCCGCGTTGCGCAGTTAAAATATCCTTGTTACCGCCGTGTAACGGTTCGCAGCATGGATTTGGAATCCAGAGGTCGCCGATTCCGATTTGATCTCCTGGCATGGCAGTTGAACAATGGGCGGGTTTCTTGAATCCAACCCGCCTCTGTCCACCCAGCAGCATATAACTTGTAAACGTTGTAGATTTGCTCTCCAACACACCGTTGTGCTGTACTAGTAACGAATCGGTACGTTCTGTTTACGCAACAAAGCTTACCAGTTGGCCGTGTCGGGTGGTGGCGGGTTTAACGACACGTGTATAAATTTACGCGATCTAACCCCCCAAAAAAAACCTCTATTGTGGAGCATATAAATGGGTAAACCACGGGTCCATCGGTGGCTGACGCGTAGTGGGTTAAAGTGTGCGTACTGCCAGATCTTCATCTAAGTGCGGCAGAGATTATGCCAACACCCCCTCTCGAGAGGGGCTCTCCTGAGCTCCCTCCAGTGGTTGCTTTTTCTACCAGCTGTAGCCCGCGCAAACAATTGGAGGGCTGAAATTTTACCTCGTTCAATTTCACAATCACGGCCATCACGCGGCGGTCCTCACTTAACGCCGCACGCTGCGGTGACCTTTCATTTCAAAAGGGTTCCCCTGTGCTGTTTAAAGGCACGCATGAAGCGTTGGCCATTTTCTGTCCACTGCTAGATGTTAAGACTCCCGTGCAGAAGTCATTGCCTTTTCCTTCCGTGTAATTGTAAAACGCGTAGAATATTACGCTCTCTATTGATTAAAATATTTTATGTTCATTCATTTAGTCATCAATATTCAAGTATTGTACTGCGGCGGATTTAACAAAGAAAATTACATGCAGCTCTAACTGATAGGTGTGTACATAATAATAATACAATAATGTACAGCTTTTCATCAACCCACTGCTGGATGAAGGCCTCAGTCATCTAGGGTTGTTTTTTTATAACTACACTGATCAGTGCGGGTTGGCGAAGAGAAAGTGGGTCCAAGGACCAGTTCAGATATCACTCGCCACTGCTGTCAGCCATGTCCGGGAATCGAACAAAGGTTGCTGCATCACAGTACAACATGCTAAACACTCTACTATCACTCAACCCCAATAATACAATGTTCTTTTTTTACCAAGAATGCCTCGCACCGAGCCTCAAGACTCATATCCAGGAGGGCCCTGCATTAAGATGTTTGGCCAATCCTAATGATGAGCATTTTGTGTATGGGGGGCAGCAAATGCAGTGACTGCAGGAAATTTGTGCAAAAGAGACGACACTCAAAGGTGAGCACACGCGGGATCTCTGGCTGCCCAGCAGTTTTGGAAATCTCATAAATGTACGCGTTCCGCCAACCTCTGCGCCTCGAAATTGCCAAATCACAGCATTGTGCCACCACACCCTGCTCTTGCAAGATAACAACAATGAGCGTGTGTCATACTGCACTCACAATTAACAAGTGGCTGGCAATTTGTAAACGAACGTCACTCGGCCACCTACTGCGAAAACTTGCCAAAGTCTTGAGACTTAGCTAACTTTTCTTGAGTAAACAAGCGAAATAATAATTAAGAGCATATAGGTGTTCTTGGCTGCACGTATTCCACAACCCCATCACCACGACCTTAATTTGCCTGAATTGCTGTTACTCCAGGGCTCCCTTGAAAACAACTGTCTCAAAGGGATCTTATCTGTTTTAAACAAAGATTGGTCTAGCACTCAATTGAAACTCAAATACCAAATACATAACAAAAATACCTAATTATACTGCACACATTGTGTCATTAACCTGACATTGAGTCACAAGGGTCCCTGTAGAAGACTTGTGTGCTCTCGATATTATAATTATTTGCACACAACTAATGTGTGTGTGTTATTTATTAAGGCAAAGATCCCCCGGGTAGCCTTAACAGGCTGTTGGGGCAAGTGATTTTTGCGAGCACCTATGAAGACCAACATGGCACACGAGGGGGTGAGTGGCCAGCACCACGCCGGGCCGCCTTTGTCTCCCTTGTAGCAATGTTTACACATCGCAATAGGTACCGGTTCAGATAATCGTCACTGGTGTTGGCCATGAGCGGAAATCAAACTCGGGTCGCCAGGTTTGTAGCACAGTGCACTAACCACGACGCTACCTCACCCCCCAAACATACACATGCGCAAATTAAGAAAAATGGTGTTCGTGGGCAAGGCGGCATTGACGATTGTATTACTTTAAAGGACACACCATGATTCCGTGCCAGCAAGATAAAGCTGCGGATGAATTATTGAATAACCGGCATGAAGCTGTGGGGGGGGGGGGGGGAGACGGGTGGGAAGAAGTATAATTTGTTTTGGATTAGCAATTAAATACAGCACAATGCATTGCCTGCCAAGAAGGGCATCGGGCAAGCCCAGCTTTCAGGATTAAGGTAGTTTTCAAGGACTCGCTGTACGAACTTGTGCATGTAGAACTGTACGTAGCCGACCGTGCTAATCGGAAGTGCGCCGAGGCACACAGGCCACAAAGGTATGTTGGGAGAGATTTCACGGTGGGGGGGCATTCGGCAAAATATCTCGGCGAACGGATCACACCTGTGCACGCGTTTACACGTCATCTCCGATTAGCACGGTTGGCTACGTGCGGTGCAAAAAAAGTTGAACGTACATATCCACACACAGGCGTCATCTCCCGGACACTTTGTGCGCAGCTGTGACTAGAATTGAAAAACAAAGAAAACCAGGAAAGGTATGGAAAACTCGGTAGCTCGTGCGTCGGTCTGCTGTCAATCAGTCGGTCCCCCAGCCTCACCGATTAGATGGGGGGGGGGGGGGGAGCGTGATAAGAGTTGCCACGGAGGCACCGCATTTCCCGGCAAAGACGTGCGTCACCGTTTTGGCGGGGGGGGGGGGGGGGCGCGTATGTCACCGCCGCGACTGGGGAGAAGATCGCATCTTAGAAAAAATAAAACACTATCTTGGGCAGGCGAGCGGGCAGGCAGGAAGGGCGTGAAGGGGGCCACGGGGTGATGCGGCGAGAGAGACACGTCTGCCTCAAGGCACAGTGTCTCGCTGCGAGGTCGTGGGGAGGAGAAAACGCAAAAGGAATGGTTGGCTAAAGCTAGGTTCAATGCGAGACAGATGGGGAAAGCTGGAAAATCCTAAGAAAAGAAGAGCAAAAACTGTGCGTGTGTTGTTATAATATGGTCGGGAGAGAACAAGTATCCATTACAAATCCGAAACTAATAAGGAAACAAAGATGTACGCATGTGTGTGTGCATATATATGGGGAGCGGTAGTGTAGCGTTAGTGCGCTGCGCTACGTACCTGGCGGCCCGAGTTCGATTTCCGCTCTTGGCCAACACCAGTTGCGATAATTATCTGTACTGGACCTGGGCCTCCCCTAGGTCGACTCAACCTGAAATGAGTACCTGGTGCGGTGTGTAAAACATCACCACTAGAGAGACAAAGATGGCTGGGCATTGTGCTGGCCACCCATCCCCTCTTGTGCCGTTCCAGCCTTCATAGGTGCTCGCTAACAGCACTTGCCGCAACAGTCTGTTAAGGCTATATTGGGGATCTTTGTTACAAATATATACAGGCATCCAAACATTAATGCACAAGAGAATACAGAAATGAATTAGAAAGCTAAAAATAAGCAAGTCGTGGGTAAAAATACAGAAACGGGCCGAAGAATCTTCACGTGATGTCGTGCAGCTATTTCTGGAAACTCCTTCAGAAAAGCTCCTTACCTTTGTGGCCCGATTACAGAAATAGCACAAGTCAAAAAGGCAGGACATAATCCCCACAAAACAAATATGTTCTAAATGCAACAGCGAAGGACGGGCGATTTTTTTTTTTGGCGCGAGATCTGTGTGCGCGTGTGTGTGCGCTTCAGATTCACGTCTGCCCACGCACGGCTTTAAATAGATGCAGGGTGACTCAAAATAGCGCGCGCCTCCTTTAAGCTGCAAGCAGCGGCGTGTGCACGTGTCACTGCGAGGGAGGGCTGGATGGGCGTGCGTGTGGGTGGGCGCGTGTGTTAGCGTACACGCGCGTTTATCCACGTCTTGAGAAGAGAAAAAAAACGCCTTCTTGTCCACGGCTCATTTTGCCGTTAGACGGAGGGAATCAACGACGCCTGCGATCGTGACCGTCACGCCGCGGTTGTATTTTCCGCAACTGTCCGTGCCACCTCGTTAGAGCGAAAGAGTGTGCGGTGTATTTAAAAATAAGCGACGATGCTAAAAGTCTTGCCACGTCTGCGATGAGATGTCCGCCATCCCTACATTGTGAAAGACACAGGAATGGTGGATGCAAAATAAATGGCGGGGCGGACGCACGATTCAAAATGTCAAGTGCTTTCGAGTACGGCGTTCAGAGATTTCCTCCCCATTCCTCACGATTCCATGACTTGTCATTATTCACGATCACGGTTTTACTCAAGAAAAAATTGTTTACTTTCAACATGCTAGTGAATGTAATGGCCTCTAGTAGATGGATAGGTCACACATACAACATATATGAATGAAAAAAATTATCGATTGTTACACATGTAATTTGATGCGTGACAGCTTATAAATCAACAATGATGAATCGATGGATCGTTACACCCATACTCTGAAGAATTCCGCTGTGCTCATTTCTGTCAAGTCCAAATTCATGTGGTAACAATTCCCACATTCATGTGACAGGGGACAATTTACATTGTTTACAGAAACGACTGTTTATTTTACACAGTGGTGTATCTTCACAGGGTTATGCTTGACTCATTTTTGCAAGCCTGGTGCCAGGGCCATTCATAGTGGGGGGTGGGGAGCGGGGGGGGTGCAGGGCCAGGGCCAAATCACGTTGTGTGGGCCCCGGCGCCTTCAAACTAAACCGGAAGTATTACATCTGACACCGTGACATCGAAGCGCAGGGCCCCCCAAAGTGCAGGGCCCGGAACGGTCACCCCAATTCGCCGTGTACCCTAAGGACAGCTTCGCCTGGAGTAGTTGGGAAGACGAAGGTGTTGAGATGAATAAACCCTGAATGCTATTAGAACTCATGACCTTGCAAAACAACAACCGCAAATCTCTTCCAAGTCAGATTAGCTGGCCCTCACAATACACAATTATACACTCGTACATAAGCGCGCACGTAAATTAATGCTTCAATTAAAATGAAGCCTCACGTCTTTCTTAAAATAGCAAAGTCAAATTTGTGCTGAATTGTGCAGGACACAATTTAAGGCGGTGATGAAAATTCAGCGTGATTTTTATTCCAATTTTTTACGGAGGCGAGTCTATATATAAAACTAAAATAAAAACTAAACTTTTTTTATTTTACCAGGCAAGGAACCATAAGCTCTATAGCTTTTTTTTCAGAAGCGACCGGCCACAAATGATAGCTCAAGAAAGCAGCTTATCATTTGGAAATGTGGAGGGAAAAACTGGAGGACCCAAAGATAATTCTACGTGACCAAGGGGAGAGAAAGAGAACATGCAAAGTCCAAATATACAGGCATTGTCAGGGTCGGAATCGAACCCACGACCTCCTGTAGACCAGGCAACTTAGTAAACATTTCACCACCGTCGTGCCCCCTCAGCACCACCACCAGCAGTGATTTCACAAAGCGGTACTCATTCATGCCATCGATCCCAGTGGGATGAGGAGTCGATTCCATCTCCAACCAGGACTCCTGCTTGCAAGCCGCACGCTCTAACCCGCGACGTCACTCGTCCAAACGGCAAATCCCTCATTAGTGTTGCCTGGAGAAGGATGGGACAAGCTCCAGTTGTTGTGCATCACTCGCAGTCCACCTTTCCCCATCAACCAATTGACACCGGCACTTAACACGCCTTATCTCAACTCGCAGAGCGAGCGGCGATATTTGGTTGACGTGGAAAGATCTCGGCTGTGTGTGTGCGTGCGCGCGCCCAAGTGGCACTCATTTTCCATGCCTGGTTTATAGCAACCGCATCCTACGTTCTTGGCAAAAGGATGCACGGATATATTTTAATGCACCCCACAGTGATACACATATATGCGCTGTACTCCTTCTCATAAGCGAATAAGGCGAGCGGTCGCGACGGGATTTGACGGCGTCCGAGCAGACTTACGGATTTCCTGCGCCACTCGTTCCAGCTTCTCCTGGGACCGGCTGATAAGCACGATGGAGAGGCCTTTACGGGCTAGCTGCACACGCACGCACACAGACCCCCACACGTGACGACACACACACACATACGAGTGCTGGTGCGCGCTGCATCGGCTGTCTAGTTCCTGTCACTGCGTAAATGCATTTGATATTGCGTAAAATGTGTACTGTATAAGTTGTAGATTAGCACGGTTTACTACGTAATAAGTTTAACATACATACATTTGTTATGTTTGTATGTATGTCATTGCGCATTTGTTATGTATGTGTTATTTGAAACCCTGGATACCCTTGCAAACAATGGGATGTTATACTTCAAGGGATTTTACAGGTATATTTTAATGAAAAAAAAACATTGAGTAGAAAGCAGCATTTGTTCAACGCACACTAACATCACAGTCTGGTCACCCACCATGGTTAAAACCAAACAAAACATCTCTCCAAACTACGAGACGTAAAGGAACATCGGTTTAAAGCATGAGCTGCACCTCCGATAATTATCAATGTTGGCTACATACGGTGCAAAAGAAGTTCAACATATGTACACAAAACTGTTGCTTAAGCACTGCTCCGTGAAAGCTCAGAATGGCCTTGCTCTACGATCTAATTGTCGTGAATTCGTCGGAATAAAAAATAGTTCTCCAATAAAAAATATCCATATAAACTTATTTACAAATGAGATATTTACAATGATTTATTACAGTTATTTTTAGTGTCATTTTGCCTGAAAGTGTTTTAATTCTCTCAACAAGCCAAATTATTTGGCAAAATGAAGCTCTTTAAACATCACCTATTTAAGCCTCATGTGCAGTCAGAGGAATGTCACCTGAAAATAAATATAACTGTCACCATATGCTACTCCTTTATAATTACTCACTGAAACAAAAAAACTTTGTAGGTTTACGGTGATAATTTACTGAACACGTACAGAGTACAACATGCGTGACAAATCAACGCGGGTAGCAAAGACTGCATGCCAACGTCCATCGTGAACATACAACCCATTCGATTTGTTTCATTTACATGGAAAAAAACGCAAGAATCTGAAGTTTTCATGGCAACACAAAAATTAAGGGAATAAAACAAGGGCATGCTTTCAAATTCACATTCTTCCTCTGCTGCTGAATAAAAAAAAGGGGACACCAACATTTGAGACACAAGGCCACCTTACCTGCTCCACATAAGCCTTTCCAATTCCATCCGTGGCTCCAGTGACAACTGATAAGACAAAAAATGAAAGAGAAAACCCATTAGTGCCGATTATCAAATGAACACCGGGACCTTTATCGTCCATGTTTAACATTACAGCAGTGCGATCATGTTCTGCAGATCGAGTTGCATGTCTTAGTTTTTCAAAAACAACATCCAGGTACCAAACTCTTTTTCGCAGCATATATACCAACGACAAAAGCAGTCTCCGCTATTGTTCAATGCGACGTTCCAAATTTTGCACATTCTGGCTTATGTACAACATTCTGAATAATATGCATTGCATTTTTGAGATTCGTTACATTAAAATCTTCGACGACGAATTAGGACCCGACTGAGATAACTCTCAAAAGGGAGGCCTTTTGTGGACATCCATCTTTGATGAGTGGCATTAGGGATAAAGTCACGGCACCATTTTTAGTTTTGACCTCTGGCTTTTCACGAACGTAAAGGGCATCACGCAGTGATTTATAGCAGTCAGCCTTGGATACAGGTGGGCAATCACACTTTGGAAACATTTTTAGCACGCATTTTCTGTCAAATAACCCCTTTGCATTCGGCTGTTTTCACACCCCCGACAAAACGACCTGAAAAATAAAATACTAGACTGGAAAATATCAACAAATTTGCAATGTTTCCCCATCTGCGATGCATTTTTTACATTTTAACTTTTTTTTTTACAACTTTCTCCCCTTGCCGGCTAACAGCCAGCCATTTAAAATAATTGTTTCCACGATGTTCCCGTGCATGATGGCTTTGATCAGACTCTGGGATAAACCAAATAGGTGGAAACTTGACCACCAATCTCCATGGCAGTTTATCTCCTCATCTCAGTAGAAATGCGAGAGCTACCTTGTCATGATTGCAAATCCATCTCCTGCAGATAGTTGCAAGTACAGAAGCTGTGCACTCTTGCTCACGATTAATCTGGACCTCCAAAACACATTTCACAGCAGGTGAACTAATTCTCTCTGCAAACGTGGTATCTGAACTAGGCACTGACTCGTTAAGACAGTGCACTATCCACTAGGCCAGGGGTCGGCAACCAAAACAACAAGAAGAGCCATTTCTTTCCAATTCGGTACAAAATGCAGTATTTCAAGAGCCGCAATGCATCTATGTACATACTGTACATACGTACATATCGTCAAGAAGCAGCCCGTAAAGAGCCGCATGCGGCTCCGGAGCCGTAGGTTGCCGACCCCTGCACTAGGCTATTCACGAACATCTATATAAAGTAGAAAAACACCTATTATGTTGTCAATTATATAGTGAGAAAGTTTTCACTGGTCCTCCAATAGGATGTTTGGAAGACTTCATTTCAAGGGTATTTGTGCGTGGAAGGAATGCGGATTAAAGGTTTTTCAGTTAGATTGCGTAAATATAAATGTGTCGTTAAAGCCACCACCACCCGACATAGCTAATTCGTAAGCTTTGTCACAAACCTCACAGCCACTTAGTAAGGTTGGTCATAAAGTAAGATTTGTCATAAACCTTACTAATTGGCTGTCGGGTGGTGGCAGGTTTAATGACGCATTTATCCAAAAGAGGTTTTTTTTTGGGTTAGATCGCGTAAATATAACTGTCGTTAAAACCTGCCACACAGCCAACTAGTAAGGGTTGTCACGTAAACAGAACGTGGCCAATTCGTCACTAGTACAGCAACACCGGTGTGTTGGAGAGCCAAGCCACATCATTTACAATCTGAGCACGACTTTTCGCCAGTATTTATATTTACGCGGATAATATTGGTCGCGAAAGCCTACGTGTTAAACCGGAATGCAGAGTATCAGCAGAGAATCCGCGCAGAGGACAATGTTCAAAGAAAGACAAACTTGGGTTCAGGAACTCGCTTTCTGTACTGCCACCTCCTGTTCACCACACGGTGCAGCAGGTTTGGGACATTTTTGCTAGAAATTATTTTGTGAATCACCGATCGTAGGTCAAGCCAAAGAACATACACGCCACCCCCAAATGACAGTCGTTGATACAAGACAGACACTTACAATGACATGTCAGAATATGTACTTTCATCTTAAAATATACCCGATGTGGAAATTTCCCTCCATAATTCCGCACCAACATTGTGCAATACTCAAATCTAGGACTCGTGCATCTTAAAGGTGCTCGGGAAAGCTAATGAGTGATTTGCTATTAAAAAGTGTACATTTATTCTGCACATCGTTGCATGCAAAAAAATGTATCCATACACAAACACACATCGAAAGAGATATATATTTAGTTTTATGATTATTATATTTTGCTCAATTCACTTTCACAAGCTAAAAATAACTAGGTGCAAAAACCGGTTGCAAGGCACTGCTATTTTGAGAAACACTTTATCCCAGACTTTCTCTCTGGTGAATACGAGCTGTACTTCGCTTGAACGCCCCTTGCACCGCATCAGCACGCACGGAACATTTTTTTTCCTCTCTCCTCCTCGTCAGCTATCCAAAGGCACATTGCATTCACGGTGCAATAAAAATAAAGGGGGCATAACTATGACACGTGTTAATGTCACGATGACAGGACATCTCCGCACATCCAGAACCACGAAGCAGTGCACTTGTGCATAAACAAAAAATAGTCGAGGCCTAAATTTATGGTATTTTTTTTTTTAAATGACGATAGCAATGGTAATAAGGGTGGAGGACATCGTATGCATTGAACGTTTTTTTCTGCCTCGGTATTCTCCGTGTAAGCAGCGTACACGCACGACTGCTCGTTGCACGGGCGAGTGAGCGAGCGTCTCCAAAAATATTACCATTTCAATCGAGGGCTAAATATAGCGCTTGGGTTGGAATTGATCCCAGGCAGAAAGGCGATGCTGTTTTTAGCTCAGCAAGGATCACCTGAGGGAGGGATCGGTCTGACGCACTAGCTCGGCACGTGCCTGCGCAAGCCAATGCGTTCATACAAAAAAAGAAGGAACTGCGGCTGCTGCTGCTGCTGCCACTGCAGCGGCATCGCCCACGCACTTCTGGTTTCGGCAGGGCCACGCTGCTGCTGCTGCATTCAAATTATTTTGCACATCTCTTTTTTTATAGCAAACATCTATGTGTATCCGCAAAGCGTGCGCGTGTGCACATATTATTTGCGTGGCGAGTTTTTTTCCCGTGCGTGCAACCGTTCATTTTTTGCATTGGCCCTGTAGCGTGCCATCGCATTTTATCAGCAACAACAAAAAAAATCCTGAGAGCGATGCACGCACGCACGCACGAGCACACTGCTGAATCGGTCCCCTTAAATTAATTTCTGGAGTGGCGTCATGCAGAAGTTATTACGTTGTTCATGCGCAGGTACGCATTAACATAACACTGAATGTGCATTTACAGGCCAAAAAATGCCTCTCTTTTGTAATGGCCAGTTACCCACGGAGATATTAATGACGCAAATCCCTGAAATGGTTGCACGATGCATAAACGCATGGTCTGTTTTGACAGCAGTGAGCTGGGGCTAAACAGCGATGCGCACTGCCCATCCCACGTGACTTTCTTTTTTCTTTTAGCCAGAGTTCTAAATTTAGCAGCTTCTGCACCGATCGTTTTTGCTTAATTGAGAAAGGCCAGGACAGAACACCCTGCCATTTTACATGGTGTACTGCAACATTTAATAAGCTTTTATTCCAAAATGAAAGCTGTGCAAATTTTGCATTCAAATAATACAACCAGTTCTATATATATATAACACAAGTGCACACTTGCTTTATTATTTGATTACGTAAGTTATATCACATTGTAGCCTTTCTTAGCTCCGGGACTTGAACGTTTTGGAGCCAACCAATGTGACGCACTGTTGTGAGGTAATGCTCGCAGGGGGGAAAAAAAAGGGGGGATTTTTCTGCCCTTGTTTTAGCTCCATTACTCTGTAACGAACGGCGAGGTTGCTCTTAACTGATCCGCACATGCATGTTAATCCTTAACGCCATGCAGTCTCGTGGCCAATGGGAATGGTTGCGCTGCAGAAGCCGGCTTTCCGCATGCAAACACATGGCTCGCTAATCTGGATGAATGCCTGGCCGGGTGGAAAACATATCGCAAATGAATGCCAAACTCCTAAATATTAAAGTGACTGAAATGATCATTGTAGTACCTTAAAAAAAGGTGTCATATTGTTCCATACATTCAACATTGTTCAAATAATTTTGAAAAAAAATAACACTCCCCAATAAATTCTGGCTTGTGCCATGAGAGACAGTTTATTATTATTCAGTTGTGTAATACCATACAATTTACAAAGCTTTACATTTTAGATTTTAATACGTTTTTTCTTTACGTTCTAAAATTGGAAAAAACATCCCTCCCACCCTCAATACTCCCGTCGCTAATTGCACGGGCATGCAATGCTCACGCACTCTATGATTTACTTAATGCACTTTGAGCCGCATTTAGCCCTCTCATGCGGTGCGGTGAACAGGGCGGCAGACTGTGCACGCGAGATTGCGCGAGGGCTCGTTTCTCAATGAGCTCGCCGACAAGCGAGACAACATGTCAGGCGGCACACTCAATGAGCACGCCAAATAAAAGAATGAATGTCCAAACCCCCCATTTCCATTCTTAAAAAAAACACACACACACACAAACCGCAAATGACGTTCATTGCAACGAAAAATATTAATGGGAAAAAAAAAGTATTCCCTTCTTCATTTTAGCTTTTATTATTATGCGTATTGCAACAAAAAAAATTCCCGCACGTGCAGCAAATGCAACCGGGCTGCATTTGAATAACACGGCCGCCCGAGAGAGAAATTAAAAATAGAACGGGCGAGCGGGAACGCTGTGCAGCGCGGCTGTAAACATCGCGTGCGTCATTTCATGGCATGTGCCGTCAATGCAAAAGAGGGTGGCTCTCGCCGGCTCCGTCACGGCGCTTTCCTCACACCAGTGGGTGGCAGACTAACAGCGCATTGGAGTCCGCGAGGCATCTCACGCACTCATCCTAGCAGCGCAGACACAGAGCAGCAACTTTTTTGGGAGAGGCAGCCTCAACCCACAATGCTCACCACATCCGTGCCGAAGGTAAGGAGAAATATTCATTTATCTTTGAAGGTATGTTACGATAGTGTACGTTATGCCTACCTGAAAACGTAATGATTCATATTTTGTGTGTGGTACTGTATGTTACGTAGACGGCATGTTTTTTTTATATGTATGTACAAAAGTGTATGGCTCATCATGTTAAAATTTTAAATGTCAAAGGATATAATCTATTAATTCCTACAAATTAAAAATGCTATTTACTAAAATTACAAAACTATTTTGCCAAGTATACTTTTTACAGGCACTGCCAATGTATGCTGCATATTTCCATGTAGCTAATAGGAATACATAAATTACATTCTATACTGTGTAAACATGATCAAGGAAGTGGTTATTTTGTGTTATGATTGTAATGCCAAGTGCATATTAGTTATAATCAGTAAGCATGATTAATCCACTGCTGAATGAAGACCACCACCCCCCTCCCCACATCACCATCTTTCACAAACTACATGCCATAATGATCCTGCACATGAGCCAAGTTATTGGTCCTTCTCCATTTGGGGTCATCCTCTTGCATATGTTCCATCTTAAGGTTGCCATTCCATTGGCCATCATCCCTTCTATCCATAACCTGTCCTGTTCAATCTCAGTATTTGACGTTAACAAACATTGTGCCCCACATTTTATCTTCCCAAGTTAATAAATTCCTATTGCACCGTTTCCACTCATAAACATCAATCAATCCCTGTTGTCAATCCACTGCTGGAATGAGGGATTCCCCACAACCACCGCGGGTCGTAGCGGATTATTCGACTGGTCAGCGAAGTCAGGAAAATATAGCTGCGGGAGCGTAGAAATGCAGTACAATAATTGGTATTGTTTCACCGACCCCTCTGTTTGCACGGTGCCACTGAACCAAAAGCAAAGGCTTGGGTGGTCTATTCATGTGCGTGGTGGGTTTTCCCCGTGGTGCTGGGATAGCCCTGACCACGCCCACTTGGTTGAGGCCCCGCCTCCATCCCATATCTGGCCAACGAAGGCTCCACCTCCTGCCTCAGGCAGGGCGGAATGTAGTAGGCCCCACAGTGAAGGGAAATACGAGGCTTTTTTATACCTTGGTACAAAAACATGATTCTCTTGTCCATACTGTTAAGAATAACATTGGACCGGCGGGCCGGCATTTTATGTCAAAGAGAAATTAACAAAAGAGCTGTATATAAATTAACCAAAAAAATACCAGCTATAATAGCTCAGTAGGCCCTACCTAGTAAAATAAAATGTGTTGCAGTTTTTTTTTACATTACTGTCGGGCTAAACGCTGGCTGCAGGTTTGGCCTGAAAAAAAAGGCAAAAACGCGCCACTACTGGGAAGAAAAGGAGGGGGGGGGGAAATGTGGGTGGCAATCACTCACGAATCCTGGCCTTGATGGCTCAATGGGTTTTATATCTGGTGAGATAAAGTCTTACTCCTATTATTAATACTTCTAACACAACCTCTAAAATCTTATATCGAGTTGACAGGCATAACAGGTATGAATTCACGTGTTGACAACTGCCATGACTAACAAAACAAAACCATACTTTTTCTGACGCAGACAGATAATAAGCAGCGATTCGTTTTCACATTTTTTGTACATTAGCACAGTTTGTGTCAAGTACAAATGTAAAGGACTCATGAAGTTGATTGGGTACAAAAAAATAATACATGATCATTTACAATGAATAAATGTGTCACTACAAAAGCGCCATCCTCCTCTCAAAGCGTGAACCATGCATATGCTGGTATGGGCTAAATTCACATATTTACACAGCAGCTAAAACATTAATTTGGTAATATTCCACAATGTTGGGAATGGAGAGTTTGGCATATTGTTACCAAAGTATCATTGTCCAAGATGTGAATCAAGCCCTGTTTGAAAATACATTTAAAATAAATAAACAAACGATAAAGCTCATTTTTTTATCAGTTAACATTCTAGTCAGCTGACTGTCCTTGAACACCTATGCACCTGCAAAATTAAACACCAAATGCACACACAAAACTCTGAACCTTGCACTGTTCAAATGATTCCTGAGAAAACCAACACAATGTAAATGGTTTTAATAAGTTACCCTGAAATGGCAATTCTAAACTGCATTTTAGTACTCACGTTAAACGTGGCTTTCACCTGTGAAAGCCACGTTAAACGTAGCTTTCACAGGTGGTCACCGACGCCGTCTGACCGATCCTGCGGCAGGCAATTCAGAAACTTCAGGAATCAATCAAACTATTTTGACAGATCAGCCCCTGAGGGCTGTGCAGGGGAAACCGCCCGTCTCACGAGACCCTCCGCGTCATTTCGTAAGTGACGTAACTATCCCACAGCTCGGTGTCAGAGGGTCATGTCAAAAATTCATAACTCTGTGAGAAACACTGGACAATTTTCCCATCTAAGCATTAAAGCCGATTAATAAAAAAAAAACTTGCCAGGTAGGGGCCACTGTGGTATATATCCCTTTTCAAGAAGCTACCTGGCCACAAATTATAGCTAAATTAAGTAGCTTATCATCATGTGAACATTTATAGCAGACAAATAATCTAACGCATGTTGATTTTAAATGCAGAGGGGAAAACGGACGACCCGGAGAAAAATCTACGCGACCACAGGGAGAGAAACATGCAAACTCCACATATACAGGTGTCTGGGTCGGGATCGAACCCACGACCTCCTGCTTACCAGGCGTCCCACCACCGAGGCGGCCCTACGAAACAGCTGGCCCCAAATGTGTGGAACACGGCCATCTCGGACCCATTAAAAATTGCCAACCATATTCTCCCCCACACATCCCCTCCCTTTTTTTTCAAGAGGGAAAACCTTTTGGAGGGAGAAGGTGGCCGGGAAACGGAGCGTGTCAGTGACCACCTATGAAAACCAGATTGTAATGTAAGTACTAACATCTAGCTTGTCCATACGTTGTTCACCGACACCATTGAACCCCTAAAAGGGGGGGGGGGGTGGAAAGGTTTTCCACAACCCCTGAATGACTCTCGGGTATTGCTACTAGGGTACGACCGCCGACACAACACCCCCGCTGAAAGCGGCCATTCTTCGTGACCCCAAGGCGTCTCTCTGCGGTAGTGTTTTGTGAAGGTATGCGGGAAGCTCCACACTGCTGCCTTGCAAATCTCTCCCAGTGGCACCCCTGCCCTACCGGCCCATGACACGGCCATTGCCCTAATAGAATGAATGTTACAACCGCTAGTCTGGCCCTGGGCCTTTAGCCTGTAAGTCTCTTGGATGCATTCCTTCACCCAGGTGGTGGCGATCCTTTGATTTGACATCGGAATCCCCCTCTTCAGTTGACCATAAAGAATACAATGTTGTTTCAACATCCTCCAGGAATTGTATATCTCTAGGTAGAACGTTAGTGCCCTTACGAGGTCAATCCTGTGTGGCCTAGCTTCGCCTGCAAACAGAAAGGAGCTGGGGGTAAAAATGTAAATACAATTTCCTGCTTCACGTTGAAATATGACAGAAATTTTTGAATAAACAGAGGGGAGGTTCTCAGCATCGCCCTATCCTTCATGATAATTGCGAACGGTGGAAATGCAGACTTAAAGCTTTCATGACTGCAGGAATTCATATTCTTTGGGTCTTTCAGTAATGTCACGTAGAAATAAAATAAAAAATTATATCTACGTGAATTCCTGCAGTCACGAAAGCTTTAAGTCAAGATTTTTTCACGTAGATAGAATATTTTCTTTGAACCGATCCACGTGACTTTACCAAAAGATCCAAAGAATAAGGTGGAAATGCCATCAAGGTCTGCAGCTCTCTAACTCTCCTTGCGGAGGTTATAACCAACAGAGAAAAAACATTTTTCGTGTAACCAGGTGCTCCAAGCACGCAGCCAATGATTAAAAAGGCAGGCTGAAGACAGCGTTCAGGACACGGTGCAGCTCCCATAGGGCTACACCTGCCCATAATGGTGGCCTCCTCTTCTGTTTAATGGCCCTAAACAGTCTAGAAATTATTGGAGACTTGGACCCGACTCCCCTTATGGAGCCAGGTTCCTCCTGGACCTGGCTCTCTTGAAATCGCTCTTGCCCAGAGCCTTTTCCTGGCCACTCTCGAAGCCTCCGCAGCACTCTACCCCGTATTGGTGCGAGTCACCTGGGTGACGCAAGCAGGGATCACATGACAGTTCCAGGACGCCTATGTCTCACCGGCACCTTGGAGGGGGGAGGGTGGTGACACATCTCCCTGGCGCAAGCAATCGTGGGCACCTTGGGCCCCGGCAGATGAGACGCTCAACCGCCGCGCGGTCCCGTCTGCTGCCGCATTACTTGGGGATTCGCGATTTCTCAGGAAGCGCTATTTTGCGGGGGAATGCACTCGTTCCTGGCTGTTCCTGCGGACCGTCGCATCTGATCTCTCTTCACGCCAAGTTGCGAGGCCTCGCACGCAGTGCAATACTCGCTTGCAAAACACGTTTGTGAAAAAGTCAAAAACAGTAGCTGATGCTCAAATTTTTTCACTAGAAAATTACAGCCACCCAGGGAGTGTACAGTAACGCGAATAACCCACTTCTGGCAGTAAAAAAAATTGTTAAGTGCTCTTAACGACCTGTAAACTACTCTACGAGACAACTTGGGTTCCACTTAAGGCAACGTGCCTCTACTTACTCGCAGATATTAAAGCTCCCGTTTGGGGATGAAAAACATTATTATGCGCCTAGAAGACACTTTTTACACTGACGAAATGGCACTGAGGGATCAAGTTGGATGGGTGGTTTCCCTACAGAGCCCCTATAAGGCTAATCTGTAGAAATAATTTGGATTGTTTTCTAAAGTTTATAAATTGCCTGGCAGAATATGGAATTCAATGGTGATCAGTCAGAGTGTGAGGGCAGGCTGAGTGGAATCAAGCTTGGCCTTGAGGCAAGAAGGAAGCATCAATGGGGGTTGGAATCGGCATATAAACATATGACAAATAACCTAACTAATCTCTTTGGTTCTTTCGGTAAAGTCAAGTAGAAAGAAAATAAGTAAAATAATAGAGACAAATTCCTGCAGTCACGAAAGCTTCAAATCAAGTTTTAACCTAACTAATGTTTCAATCACAATTATGGAACTGGCCCGATTCCTCACTAATTCCGGCATAGCATTCAGACAACAAGTATGGGTTTCTGGAATCACCATTGATATTAAATGAGGATTCTTTACTGAACGTTTATTAGACTGTCAAAGAATCCCTATTCATTTTAATATACTGTACTCAGAACTAGTCATTGAAATGAATATGAATCTACTGGGTAATTCCTATACACAAAAATAAATATTAATATCAATGGCCAATACTTTGTTCTAGATTTGAAGTTTTCGTGACTGCAAGGATTCATACTCTTTGGGTTTTTTCTGTAAAGTCAAGTAAGTAAAAAAATTAAATATTTTTTAAATTAAAATATTTAGTTTTAGTTTTTACCTACGTGACTTTACCGAAAAAACCAAAGAGTTGTCCTTACTTTGTCTCCATTAAAATAAAATGCCTCTTGATTATTCTTTCTACGGCAGAATCCCTGTTAGAATCTTTTTAACAAGTGAAGATAGATTTTGGTATTGTAATTCCCCAATGCAAAATTGTGACTTCTGCAAGAATCATCCACAGTGGCATTGTGGTGTCTGCATGCCATTCCGGCAGGTAGCACCCAGCACTGGTCTCCATGCAGACGTGCAGTAAAATGTGACTTTACAAACAGGCTTTTACATTCGGATTTTACTTCTTTCCAGTTTTACCACCAGATGGCACTTAAACGGTGAGCCCCCAAAAACATTCGCTTTCTGGTTACTGCAGTCATTTACAGGACTCAGTCTAAACACGTGTTCTTAATCATTTAAATTCACCTACTCCACCTATTTCGTACACATGCCAGCAAACAATATTGATGCGTGTGTACCATCTTAAACCAAAATTATACTTTGCCACAATGAACACTGGCAATAAACATGAATACTAACATCTTTCGTTATCAGATGAATATTGTAATTGTAACCTCAGTAGAAAGCCAAATCACCAAATGTGCACTGCAATACATGAACATAATGTATGTACCTTAAACATCCTCAAAGCTCCTACTTAGGGATAATTGCAATAAAAAAATCTAATCACTCTTTCATATGGTTTAGGAAAAATCTACTCAAATTAAGGGAAAAGAGTATATGATCCTTATGGCGTTATCCCGAGGTACCAAATAATACAGAATTGCCGAGGCAATTAAATATTTTATTTCTGGGACACTATTTTTTCCAGAGGTGTACTTCAACTCCGCGACTGGGGTACCAATCAATCCGAAATCAGTGCTACTCCACGATGTCGAAATGCAGCGAGGACGATTGCGCTGACACCCTGAACGCTCGCGGTACGCACCATAATGGTGCATCGTGTACAGCTCATCGAGATGAGTCGATTGCCACATCGCCGACCATAAACAGACTCAAAATGACTGCATCACGGACATTATGCGAGGGCCGGGGTACTATAAGGTTCAAATGTCCATAGAGCATGGACAATAAGTTCAATAAGTTCACAGCTAAAAGAGGTCTTATTCCAAAAATGTTCAAAGATTATCCTTGGAATTCACTAAATCCATGCATTAATGGTAGACAATATTCCTGAACTGTGATATAACTATAGAATATAAACTAACAATGGTATTTAACAAACGCAATATCATATTCTTAGGCTTTTTCGGTACAAGTCACGTAGGTAAAGAATAAAAATTAATAAAAGTAAAATAAAATAAAAATCACGACGTTTCGGAGGCAACACAAGCTTCCGTCTTCAGGTGGAACCGTCACAGCCACGACAGCTGTATCAAGTAAATGAGAGATTACAAGAGCTCTGAGAGATTATAAGAGCTCTTGTAATCTCTCATTTACTTGATACAGCTGTCGTGGCTGTGACGGTTCCACCTGAAGACGGACGATGGTGTTGCCTCCGAAACGTCGTGATTTTTATTTTATTTTACTTTTATTAATTTTTATTTTTTACCTACGTGACTTTACCGAAAAAACCTAAGAATATGAATCCTTGCAGTCACGAAAGCTTCAAATCTAGAATTAAACGCAATATCGTTGAATTTTGCTCAAGATTTTTACTTGTGTATTTTCTGTTTATCGAATGGGGGTAAACCTTGACCAGTAAATTATTGAGATAGACACATGGCAATATGCAACAAGTGCTTATAATAAGCAAGAGTATTTTGATAAAATGTAAACAGGAAAAACGGGTTACTAATTTGATGTTCCATATATAGTTATTGTATTACAGCCATACATATGTATTACATTACAGCCAATAGTATATTTTAATAGAGTTCTGCTGAAAAGGAACATTGTGTACTGATCAAAGCATTTTGCTTGTTGTTTTGTGACCATCGGTCTCAATAATGATGGGAAATGTTCTTACAGTTGCAAGAATTCAGTGAAAATCCAGACAGCTCAATTTGACAAAATGAAAGCAACCAAAAGATCGATTAAATCCAGGTATAGTGATGTAAAAAAAAACACAATACACAAAGGCGCCAACGGCCGTTAGGCACATACAAAACACTATTTTTAATTTGTATAATTGAATTGTGGATGGAAAGGCACGAACCCAGCGCACCACAACAGTTTCCTAGAGTCCATATTCCAGAACGCTAAACTCGTGCTTACGTAAAGTGCTGAAGGAGAAATGGTGGCAGCATATGCGCCTATGGGCGCAATACAAAAATATATGTACTTGAGGGAAATCTCTGTGTGGAGCGGGAAATAGAAGCTCCACATTGTGTGGCTCTTGCGCAACTCCAGACGAATGTGTAGGTCTGGTTTCAACGGGTCTGCTTTCGATCTATGGGTCTGCTTTCAACAACACCTGATATGTGAACAGATGTTCTTGCAAAAACCCTCTCCACCAAAATGTTCAGGGTCAACAATATTTTTCTGCGTTTTTTAAACTAAATTAGCATTTGGTGATAATACAAAAAAGTGTCAATGGGAAAACAAATCAAGGCAACAAACGAGGACTGCATTTTGACGACCTTGTCTTGTCCTTTGTCATCGATGAGTTAGTGGACAAATCAAACTCTGGTACCATCAACCACACACTCATCATTACTGGTCACCAGTATTCTCCAATTAGTTTCGTATTACTGGAGGGTGATGTCCCCCCCTCTCCCTGCACTTGTTAACCTCGCTGTACTTTAACTTAAACACTCAGGTGAACTTTATTTCACGCGTTGTATGCAACCAGCCACAATCTTGCGCAAGTGTGTGCACTTGATACGGATACGGTCAAAGTTGACAATCCAATTATTATAGACCCCAGCCGACCTTGTTTCAAACACTATTCGAATACAACTTATACATTTAAAACAGAATATTGGTCTTCAACTTTTGACTAAGCTGCCAACTAACAATAGATTAATCTAGAATAGATTAGTCTTTATAATTACCCCCATCCCCCGGTTACAATCATTAAAATCGTACGTTTATGCCAGCTGTCTGTCACACACGGAAACCGGCTGCAGGCGTGGAGGGCACTTCATGGACATTGACACCACGCTTTATTACAACACGTGTTATAGCCATGGGCATACACGTGTACACGTAGAAATACATGTTCTGATAAATACAATATTTATGCTGTTTTTGGACACTGGTCGGAACGAACTGAACAAACTTTGACAGCACGAGCCAAGGCATGACAGAGAAGCATTGACACCAGATGGGAAGTAGATAATTTAATCAATGGAGCTTAGCCACTGCAAGCGAGACTGCAGAAAACTACAACCTAAACTGTGCAAAACAAGCCAGACAATACAAACTAGACAGACGCGACAGTGAAAAGGACACTTGCAAACGACGGCACAGACGAGATGAATCAAATGAGACTGTGGAGACATTCCTGCAAGGGAGGTTCATTCCTTAAGGTCCACCCGGGCAACAAAAAAAAACCCCGCAGAGGCCTAACCCGGCAAGTGCCCAGCGTCCTCGACTAGCCGCCTATACCGGGCGAGAGACACCCCGGGCGGCGAGGCCGAGAGCGTCAGAACAACCCCACCTGCCCAGCGTCCGAACTTGGTCACATCGACAGCGGGGCCGAGCAGGCGTCCCAGCACGTGAACTCTGAAGCCGCCCAGGGTGGCTAAGGCGAGCTTGAGGAAGCAGTAGGCGAAGGCGGCCACGCCGAAGTAGAAGAAGAACGGAGTCAGGTACTCCAGGTACTCGCAGTCCGTGAACGCCATGACCGTTCCAGAAACGCGATTTGATTTCCCAGTGCAGGTGCGCGACGCGACGCCCCATTCACGCGTCCCCTTCTGCTGCCATTGGTCGCCGTGAGGGGGCGTGACGCGCGAGGGGTCGTACGGGCCACGTCGACCAATGGGAACGCGCGGAGTGGCTCGCGCGGCTTGCGCGCGCTGGGAAATATAAAAGGGGCGCGCCGCGGTTGAGGATTTTCCCGCCAAAAAGGGACGAGGAGGGGGGGGGTGAAATGGGGGGGGGGGTGAAATGGGGCGGGGGGTGAAATGGGGGGGGGTGAAATGAGGGGGGGGGGTGAAATGAGGGGGGGGGGGAAATGAGGGGGGGGGGGCGAAATGAGGGGGGGTGAAATGAGGGGGGGGGGGTGAAATGAGGGGGGGGGGGGTGAAATGAGGGGGGGGTGAAATGAGGTGGGGGGGTGAAATGAGGGGGGGGGGGGGGTGAAATGAGGGGGGGGGGGTGAAATGAGGGGGGGGGGGTGAAATGAGGGGGGGGGTGAAATGAGGGGGGGGGGGGGCTCCGAATCTAAATCTTTACATTAAAGATTCTTACGATTTAACGCGCATTTACAGCTTCCTCGTGGACGTGCTACAATTAAAATACGTAAATGAAACACAGCGGCCAACCTTTCTTTATGGTTCAGAGCGAAGTTCATCCTCACACCCGATGTTTAAACAACAACTGTTTACTTCACAATAGCTCTGACAACAACAAACAGCATTGCAAATTGATCGCTCACGATTGCACATTTTATATTTTAAATTATGAAATCTTTGGCATATGCCCGACCTAAGATTTGTTGAAAATGTGCATTTACTCTGGGATGCCGCTACACTTGATTGTGAGCGCATACATTTAAACACCTTGGGGGGGTTGTGCGTAAAAATAACCGGGTAACTGGCCACATTTCGTGGATTTTGTAATGGATTACGAGATTGTAGGGTAATTCGTTTTTATTTCTGACTCTGCAGTAAGCAACGCTGGCCCCAAGTTGCTTACTGGGACAATGTCAAAGACTTTGTGACGTCCAACCAAATTATCACAATCAAAGTTCAATTTCGCCTCACTGTTTAAAATAATCGCGTTTTCCGATTATTTGTATGTGTGTGTGTGGTGTGTGTTTATATACACACCACGTGGCCTCAAGGTGCACATGACCTGGCACAAGCGTCATGGTGACGTCACCGCCACTTAGTGGCGAATGGCGGTTGTTGTTATACATATAAATGATAGCGTTTGGAACACCATAAGCGGGTATTTATACTGGTAGGAACCCACTGGTTCCACCAGCCCACAGGGGATTATTGTGTCCAACCGTCGTGCAGGGAGGGGCTGGGTGGGGAGGGTGGGGCTGGGTGGGGTAGGGAGGGTGGGGCTGGGTGGGGAGGGTGGGGAGGGGCTGGGTGGGGAGGGTGGGGAGGGGCTGGGTGGGGAGGGTGTGGCTGGGTGGGGAGGGGCTGGGTGGGGAGGGTGGGGAGGGGCTGGGCTGGGTGGGGCTGGGTGGGGCTGGGTGGGAGGGTTGGGGCTGGGTGGGGTGGGGCTGGTCACCCCGTGGTGCCCTTATAAAACTCAACGTTTAACCTACTCACGCCGGCTTGTGCCCGCCCTCACAGTCGGCCATATTTGCGGAATACACCACGCCGCCGTTGACCCTGGCCATTGACCGAGCAACCCAACGTTCCTACCAGCTCCCTCCGCAGGAATGTGTTTAAACGACAACTCCACGTGGTGTTCACATCTCAAGATTCCCTATCCCTCTATCTCAGGGGTCAGCAAAACCTGCGGATCTTTAAGGGCTACTTCTTGAAATGTTGAGCGGTTTTTGTTGTTGTTGTTTGTTTACCTAATTAGAATTTAAAAAAAATCTCTTCTTTGTTAGTTTGGCTGGCGACTCCTAACCTATCCGATGTGCCCCTTCCCTATTCAAGTTGGTCATCTCGACCTTCATTTTCACAGTTGAGAGGCAGTACCTTCCTTCTCATACCTCTGGGATGTTTTCCAAATATCTTTACCCCAGAGGGCCGTCGCCTCTGACGATTTTTCTCAATCCAGGTGTTTTTGCCTCTTCTGAATTGTTCCAATTTGATATTTCGCTTCTCCCTTTGAACCCACTCGAGAAAATCCTTCTCGCTCACTCTCTCTTTCCGAGCCACCGATGTCTCTCCATTCGATGCCGCCACCGCATATAACCAAACCTCCCCGTGAAACGTGCAGACGTTGGGGCCCATGTTGAACTGTGCTTGGAACTGTTGGGACGACGCCGCCAAATGTTGCCTGGGATTTCCACATTTCGAATATCCTCCTCTCTCATTTATCCACGTCCATGCTAAATACGGAACAAAGCCGCACGGCATCAGTTTTCAGTTTCATTTATTAGGTATAGCCCCGTGAGCAATTCGGCTCTTGAATCGGGTGCAACCGCAACAAACAAAAAACATGAACAAGAAAACATCTTAAAGTGACTATGCGCAAACAGAAAAATCCAGGTAAAAACAGCAACATCTTCCAGAAAAAGCACCGTACACCAACGCTGTGTGCAAAAATCCTTGGTGTCTTTTCAAATTTTCTCCATTGCAATTCCCTACTCATCCATCTAAATCAGTAAATCACATTTTGAACATTTGACCGATTTGGTCTAAATTAGTCATAACTTTTTGGGCACTCCGACTCGCCCCTGTTGTGAAGGTTTCCTGGCTTGTGCGACATTTTTGTCACTGTGCTCTGTGATGTGGATAATTAATGGGTATCTCTGTCTTGTGATCACCATTTTTGTTGTTTCCACCTTTTTTTTGGTGCCTGTTGGTTCATGTTTATTTTTGAGGGTTTTTCATTTGCTTGGAAGTAGCGATGTGTAGGATTTGGCCCTCATATATAAGTAACGTACTGTTAAAGCATTGTGGGGTGCAATTGGCATTAATTACACTATATAACATTCAATCATAATTACTCTAAGAAGGTTGATTGCCCAAACGTATGTATGTTGAACTTCTTTCACACCATACGTTGCCAAACGTGCTTAATCGTCGTCCCCTATTACGTTCCCTTTCTTTTGAAGACAGTGTTGTAGATGAACGTGTTTAGTTTGTTGGGGTTATTACAATTGTGTAAACAGGACTTATTCAAATACTGATGTTTACAAAGCAAACCGATACAGATATATATAATTGCATCACTGAAGCTTTGAGGTAATTAATGACTGAAAACTAACGATCATGCATCAGTGCTGATTGTACATTTGGCAAGCTCAATGTACGGCGTGAAAATTGTCGTGCGTTACGAAATAACTCGTTCGAGCATTAAACAATCACTCGTCGTTTTCGTATGGCTGATATTGCTGCAATGCGGCGGTTGAACAAGAGTCAGTGTCGGATGATCCTCGTAGCACAAGTAGCTACACATGTAGCTACACAAGTAGCTACACATGTAGCTACACAAGTAGCTACAGATGTAGCTACACGTGTAGCTACACAAGTAGCTACACGTGTAGCTACACAAGTAGCTACACGTGTAGCTACGGGTCCCGCACTTTCAAGGGCCCCGCGCTAAAATGCTTTCCAGCTATCAATTCCGGTTCAGTGATTCTGCACTTGCTCTATTACTATAGTACTATACTGCCTTCAACTTTTACGAACGACCAGGTGTTTAAGGTTAGCGATTTGTCGTATTATCTGGCTGTGTAGAAAATGAAAAAATGCAATAACTTCACTATGCAAGTTAAAAATTGGTGTTTTAATATTTACGTGTTTAAAAAAAAAATAGGGCCTCTTTATAACATATGCTACAGGCCCCGCTCTAGCTTAATCCGGCAAGAGTGCATCTCTGTCAAGATGCCTCCTCCGTATTTCGTGAATCGAGCATCGAGTCGTCTGCACGCGTGATGGTTCTGTTACGTCTGCCCTAAGATTCGTGGAAGTTTGCAGGCGGCGATGGGGTTGTCCGTGTTGAGTTTTTCGCGAGCTCTTTGAAACTATGGCAATGATTGCAATGTGGTTTATTTATCCACGAAATTCTCACAGTCTCACGACCTATTCAGAAGGGTCCTGCATTGGCACATTTGAACAATTAACATTTTATTTAAGGGCTGCTTTGATTTGCGTGAGAAGAAAGTGGAGTACTGTACCTGGATAACCCACATCATAATTGTGAGGCGGGTGACACTCAATAACTTACACAGACGGGTTCATGAACCCCCACTGCCACTGCCTAGCCACCTCTCAGCCCAGAGAGGTTTGGGAGTTCCACAAATCGACACGATCCACCAACAGTTTCCTCCCAAGTCCCAACCCCAGTCGCGTAACGAGCGTGGGGGCAGGGGGTGCCATCCCTGGTGGCCAAAGCTACAAGTTGGGGCCCCGTTGACAACCACCATGAGATTTGTTTCTGAAAACGGAGCGCCCCTACAGCGTTAAACGTTCGAGACCGTGAACGTAACGATGTGGTTAAAGCAAGGTGCCACCGTGCGAGAGACAGATCAAATATTGGGGCCCTGCCTGACCTGATTGCCGCATCCCCAGAGCTGATAACGTCGCGACTACGCCAATGCCTAGCCCAGCAAACACGGAACGTCGGACAAACGTTGCACGTTTACTGGAAGGTGACATGTGTGTGTGTGTCAACCATTACTGCTGGGGGTCAAAGTGAGTTGCGAGGTCGAGGCGGGGTGGCGAGGGTCGAGGGAGCGGAGGGGGTTGATCAGAGAGATGGAGGCGAGGGTTTAGGGTTGAGACAAGCAGCGTGGTGGATTGCTGGAGGTGAAGCAGCAAAGGAGGGAGAAGAGAGCGTGGAGGCTGCGACACGCGCGCCATTAGAGATGGTGTGGCCGTGTAGCGGAAGAGGCTTTAGCATTCATCCACATTGAAACGCGTCACTCCGTCAAATAATGGCACACGCGCGTATGAAACGTATTAATTAAATCGTACGCGGCGTGTTGATGTTGTGGTTGTTAAATGGGTCTGCGCTGTTGAGAGGGCATTCACGGGATTTGGAGTGGAGGAGGAGGGGTGGCTGCTGTGATTAGGAAAAAAGCCTCGATTCACAAAACAAACACTCCTTTGCTCCCATTCACACGTCCATTACACACGGCAGCATCATCATCGCTGAGATCTTCCTCGTCACGAGAATAATACAGGCGATACAGATCACAACTCCAGCTGTTTGCATTTTTGCTTTAATCTATAGATATATTGCGCACGTAAAGATTGCAGTGTTTGCACATGACGGCGTATTTAAGAGGAACAATGCCATCCGTGTGGTTGCATGATAACGCAGTGCATACTATCGCTTCCAATGCAGTACTTTGCGTCGACTGTTACGCGGTGGAACAATGTATGCACATTTATGCTTCGTCGATAACGGGCAACACATTTGCAGGGATAACGGTGGACGTTGTGGAGGTGAAAGCAAAACAAATGCAGCAAAACACATCTCATTATATATTTGTTATAACACAATCCTCGAGTCCACAGCGAGATTTTAAATTGACCACATCGCCTCCGAGGCATGCCGAGGTATTTGGAATCACGCAAGTCTCAAAGGGAATTTCCATTCGGTTAAATAAAGAACATTGATTAATTTCTGTTATGTCCGTACGTGTATGAACGCATGCATTTTAATTAATGTATTTTTTTCTGGTCAATTCCACGAATGAGTATTTTTGGCTTCGCCTGGGAGGACCCTGACCGAGATGGTCAGTCACCCAGCCAGGTGCTCGCCTGGCTCAACCTCAGCTGAGTTTCTAAGCTCCGACGAGATGCGTAATTTGTCTCCACTGGCCCGAGAAGGACCGGTGTCGTCGTCTTTGTCGTCGTCATCGTCATCACGATCCATGGGCAGAGAGCCCGTAGGAGGTGTCCACTGCACATTTCGTCACTTGGTTCCACTCTCCTCTGCCTTGTGCCAATATTCTGGCAACAGTCTCTCATGTCGTCGTCAAACCATTATCTCTTAGGTCTTCCTCTCTTCACGGCCCCGTCCGGACAGGTCGTCTTCTTCTATGCGCAACCTTTTTTCTTCCTTCTACGTTAGTCACCCGTTGGGTCCAGTTTAGATGCACTGTCCAACGATCCGGTGTCGAGCCAAGGAAAGGCAGCGATGGCTCCCTGTGTTGCCATTAACGACCGCTGGCCATTGATGACCCATTGACCTTCTTGACCTCAATTGCAACTGCCTTCTCTCGACGCCCTGAGGAAGTTGGAGGACACGAGCCGTAGGAAGGGTCGGAAATCGAGATCGTAAGTGGGGGGGGGGGGGGGGAAGAAGCGGTGGGGTTTTAAAGTTTGGACTTGACCACGAAGGAAGGAAATCGATCTGAGTATGTATGTGGAACTTCTTTCGCACCGTACGTACTAACCGTGCTCATCGGAGGTGCGGGGGGAGGATAACAGTGCCCACGACGAGAGAGGAGAGGTCAGATCTTATAAATGCCACATGCCCCCCCCCCCCCACAAAATAAAAAAAACGCCACGCGGCCAGCAACAAATAGTACTTACTGAAGTTGTAAGTTGATGTCCTTCTCCTGCACCTCCGATGTATGGTGCGAAAGAAGTGCTACCTACATGCGTTATAGATAATAACGGAGTCAGTGTATTGAAATGGGCGAAAAGGTAACGATGACGGCTTCAAGAGGCGGTGGGAGGATTGAGCAGGAGGAGAGATGTGTTGTTGAACTTGGACGTCTTTCGCACCGTGCTCATCGGAGGTGACCTGCAGTGCAGGTCCTTCGATCAACATGATGCACGTCCATTATTACGTTGATGTAAGAATGGACACGCATTATGTGAGGTTGACTAACTGAAAAGAACCCAAGCACGGCATGTTCTCAGATTAACGCGATCCATTGAAACTTACACGACATCATAAACCCCTCCACCTTTCTCGTGTTCCAACCTGATAGGCCCAAAGCGATGGCACCAAGGGAAGACTTCTTCACAATTCTGGCTGTCGCCTGCTGAAGTTGGCTGCTGTTGTTGTTGTCACCAGCGAAGCATCGTACCAGAATTGTAAACGTTGTGGGTTTACTCTCCAACACACAACCGCTGCTGCTGTACTCGTAACTGGTCGCCACGTTTATCGTTTACGTGACACACCTTACTGATTGGCTGTGTCGGGTGGTGGCGGGTTTAACGACACATTTATATTAACGCGATCTAGCCCCCCCCCCAAAAACCCCATAGCAAACCCTTTATTAAGGAACTACAGTGTGTGGTGTGCGGTGGTGCTGTTGAGGCCGGATTGCATTGCGACGAATCATCGGTCAGCCTGGTGGTCATCCGAGGCCTCATCACGGGTGCTGCAGCTCAGCAGAGAAAGGCCTCTCCCCTCTCCACTGATCACAAGTTTACCGATTCTTCCCCGAGACTGGAGCGGAGGATATGAGCAGGAGAGAGAAGTGGAGCGAGATGGCAGCAGAGAGGCTGGGGCAATACCATTTACACGTATACTGTCGAGTTAATTGTAAATTATATACTGTGCAGTATATATACCCTATGTGGGTGGAGCGGCAACGTTGTGGGTTTGCGCACCGTGCCATCAACTCGGCAACTTGAGTGCCTTTATCGGCCACGGCGAACGTCAGTGACGAGTGGTAACTGAACCGATCCTTGCCCCCCCCTCCCCACCGCCCCAATTCCTCCGTTCCCAGCCCGCATTGACCACCGTGGTGAAGTATGGTCAACCAACCCTCGTGACGCGTACACAAGCAGAGGCCTTCATCCGGCAATGGATTGAGAATGGTGCAGCGGGTTACGAATGGTTTAATAACGGAAACTACGGCAAGGAATAGCAGCAGCTCCTGTTTATTTTCCATCACAATGCAGGTACAAACTTTGATGCTAGTTCACGATTGTTACAGATCAACCCGAATTTCTCATCGACGTTGTGAAAGAGACGCTGGGAAGCGGTGGCGCAGTAATTAGCGCACGGCACAATGCTACGGACCCAACCCAACTCTTGATATGCAAATTATTTTGTCAAGGCGCTCTTCCCCTTCCAACCCAGCTTAAATAGACGCTCCAAGCGTGGTAGTGTTTCATTCAGACGCTGTCTCCCCGACAGACCTGGTCTTCACCTGAGGACGGCTGCTTGCGTTGTGGCCGAAACGTCGTGAGAATTATTTATTATGTTTTATGTTTATTATTTTATTATTTCCCTTCTACGTGACTTTACCGAAAAAACCAAGAAGACGGACCCAACCCACTTGAGTTTTATTCCCGGTCGCTGCTGACACCAGTGGCGGAGTGAGATCTGAATCGGTCCCGCCAGGGATTTCACCTTCACTCAGCCTGCATTGACCAGCCTGGTGAAGTATGGTCAAACAGCCCCCACGAGCGACACGGCGTGGGGAGGAGGCCTTCGACCAGCAGTGGATATGACGAAGGAACGTCCATTGCGATGATACAAGATGCGATGATGCAAGATGTGGTCTTATGCTGCCAGTTGTCTGGTTAAGGGAATGAGGGGCAGGCCACGTTGCGAGAAGAGAAGATGAATGGTGTGTCCGGCGATGATGAAATCACACTCGAGTGCAACAGGCGTTAGGTGCATTCTTGTTACATCTCTGGCTTGGGGAAGCCTTCATCCAGCAGTGGATAAGATCGTGGCCAGGGGTCGGCAACCCGCGGCTCCGGAGCAGCATGCGGCTCTTTTAAGGACTAATTTCTGGCGTGATTTGTCCAGGACCACCGTCTGGTACTCGCATGCATTGCAGCTCGTGAAATATTGAGGATGGTTTTTTTTTGTCCGAATTCGGACAAAACCGGCTGTTCTTGTTATTTTGGTGGCTGAAGATGATGACAAAGAAAGAGAGGGCGCAGTTATCACGAATATCAAAAGTAACAAAGGACACATTTACACACACCATTATCATTCAC
This sequence comes from Lampetra planeri, assembly GCF_965212315.1. NCBI lineage: Eukaryota > Metazoa > Chordata > Hyperoartia > Petromyzontiformes > Petromyzontidae > Lampetra > Lampetra planeri. The sequence continues at coordinate 14,233,772 of NC_136114.1, forward strand.
ACTCTCATCCTCATGGGCCATGTTCTATCCGCTGCTGGATGTCGGCCTTCCTCCACAATGTCGCCTCCATCCAACTCCACCCCTGCACGTGAACCCACCCCACGGTGTCTCATGGTATACAGACAGAGACAAAGATCCCCCGTATAGCCTTAACAGACTGTTGGGGCAAGTGCTGTTAGCGAGCACCTACGAAGGCCGAGACGGCAAACGACGGATTAGGTAGAAAGCACCACTGCCGACCGCCTTTGTCTCCCCAGTGGCGATGTTTACTACACACCGCACCAGGTACTCATTGATCGGATATTATAAGCCACTGATGTTATCCGTGGCCGGGAATCGAACTTAGGTGGGCCGAGTTTACAGCCCAGTGCGATAACTACTGCACCACCGCTCCCCACAACACACACAAAAGACAAATAAATAACAACAGCCCATATTTGCCACTAAGTGGCGGGGACGTCACTACAGCGCTTGTGCCAGGCTAGGTGCACCGTAAGACCACGTGAAATGTCGAAGGCTCGCTGCTGACAGGAGGTCACGGGACAGACCCAGGTGCCGTCGGTCGACTGACTGTGACGACTGGCAGATGCACCACCTGTGCTCCCCATTGTGCCAACTTGCTGCGTTTTACTTCGCCCGGTGCTCCGCGCATTGTTGTGAGCGTCGCTCCGTCTGCACCCACGCAGCAGTTGTTGGATGGCGACTGCCTCCAACTGCCCTTCGCGACCCATCTCAACGCGACGGCCAATCTAGCACCTGCACACAAACCGATTCCATCGCTCTGTCTCCGCGGAGGACGTGGCCTGGCTGCCACTCGGCGGTGAGTCTCGTCCCTGTTTCATGAGCGGTCGTGACCATCCCGAGCCGATGACCTCCCTACGAAAACAATCTTTCTCGACTCACCGTCCAGCACAAACCTTCTACCCAATATCACTTTCCCTGGCTCGTCAATGCGATGTCTCCGGCTTGCACTTATAGATATTATCTGACCCTTTGTGAACTCCATCTCACTGGCGTCTCTATTTGTGTGCAATGAAGAAGGGCCATTGCCCGAAACGTCGCTATTGTGTTTTGTTTAAGGCTACAGTGTTATTGACGAATGTGTTGAGTTACGTTAATGTATATGATGGCTGTTATCAATGGCAGGACATACGAGGAATTACCCTATACCACTTTGATTAGAAATGTTTCGCTTTTGCCATCTTCTGTTGGCAAAACAAGTGCCTATCCCCTGTCGTCAAAGTCCATTAAGTACACACTCATCATCACAGCCCCTTGGCGATGCTCTGCTCTATGATAGCTTCCCCGCGCAGTGTCGGTCAGTCGCGGGTGTTGTTTGACCATACTTCACCGCGATGGTCAGTGCGTAACTGGTAGGGGTTTGTGGCATTTGGCTGACTGGTATCAATGGCACTCGCCAAACTAACGTCACAGCTGCCCGTCGGCGAGAATCTAACTTGGGTGGCCCGAGTTCGTAGCGCAGTGCGCTCACCACTGCGCCACCGCTCCACCCCCGTCATTGTACGTAAAGCCCTCTTGTCACTCCACTGCTGGATGGAGGCGCCTCCACATCACCCACATTGGGATTTTTGCACACAGTGTTGGTGTACGGTGCTTTTTCTGCAATATTTTGCTGTCTTTTCTTGGATTTTCTGTTTGCACATAGTCACTTTAAGATGTTTTCTTGTTCACGTTTTTGTTTTTTGTTTGTTGCGGTTGCACCCGATTCAAGAGCCGAATGGCTCACAGGGCTATACCTAATCAATGAACTTGAACTTGATTATTCAGATCGCAATTGGCGCGCGTATACTGCTGCATCGCAACGAGATGCGAGTTTAAACCTCGAGGGTCAACCTGGACTGACGTCATCGCTCATTCGCCGATAAAATTAAAAAAGTAGCCACCTTGAGAAAGTGGTCACTCTGGTCTTGTGCACTGTCATAGTAACGACGAATTTCCACGACCGTACCAAGCCCGTTGGTGCAGGGCGACTCTTCGGAGGCTTCTATTGGATCTAAACGATTGTGAGTGAGCGGTGCGCATCTGTTGATGTTCTCTGGAGGCAAGAGGGTGCCCGTTTGGCACAAATTGCAATCGAGACTGCGCTTACCGCCTTACAATTCTAAAAAGCGACGTTTCAGACGTTGGGCCTCCCCCCCCCCCCCAAAAAAAAAACACAATAAAAACGACGCGTAGGTTGATCGCTTTAAACTCACGGGGGCAAGGGGTTCAGTGGAAAAGTTCTACATTTCTTAAAGTTCCGAGCGAAACACTCGCAAATAAACGAGCAACGTCGTCGCCACCATCGCCACTATCATCACCATCGTCATCAGTGACCCGAGTGATTCGCCTCCAGCAGAGTGCGACGCTGAAGCTGTTAAAAAGCGAGCACGGCTCGCTCCCGGCTACCAGTAGAGTACAGTATATATATATACTGTATATATTGCGCACGGATGATAGAATCATCTGTTGCGTTGCCTGTTGGTCCTCCTCGTCTCATGGCCGTGGGTTGCTGATGAGTTCTAACGCGTGCCCTGTTCCGGGCCACTCCCCTTTGTCAATCTACCGCTGACTTGAAGCCCCCCAGGCGAGTCGCTAGTGGAGGCGGATTGACCACACGGCGCTTCGCGCGACCCGCGGGGCTACTCGTTCTAACGCCAATGGCCCCGGGTACAGGGCTCGAACTTTAGCCGAGGTTCGTAGGGACGGTGCGCCGGCAACTACATGGCGATTTGCGCCGCCGCTCCTGTGTCCTGCTGTTGTTGTTGTTGCTGTTGTTGTTGTTGCTGTTGTTGTTGTTGTTGCTGTTGTTGTTGACCGTGGGTTTGTTGACGATTCTCCCCAATGAATTCGAGGGAATCGTACAGCGCGTTGAGTTCTCCGTGAGTCGTGCGTGACTTGTTGATGAACTATAACGAGCATGTATATACAGATAGCTGGCCTCTCGTAACTGGGCATGGATTTCCGATGAGCCCCAATGATTGCGAAGCACCCTCTGTGACACTTTGTAGTCAGGCGTGGCAGACTGTTGCTCGGCGCGGTTCGCTGAGGATCGCCAAATCGCGCGAAGCCCCGCGTTAAACAGTCAACGTTTGCCATTCGCAGGCTGATAGCTTTGCGTGGCGTGCTGATGGCCCCTAATCACGGCGAACCCACCGCCGTCCGGACTGTCCAGTGCACTTCTCGGCCAGGCGTTCCCTTTCGTCGCAGAGTCTCCCACCCAGCATGCGGACCACAATGCCGAACAACAACGGGCTGGAAGCCGAAACACCTCGTGGTAGAACGATCCCTTGATTTGGGCCATCGTGTTTGTTGTTTGCCTGTCGGCGTGTGGGGGTGTGCGCGGCCGTGTGTTAAACGGGGGGTGGCGGTTGTGCAGTGGTTTGCCCACTCCGCTACGAAACCGGCGGCCCGAGTTCGATTCCTGCTCCCGACTATTAACAGTGACGACTTTAAACCGGTCCTGCCACCCATCCACCCCCCCCCCTAAGTCGACTCAGCCTTAACTGAGTACCTGGTACGATGTGTAGAACATACGCACTGAGAAGGCAAAGGTGGCCGGGCGTGTGATTGGCCACCCACCCCCTCGAGGGCCGTGCTGGCCTTCAAACAGCAACTTGCCCGCTCGCTAACAGCACTTGCCCCCAATAGCCCGTCGTGGGCTACACGGGGAAGCTTTGTCTGGTGTTCCTTGTCAAGCCACACTGCAGCAGGGCCTCTGTCCATGGGACTTAACTCCTGTCGTCCTTCCTTGCTCACCACATCCTTGCGTCTTCTTGGTTCTTTCGGTAAAGTCACGTAGAAGGGAATGCGCTGTGGCCGAAACGTCGTGATAATTGTATTTGATTATGTTTTATTCCTATTATTTTATTATTTCCCTTCTACGTGACTTTACCGAAAGAACCAAGAAGATGAATCCCTGCAGTCACGAAAGCTTTACATCGAAATTTCACATCCTTGCGCTTTACGAACAAGTGAGCAAACACCCAAATGTGCACTCGTTATTATTATTATTTGATTTGTGATGGTCGCGGCGTGTGCAGTGTTTTTCTTGCTTTCTTCTTCTAAACTCCCAGATTATTTTGAAGTTATTAAACAACCGCATCCGGCGGAGGGTTTCGCACAATCTCCATTCCTCGCCTGACATCGTAGAAGCGATCTGTTTTCTCTGGCTACCCTGCGTGCTGTGAATAAGGGTCATTGCCCGAAACGTCGCCGATTACGTTTTTAGTTACGTGTTTTTTTCTGTTCAAGGTCACGGTGTTGTTATTGACGAGCGTGTGTTGAGTTGTTTATTTGTTAATTGTGCTTGTGCATCACTGCCAAGGCAGCAGCAGCAGCAGCATTAACAACACACTGGGATTCATGCCGATGTCGAGGTGCTGGCTGCTTTCTGCTGATGGCCACGACGAGAGGGCTTCAGCAGCAGAGCGAGAGAGAGTTCGTGTCGTGTCGCTGTTCCTCCTCCTGCGCTGAAGGAGCCCAGCCCACAGTAGGTGGGTTTACTGTGCGGTCTCTAGCTCGAGTTGCATGGCCACAGTCGCACTCCTGTGATTTGTCTTCGATGTGTCTCGTCTCTACGTGTCTCGTCTCTATGTCTAGATGTCTCCGTGTCTATCTCATTGAGTCGCTACTTAGCTCCACGCCTCTCTATGTGCCTCTGTGTGTCTCTGTGGGTTTACTGTGTGGGTCCATAGTTTAGGCTGCATGGCCACAGTCACATGACTTTGGCTCGCATCTTTCATGTACACATCTCTACGCGTGCATATCTCGATGTGTCTCTAAGGGTCTCTATGTATCCATCTCGATGTGTCTCTAATTGTATTTATTCATTCATCCCGATTTGTCTCTAAGGGTCTCTTTATCCATCTCGATGTGTCTCTAAGGGTCTCTATGTATCCATCTCGATGTGTCTCTAATTGTATTTATTAATTAATCTCGATGTGTCTCTAAGGGTCTTTATGTACCCATCTCGATGTGTCTCTAAGGGTCTCTATGTATCCATCTCGATGTGTCTCTAATTGTATTTATTAATTAATCTCGATGTGTCTCTAAGGGTCTTTATGTACCCATCTCGATGTGTCTCTAAGGGTCTCTATGTATCCATCTCGATGTGTCTCTAATTGTATTTATTAATTAATCTCGATGTGTCTCTAAGGGTCTTTATGTACCCATCTCGATGTGTCTCTAAGGGTCTCTATATATCCATCTCGATGTGTCAATCTGGCTCTATGTCCTATCTCTTTGAGTCTCCGTGTCTCTATGTATCTCTGTGTGTCTCCATGGGTTTACTACACAATCCCAAAGTTTTGTTTTGCATGGCCACACTCGCTTAACTGTGGCTCGCGCCTTTAATGTCTACATCTCTATGAGTATGTATCTCGATGTGCCTCTAAGGGCCTCTATGTATCTATCTCTATGTCCTATCTCTTTGAGTCTCTTCGTGCCTCTGTGTATCTCTATGCATCTCTATGCGTCTCTGTGCGTCGCTGTGTGTCTCTATGGGTTGTGCTATCGGACTTGAGGCTTGCCTCTCCGTTGTTACATTTCACGTGGGAGGAGTGTGCTGCGCCGACGGCCTGGTGGTGTTCTGATGCTGTTGACGATGAACGACACTTGTAGTGAGCGGATGCGTGAGCGGGTGAGTGATGTGTTGATGGTATGAGGAGGAGGATGATGATGGAGGAGGAGGAGGAGGAAGAGGGGGAGCTTGCAAGGCCAGGAGGAGGTGGGATGCCGTGTGGGTCTCGAATGAGGAGGTTATTCTGCGCTCTGTTCGTGCGGAGGGGAGAGACGGGGACCGGCTCGTCAACAAGCCACTGAGTTGTGATTTGATCCGGGCGAAAGCGAAGAAGTTTGCACGAAACATTTCACGCCTCGTCACAATCGCACAGAGCCCCCCCCCCTCTCCCGTTGTATGCGGAAGATGAGTTCCAAATTTAAAAAGGGGGGGGGGCACAAAGCTGCGAGGGGCACCTGCTGTTAAAACTCCCATCGGCGTTCGCCGTGAGAGGGAATCGAACTCGGGTCACCGGGTTCGTAGTAGCGCAGCGCTGACCGCTACAAATAAAAACAAAGGTCCCCCGTATAGCCTGAAACAGGCTGTTGGGGCAAGTGCTCTTCACGATCAAACTACACGACCACACACAAACAAACACACGCGCACACGATGCGACACGCTCCTTGCACGTGCATTCGTTTTAAACACCGCGACGATGATGATGATGATGAGTACGCAAATGACAGACATACAACACGCATAGGCCCCTTTGCCCAATCCACTGCTGGATTGATGTCTCTCTCAGTGCGTCGTATCGGTCAGCTCCTTGGGGAAGAAGGGGGGGGTGATCATACTTCACTACGACGATGAGTGCGGGCTGGAGAAGAATCACAACGTTGATTAAGACTGAAGGAGGAATCCGATGACCTATGAAGCTCTTTTTGTTTGTTTGTTTTACAGATGTCCAGTCCGGGCACGGGGTCAGCCAGCTACAACGAGGGATCGAGGACACTGCGAGCAAGGGCTGGGTATAGGCCCGCTTCCGATTTCACTCGCCACTGATGACAGCCGTCCTCTGTAATCGAACCGAGAAGGTGAGTGAGCTCACAGAGCAGTGCCCCCCCCCCCAACCACTGCACCATCGCTCCTGCCGCAACGGTGACGGTGTTGGTTACGAATCGTTCTTTATTGCCCAACGTGTCCGTGCTCTCTTTCTAAACACAAGCGATACATGCTTTGCGGTGATTCTCAAATCACGTGCGTAACGTGCCACTCATTGCACCACTTGATTGCAAGAGGTCGCTCTGCTGCTGCTGCTGTCACCATCCTAGAATCTCGCCCAGATCCGGAGGAACGCTGCTGGCGAACGGAGCGGGTCAACGCGGACGGCCAGAATTGGGGAACAGTTGTCAGACTGGAACCTCGCCGCGTTGGTCGGCGCGGATTGGTAACAAAGACAAAGACCCCCCCCCCCCTGTATAGCCTTAACAGACTGTTGGGGCAAGTGTTGTGAGCGAGTAGCACCTGTGAAGGCCGAGACGGCAAACGAGGGGGTGGGTGGCGAGCACCACTGCCGGCCGCCTTTGTCTCCCCTAGTGGCGTTGTTTATTACACACCGCCCCAGGCACTCATTTGAGGCTGAGTCGACCTGGTAGAGGCCCGGGACCGGTTCAGATATCCGCCGCTGACTTTTTGGCCCGTGAGCGGGAGTCAAACTCGGTTCGTCGGATTTCGCAGTGCAGACGAGCGCTAACCACTGCGCCACCGTTCCCCACAACACAACAACAACAACAACAACCGCCATTCGCCCCTAAGTGTCGGCGACGTCCCCACGGCGCTTGTGCCAGGCTATGTGCACGTTGAGGCCAACATACCACGCATACGCACACACACCCACCTGTGGCACAAACAGGAGTCGGTGGGGAGCGGCGGAGGAAGAAGGGTCTCGAGTCATCCCCACGTCGCTCCCAATCTCCACGGCGTCTCGTCTCGTGGCGACATCCTGGGGCGTGCTGAACAGGTCAGACGACGACTGCGCGCTCCGTGCGGTTGATGTTGACGAGAGAGCAGCAGCCGTGAGTCTGACATCGAGGTGGTCGATCAGCCAGATGATTGCGTCACGGTTAGCGGAGCGGTGAATCATCGCCGTGAGGATGCCTCCGTCAAATGGAGGATCTCCGTGTGAGTCTATGGGTATCTGTGTGAGTCTATGGGTATCTGTGTGAATCTGTAGATCTTGAGGTGAGACTATGGATCTCCGTGTGAGTCTATGGATCTACGTGTGAGTCCATGAGTCTCAGTGTGGGTCTACGGGTCCCATTATGAATCTGTAGATCTCTGTGTGAGTTTAGGGGCCTCTCCGTGTGAGTCTATGGCTCTACGTGTGAGTCTATGGGTTTCTGTGTTTATCTATGGATCTGTATCTGAATCTGTAGATCTTGAGGTGAAACTATGGATCTCCGTGTGAGTCTATGGATCTACGTGTGAGTCCATGAGTCTCAGTGTGGGTCTACGGGTCCCATTATGAACCTGTAGATCTCTGTGTGAGTCTATGGATCTACTCATGAGTCCATGAGTCTCAGTGTGGGTCTATGGGTCCCATTATGCATCTGTAGATCTCTGTGTGAGTTTAGGGGCCTCTCCGTGTGAGTCTATGGCTCTACGTGTGAGTCTATGGGTTTCTGTGTTTATCTATGGGTCTGTATCTGAATCTGTATATCTTGAGGTGAGACTATGCATCTCTGTGTGAGTCTATGGGTCTCTCCGTGTGAGTCTATGGTTCTCCGTGTGAGTCTATGGATCCACGTGTGAGTCTATGGGTCTCTCTGTGTGAGTCTATGGGTCTCAGTGTGGGTCTATGGGTCTCAGTGTGAGTCTATGGGTCTCTCCGTGTGAGTCAATGGGTCCCAGTGTGAACCTTTAGATCTCTGTGTGAGTCTATGGGTCTCAGTGTGAGTCTATCGGTCTCTCCGTGTGAGTCCACGGGTCCTAGTGTGCACCTTAAGATCTATGTGTGAGTCTATGGGTCTCAGTGTGAGTCTATGGGTCTCCCCGTGTGAGTCTATGGGTCTCTCCGTGTGAGTCTATAGGTCTCTCTGTGTGAGTCTATGGGTCTCAGTGTGTGGGTCTATGGGTCTCAGTGTGGGTCTATGGGTCTCCGCGTGAGTCTATGGGTCCCAGTGTGAACCTATAGATCTCTGTGTGAGTCTATGGGGTCTCTCTGTGAGTCTATGGGTCTCTCCGTGTGAGTCTATGGGTCTCAGTGTGAGTCTATGGGTCTCTCTGTGTGCGTCCATGGGTCTCAGTGTGTGGGTCTATGGGTCTCAGTGTGGGTCTATGGGTCTCAGTGTGAGTCTATGGGTCTCTCCGTGTGAGTCTATGGGTCTCCGCGTGAGTCTATGGGTCCCAGTGTGAACCTATAAGATCTCTGTGTGAGTCTATGGGGTCTCTCTGTGAGTCTATGGGTCTCTCCGTGTGAGTCTATGGGTCTCAGTGTGAGTCTATGGGTCTCTCTGTGTGAGTCCACGGGTCCTAGTGTGAACCTTAAGATCTCTGTGTGAGTCTATGGGTCTCAGTGTGAGTCTATGGGTCTCCCCGTGTGAGTCTATGGGTCTCCCCGTGTGAGTCTATGGGTCTCAGTGTGGGTCTATGGGTCTCTCCGTGTGAGTCCACGGGTCCTAGTGTGAACCTTAAGATCTCTGTGTGAGTCTATGGGTCTCAGTGTGAGTCTATGGGTCTCTCTGTGTGAGTCCACGGGTCCTAGTGTGAACCTTAAGATCTCTGTGTGAGTCTATGGGTCTCAGTGTGAGTCTATGGGTCTCCCCGTGTGAGTCTATGGGTCTCCCCGTGTGAGTCTATGGGTCTCAGTGTGGGTCTATGGGTCTCTCCGTGTGAGTCCACGGGTCCTAGTGTGAACCTTAAGATCTCTGTGTGAGTCTATGGGTCTCAGTGTGAGTCTATGGGTCTCTCCGTGTGAGTCCACGGGTCCTAGTGTGAACCTTAAGATCTCTGTGTGAGTCTATGGGTCTCAGTGTGAGTCTATGGGTCTCCCCGTGTGAGTCTATGGGTCTCCCCGTGTGAGTCTATGGGTCTCAGTGTGGGTCTATGGGTCTCCGTCTACTTCTGAGCACGCCTGATGTTGCCCTGCACCAAACGGCTGTCGTTCTACATCGCGGTGGTCTGACCAGCCAGACGAGCACGTCAGGGGTAGCGAGAGGCATCATCGCTGCCCCGATGATGCCTCCCGCTTCGTATCTGTGAATCGGCCATCGAGTCGACGCTCCGTGTTCCACGGTTTCTGTTCTGGGGTGGTGACACGAGTCGCCGGGCAACACCCCGAAGTGGAAGTTTACAGCAGCAGCAGCAGCATTCGCAGCCTTCACGCTGCCCACTCTGTTCAATGAGAAAATAGCGGCCGATGCCACCATCACCATCACCACCACCATCAGCATCATCAACCTCGCCATCACCCCTTCGTTGGCAGAACATCGTCTTGAACGATATGTCGGTCGACGGTGCAACACCTCGATGTGACGCTAATCTCACACGCGTGCACCCACCGTCTCTGACCATCGTCACACGGCAGATCACAACCTCACTCCCCCGTCTGCTCCCCCCCCCCTCCTCTTCCTTCAACCACCTCGCATTAAAAATGGAAAATAAAAATAAAAACTCTCCGGTCGAAGTGGCGATGCGACTGCGATCATCATCCAGAACGGCCCGTCGCGATGCCTGACCCGCAAGTCGGAAGGAGACGTCACAGCGATGATGCACTCCTCCTACCCCCCCCCTCAGCTCCTGACGAGGTTGTCTGGGCTTGACTGCCTGGAAGAAAGTCGGAGTCGATCCTCTGCATCGAACGTCAGCCGCACGACACGAAGAGACAACCTCGCACTGCTACCACTTTGGAATCCACTTCCCCATCATCGTCATCATCGTCACCATCGTCTCTCTCCACCTCCCCGCAAGGTCTGAACATGATGATGATGATAATAACACCCCCGATCAATTCAAACCATGCCTGTTATTCCCCCTACCCATTACGACGAAGAGTGCTGCTCGTTGCTGGACACTCCACGCTTTTGGAGGTGGCTTCGAACCCGGAGTGCACGAGTTCTCTCTCTCTCCCCGTGATGGTCTCGTGTGGGTTTGTTTCCGGGTTCGTCCGCATTTGCCCCCCGCCCCCGCCCGCTCCACTTTTATAGACAACGTCAAGCGTTCAGATGTATCTGTCTCGTAATATAAATTCCAACGTGATGATGATGATTATGATGATTGTGATCATCATGATCATTTAAGCCACTTCGATTAGCTACCATATGTTATCCAGGTCGCCTCTGAACAATAACTAATACATACCTGGAACGTATGTGTATGTCTGTTGAACTTATTTCGCAGCATCCGTAGCCAACATGCGCTAAACTTTAGATGCGGGGGAAGGACAACAAACTAAACACAAACAGGCAGTTTTAAAGATGACGATGGTTTACAAGTGCACAGCTCCAGTGGCGTCCGAATATCGGAAGGAGCAGAGCGTTCCAGACGGCCGCAATAGCGCATCCAAAAGCGCGCGATGCCAGTGGCCGTCTTTGTTCGATGGCTATAGCCAAACGTCAGCAATGCGAGAGTTTAGTTGCGAAGAGCAGCCGTGTAAGTTAAAGTTTTGCAACTTGACAATCCACGCGTTCCTTCTCGCATCTCATGGCATCACAATGCGTCATTTGTGCCTTGCAGTTATTCACACCGGCCGGATAATCACCGAGTGTCCAGACGCTCTTTTTGGAGGAACACGGATGAAGTTGATGATGATGATGATGCTGCGTTGGCAGCGGCGCACAAGCACGGTGGCTAGGAGATGTTAACTACCTCGCCTGGTGTGCAGGAGGTCGCGGGTTCGATCCCGACCCTGATGCTTGTTGTATATTTCTAGTTTGCGTGTTCTCCTCGTGGATTTTCTCCTCCCGTTTAGAATCAGCGTCACGCGTTTAGAGTAGTTGACTTTTGCTGCGGCTGTGAGACATTTCCACGCGATAAGCCACTTCGTTGAGCTGTCAGTCGTGATAGCCAGGTCGCTTCTAAAAAGAAATAGTTTCGTAGAAAATAATTTAGCTTACAATCAACAAACGGAACACATTCGTCAATAACACCAGTATGCGGCCTTGCAATAAATATATAATATTCGACGTTTCGGGCAGGTGCCCTTCTTCGTGGCACGCATACATCAACATACATTTTCACGTGCAATCAAGAAGGCCCATTTCCCGAAACGTCGCTTGTTATAAACAGCTTCTTTCAAGGCCAATACCGTGCTATTGACGAATGAGTCGAGGTGTATTTGTTCTATCTTAGGATGGTCCTACTACATTGAGACCTTTGTTCGGTTCCCCTTCTCACGAGAGGGCTGGATTCACTTGGAACTCATACAAAATAACCAGAAGAACTGGGAGGGGGGGGGTCCCACCACGCATAAGAGGAGACGACTCCACTCCAAGGTCTGCATGGGCAGGTTCACGAACACGCTTCGCTATACTCGCTACCTGCTGACGTTCCTATCCATACGTGGCTCACCAACCCTCGCCTCCGCGGGGGGCTGGGTCACTGTGTGTGTGTGTGCGCGCGTTTGGCGTCTGATCTGTATGGGGAGCGGTGGCGCAGTGGTTAGCGCACTGAGCTACGAACCCCCCCCCCTCCCCCCCCTGCGATCCGAGTTGAATTCCCGTTCACGACTGATAACAGCGTCGAATATTTGAACCGGTCGTGGACCTCACCTAGGTCGACTCAGCCTTCGTGAAAGTGAGTACCTGGTGTGGTGTACCTGGTGCGGTGTGTACACATCAGCGCTGGGGAGACAAAGGCGTGCTCGCTACTCGTATGTGTTTACCGTTGCTATCGTCGCTACCCACGTGTTTATAACCACCCCTGCTCTCAACTCCGAGCCATTCTCCATCCACCGATGGATGAAGTCCTCCCCACGCCATGTAAATCACGTACAGCGCTTTTAGATTGGGGACGGGGGGGTGTTACATTCTACCATACTTCACCACGCTGGTGAGTGCGAGTTGGTGAACGGTGTGGGGGGGGGGGTTGAGGGGGTTGTTGATGTGGGCAGGATCTCCTCTGATTCATCTCTAGCGCCACTGACGGCCGCCCCGACCGGGAGATCGAAACGCGGTGGAACGCGGATTCGGAACGAGACTGCCCGACAGAGCGCTGCGGGCGAGTGAAGCGCCGAGTTGCCGTGCGGGTTCTTCGTCGCCAGCGTTGGGCGCGTTGAACACGTGGCCCCCCCCCCCGCCCCCTCTTGGGTTTATTTCAGACGTTCTTGACAGGCGCGCTCCGTCTGAACGAGCGGCGGGGCCTCTGTTTGATGCAACAACAAAACAAACATTGACACTATTTGGATGATTGTGTAGCTGTTGTTGTTGATGTTGATGGCTTGGTAGTTGTTTGGATGGTAGTGGCTGCTGCTGCTGTTGTTGTTGTTTGTGATTAATTCGCGATTGAGAATGTTGTTTTCCCACCTGAGGAATGAGCCAGCATTACATACAGGACAGTGTCTCCAACGATTTCAACCCAAGTCGTGAGAGTGACGCGTCACCATCATCATCAGCCATGGTCAAGCCACTGCTGGGTGAAGACCTACCCAGACAGGAACAGACAGGGACAGACAGAGAGACAGACAGAGATAGACATACAGAGACAGACAGAGACCGAGACACAGACAGAGACAGACAGAGACAGAGAGACAGACAGAGACCGAGACACAGACAGAGACAGACAGAGAGACAGAGAGACACAGAGAGAGAGACACACAAACAGAGACAGACAGAGACACAGACAGACACAGAGACAGACAGAGACACAGACAGAGACAGAGAGGCAGACGCCCGCGTGGTCCAATCACCCACGGCCGATGACCGAGCGAGTCGCGAAGGCGTCCAAGCTCATCAGATTCTAGGAAGCTAAGCGGACTTGAGCCTGGATAGCGCTCGGATGGGCGACCACCACAGCGCCGTGGGGGTGGGGGTTGTTTGACCATACTTCACCACGATTGTCGTCTCGGCTTAGCGAAGGCGTTGGGGCGGAGTGCACCACAACAACTTGGAACTCCTCCCACGAAACTTGACAGCCCCCAAGCCTCGAGCACGTGCGCTCTTAGCACGGCGCGAGCCCACCCGAGTACCACCCAGGATCACCCCCCCCTCCCTGCTTAGCCTTCTCGATGATACGCAGAGACTTGAACCAAGCAACACAACACGGGGTTGTCAGCGACAACACAATTCGTTTATTTACACTTTGTTAGACTTCATCCACAACATGGGCGGGGAGAGATGGCGAGGGGGTGGGGGTGGTCGAATTTTTGTCCAGGTGACTGCTTTAGCCGGGCGGTGGTGGCGGTGGTTGTGGTGGCGTTAGTGGTGGTGGCGGTGGTGGTGGCGTTGGTTGTGGTTGTGGTGGTGGCGGAAGCGGTGGTGGTGGTGGCGGTGGTGGTGGCGTTGGTTGTGGTGGTGGTTGTGGTGGTGGTGGCGTTAGTGGTGGTGGTGGCGTTAGTGGTGGTGATTGTGGTGGTGGCGGTGAGAGTGGTGGTGGCCACGCTGCTACGCGTGACTGCCCGCGATCCAGCGCTGTGTGGAGGCAGCAGCGAGGGGTTGGTGGACCACACACGCGCACTGATCTTGCCAAACTTCCCTTCCCTTGGGCGAGGAGCCGTACCTCCCCCCCCCTGGCTCGCCAGGAGAGTGCGCGGCACGGCACGGGTGCACTCCGTGCGTTCCATCTGCAGGGGGGTCGAGTGTCGACCGCGTGGTACGCGTGGCGTTGCTCCGGCTGCTTTGGTTGCCTCGATGCAGACGAAGCATTTAAACAACATCAGTGAAGCTCCTGAAGAAGCCCCCCCCCCCTCTAACACGTGCGGCGAAACGTCGGACATCAGAGAGCCACAACTCGATTGTCCGTGTCGCGCGTGTGTGGCAGGACTCGACACACGAGAATCGAACGGCGTCACCGGCAACTCAACTCCACCACCAAACAACAACAACAAACAACAACAATTCAACACGGGAGGTGGGTATTCGTGACGAGCAGTGTGATTGGTGGTGGTGGTGGTGGTAGTGGTGGTAGTGGTGGTAGTGGTGGTGGTAGTGGTGGTGGTAGTGGTGGTAGTGGTGGTGGTAGTGGTGGTTTTGTTTGGGGAGCCAAGGTGACCGAACAGCGGGCAAACGAGGGAGAAACGCACGAAGAGAGGATGACAACAACCACCACCACTCAACCACGACCACCGGACTACCACCACCAACCACCACTCTATCACCGCCACCACCAACCACCACCACCTTCACGCTCACCTTCCTATTAGCACGGAGAGAGGATGACAACCACCACCACCACTGAACCACAACCACCGCCAACCACCACTCAATCACCACCACCACCAACCACCACCACCACCTTCCCGCACACTTCCGACTAGCACGGTTGGCTACGTACGGTGTGAAAGAAGTTCAACACACGTGCGTACGTGCGCACAGTTGAGCGGAGTGATACACAGTGCGCAGAGTGACACAAGCACCACGTGCTGTCTGGCGATGCACTCGAATCGTCGACTTGTGAATCGTGGCGGCTGAGCCTGGATAGTGGTGCTCGGATGAGGCTCGAAGAGGCACCCCGGCGGCCAGTAACAAACATCACCATTGCACGGCGCAACGATGGATGAATGTCGCGAGTTCAAGGCGTTCGCTCCGAGGCCGATTCGCACATTTCCTTTGCCAGTCGAGATGCAGCCCACGGATGTTGTGGGAGATCTTAGAAGGGATTCTTTTACTGCCCCGAATGCGTTCGGGCATCGTGGCTTGAAGGCGCGATGGTGATTGATGTCTCATGGACGAGACCGGCGACTGAACGGTAGCTGCTTACTAGTTTGCGGGCAGTCTCCATGAACCTTTAGGCAGTTGCGTGTTGGATTTTAAGTTGACCCGGAACAATTGAAACAGGTGCAGGTGATTGTCCGTCTCGTGTGGGGTGTGGGTGGTTTTGGGGGGGGGGGGTTGTCGTGGGTGCCGTGTAGACATGAGTTGAACCAAGGCCCCATAGTCTATGTGGAGTGCTCTTGTCAATTGGCTGCTGATGAGACCGATAAGGTGGAAGGTGGATCCGGAGTTCGCTTCCTTGTAACTCGAAACTTTCTCGAAGCGACGATCACATTCAACGCGATAGCAAAAGCAGCAGCAGGTGAATGCGTTGTCGGCTCGACACGCAGAGGGTTAACATCACGCGAATGTGTGGGTGGGTGGGTAGGTGGGTGACTAGGTGAGTGAGCAGGTGAGTGAGTAGGTGAGTGAGTAGGTGAGTGAGTAGGTAACTGATTGAGCAGGGGAGTGAGTAGGTCACTGAGTGAGTAGATGAGTGAGTAGGTAAGTGAGTAGGTAACTGAGTGAGCAGGTGAGTGAGTAGGTCACTGAGTGAGCAGGTGAGTGAACAGGTGAGTGAACAGGTGAGTGAGTGAGCAGGTGAGTGAGTAGGTAACTGAGTGAGCAGGTGAGTGAGTAGGTCACTGAGTGAGCAGGTGAGTGAACAGGTGAGTGAACAGGTGAGTGAGTGAGCAGGTGAGTGAGTAGGTAATTGAGTGAGCAGGTGAGTGAGCAGGTGAGTGAGTAGGTAACTGAGTGAGCAGGTGAGTGAGCAGGTGAGTGAGTAGGTCACTGAGTGAGTAGATGAGTGAATAGATGAGTGAGCAGGTGAGTGAGTAGGTGAGTGATTTAGTAGTTGAGTGAGTGAGCAGGTGAGTGAACAGGTGAGTGAGTAGGTGAGTGAGTAGGTGAGTGAACAGGTGAGTGAGTAGGTGAGTGAGTGAGTGAGTGAGTGAGTAGGTGAGTGAGCAGGTGAGTGAGCAGGTGAGTGAGTAGGTGAGTGAGTAGGTAACTGAGTGAACAGGTGAGTGAACAGGTGAGTGAGTAGGTAACTGAGTGAACAGGTGAGTGAGCAGGTGAGTGAGTGAGTGAGTAGGTGAGTGAGTGAGCAGGTGAGTGAGTGAGTAGGTAACTGAGTGAGTAGATGAGTGGACAGGTGAGTGAGTAGGTAACTGAGTGAGTAGGTGAGTAAATAGGTGAGTGATTGAGTAGGTGAGTGAGTAGATGAGTGAGTAGGTAACTGAGTGAACAGGTGAGTGAGTAGGTGAGTGAGCAGGTGAGTGAGTAGGTTACTGAGTGAGAAGGTGAGTGAACAGGTTAGTGAGTAGGTAACTGAGTGAGTAGATGAGTGAGTAGGTGATTGAGTAGGTGAGTGAGTAGATGAGTGAGTAGGTAACTGAGTGAACAGGTGAGTGAGTAGGTGAGTGAGCAGGTGAGTGAGTAGGTTACTGAGTGAGAAGGTGAGTGAACAGGTGAGTGAGTAGGTAACTGAGTGAGTAGGTGAGTGAGTAGGTGATTGAGTAGGTGAGTGAGTAGATGAGTGAGTAGGTAACTGAGTGAACAGGTGAGTGAGTAGGTGAGTGAGCAGGTGAGTGAGTAGGTAACTGATTGAGCAGGTGAGTAAACAGGTGAGTAAATAGATGAGTGAGTAGGTGAGTGAACAGGTGAGTGAGTGAGTAGGTGAGTGAGTGAGTGAGTGAGTGAGTAGATGAGTGAGTAGGTGAGTGAGCAGGTGAGTGAGTAGGTAACTGATTGAGCAGGTGAGTAAACAGGTGAGTGAATAGATGAGTGAGTAGGTGAGTGAACAGGTGAGTGAGTAGGTGAGTGAGTGAGTAGATGAGTGAGTAGGTGAGTGAGCAGGTGAGTGAGCAGGTGAGTGAGTAGGTGAGTGAGTAGACGAGTGCTTCTTCTCTTGAGGGAAGACGGAAGGAAATAAAACGGGGAAGGAGAAAGGGGGGAGTGAAGGCACCATCGATATTGTTGTAATAACACGCAGAGTCTTTACTTTCTCGAGGAAGGATTTAATGACGGAATAGCGAAAGGCATGATAACCATCGATAATGTAATAACCAACGTGTTCTATGAATGAGGCATGGATGTAAGGAATTACGGAATTAATCAAATCAATGCTGTCATAATAACTAAGAAAAACACGATGAATGATTAAACGAATGACTGAATACGTGAATGAAAAGCAGCTCTAATTGTATAAAACCACGACTTAATCCACCTGTCGAGAAAATAAGGGACGATTGCGTGAATGAATGGATCATCAATCCTGTAGTAGTAATAACAATAACCACGACAACGACTCAATATTCTCCCCCAGAAAGCGAGAAACGCTGAAACGACATTCGTCAATGAAACGGGTGACTAACGCACGCACACCGAACGCGGCACGTCACCACATCGACGCCTCGATATAAGGAACGAAACGGGTGGACTTCTACACACATCTGCCTGCTACCTGATGATTCCCGATTGTAATAACTGGCGAAACGTCGTGCTCGGATTGTAAATGTTCGTGGCTTGGTTCTCCAACGCACAACCGGTGTGCTGTACTCGTGACGAATTGGCCACGTTCTGTTAACGTGACAACCCTTACTAGTTGGCTGTGTCGGGTGTTGGCGGTGTTTAACGGCACGTTGATATATTTACGCGATCTAACCCAAACAACAACAACAACAACCTGTATCATGGACGGCGTTTCTCCTCTCTCCTTCAGAGCGCCCTGCGCGTGTCTCGGTGGCACGAGGGGGCCGGCAGAGAGATCCTTCCTCGCCGTGTCCTCCACGACCGAACACCCCGAACCTCGCCTCGCCAAGACAGCCACGCGGGCGGAGGGAGCTGCAGCTCGCCGGCAGTTGTCGACTTAAACCGCGGAGACGACTTCTGTGTTTACACGGGCGGGGTGGGGGCGCCAGGTGGGTGGGTAGAGGGGGTGGGGGGACCCAGAGGTCGTGAATGCCGATGGCTGACTCGGTGATGGACGAGAGGAGAGGTGGAGAGAGGTGTTCGTTGTTGTTCGATGTCCTGGGCGTGGTGGTGGTGACCGCCGCCCACCCGGCCCCGCTCATGCGCGGTGCCAGGCAAGTTAAAAGGTGCCGCTACTTGCTGACGGCACTTGCCCCTAAAGTCTGTTAAGGCTATACGGGGGACCTTTGTCTTTGGTTGGTTGTTAGATGAGGTGGTCCCCGACGGTTCACGGAGACAGACATGGGTCACTGGGACCTGAGACATCTGGGGCCGCTCAGTCGCGCGATTAAAACGATGTTCACACTGAAATGTTAAAGTAAAAGCAATAATCAAGATAATACAATTTATATACCTTATTTATTAAAATAATATATATATAAATTATAGTTCTGAGTTTTCAAAAGAAAAAATCGACTTGGCATGCTGTGGACATGTCTCATCAGCTGGTAGTGTGTGCCCCCTCCATAAGTTTGTGCATCTGATGTACCGCATATCACGTGAAGTGATCTCAGAACCACTTCTGGCATGTCCGCTTCCGCGGGTCGCTGTCGAACACGTGGGCGCGTGGCGTCGCTCCTCGAAAATTCGGGTCCCGACGCCGATAACGAAACTGGATTCACAATCGGTGGGGAAAACGACCAAAATTTCTTAATGAAATTTAAAACAAATTGTGTATTGAGAGGGCATCGGCCGAGATTATATTCATGTCTCCGTCATCTCCTCGCCCCATTGGCAAAGGTCCGCCGTATAGCCTCTAATAGACTGTCTAGGGCAAGTGCTGTTAGCGAGTAACACCTATGAAGGCCGACACTGCGGCACCTCCGGTTAGAACGGTTGGCTACGTACGGTACGAAAGAAGTTCAACGTGCATATCAAGAGGTGCGTGGGCCAGCACCACGTCTGGCCGTGTTTGTCTCCCCAGTGCTGATGTTTATACACCGCACCAGGTGCTCGTTTGAGGCTGAGCCGACCTAGGGGAGGCTCAGGGTCGGTTCAGGTAATCGTCACTGATGTTGGCCGTGAGTGGGAATCGAACTCGGGTGGCCGGGTTCGTAGCGCAGCGTAGCGCTAACCGCTGCGCCACCGCTCCCCTCACCTGTTGAATCTCACCACAGTGCCGTGTGATAGTTGCTTGTTTGTGAATGTTTCGTGTACGCATTTGTGATTGTGTACATGCACGTGCGTGTGCGTTTGTGTTTGCACGTGCGTGTGCGTATGTGGGGAGCGGTGGCGTAGCGGTTAGCGCTACGCTGCGCTACGAACCCGGCGACCCGAGTTCGATTCCCGCTCACGGCCAACATCAGTGACGATTATCTGAACCGGTCCTGGGCCTCCCACCGAGGTCGAGGCAGCCTCAAATGAGAACCTGGTGTGCGGTGTGTAAACATCGCCACTGGCGAGACAAAGGCGGCCGGGCGTGGTGCTGGCCACCCACCCCCTCGTGTGCCGTGCCGGCCTTAATAGGTGATCGCTAACAGCACTTGCCCCCAGAGTCTGTTAAGACTATACGGGGGATCTTTGTATTTGTGTGCGCGTACGAGGAGCGGTGGTATTTAGTGCAATGGTGAGCGCACTGCACTACGAACCCGGCGACCCGAGTTCGATTTCCCGCTCACGGCCCAACATCGATGATGAATATCTGAACCGGTCCTGGGCCTCTTCGAGGTCAACTCAGCCTTAAATTAGTGAACATCACCACTGTGGAGACAAAGGCGGCCGGGCGTGGTGTTGGCCACCCACCACCTCGTGTGCCGTGCTTACCTTAATAGGTCCTTGCAAACACAACTTTCCCCAACAGCATTGCGTAGGCTATGGGGGTATCTTTGTATTTGTGTGTGTGTGTATGCGTTTGCATATACGCAGTCGTGTACATGCCGTTTCGTGTGTGTTGCGCGCGCGTGTGTGAATATGCGTACGCGTGTGTTTCCGTGTGTACGTGTAGTTGTGTATGGGCACGTGTGTGTGTGTGCATATGTAGTCGTGTGTGTATTTGCGTTGATGTGTGCATGTGGTTATGTACACGTGTGCACACGGGCGTGTACATCTGGATATGATGTGTACATGTGCAGCTGTGCGGAGCGGTGGTTCGCGCGCTGGTGGCTAACATCAGTCGTGAATTAAATCATAATTTGTCCTGGTCCTCTCCTAGGTCGACTCAGCCTCAAAACGAGTACCTGGCGCGGTGTGTAATACATTAGCAATTTGGGGGAGACAAAAGCGGCCGGGCGTGGTGCTAGCCACTCCACCCTCTCGTGTGCCTTGGCGTCATAATAAGTAATCGCAAACAGCACTTGCCCCAAGAATTGTAAGCCTATACGGGGGTATTTTGTCTTTGTACGTGTACGGTTCTATTTATGCGATTGTGTGTTGCATAGTTGCGTGTGCACCTAGCCTGGCACAAGCGCCGGGTGGCCTTTACATTGTAAAATAACACATGGTGTCGTTTGAGTTTATAGTAACCGCCACGTACTGGAGAATGGCAATTGTTGTTGTTGTTGTTTGAATGTTGTGTATATATGTATGTGTATCTGTTTCTGTGTGCGTGCGTGTGTGAACGTGCAGTTGAGTGCACGTGGGTGCGTTATCGCGTGCGAGTGTACACGCGCATCTCTGTGTGCGTGTGTGAACGTGCTTGTCAATGATTGTGGTTGTGTGTACGCGTGTGTGTACACGTGTGTGTGTGTGTTGCGTGTACGTGGTTGTCTGTGCGCGTGTGTGGCATGAGTGTAGTTGTGTGTATGCGTGTGTGTACACGTGTGTGTGTGTACACGTGTGTGTGTGTGTGTACACGTGCGTGTGTGTACACGTGTGTGTGTGTACACGTGTGTGTGTGTGTGTACACGTGTGTGTGTGTTGTGTGTACGTGGTTGTCTGTGCGCGTGTGTGGCATGAGTGTAGTTGTGTGTAAGCGTGCGTACGTGCCTATGTAATTTCGTACAATTACGCGCGTATGCGCTCACCTGTTTGCGCGCGTGTGTACATGTGTATGCCGGTCGCGTTTGTTGCTATAGGTATACGGTAATTGTGTGTGTGTGTGTGTAATGCGCACATATGCATACCCGATTGTGTATATGCACACGCAGGCGCGTAACAAACATGGAACCTTCAAGTCGAAGTTAATTCACTCGAGCAAGTGTTCAACTGAAAAAGAGACTTTGCACAGTTCCACGTTACGCGTCTCTCATTCCCTTCTTGTTCGATGTCGCTGTCTCGTAACGCGCGTCGAAACGACGGCCGCAACGTGTACACACATGCAAAGGCAAAGATCCCCCGTATAGCCTTTAACAGGCTCTTGGGGCAAGTGCTGTTAGCGAGCACCTGTGAAGGCCGGGTGGACAGCACCGCGCCCGACCGCCTTTGTCTCCCCGTGTAAACATCGCCACCAGGTGCTCATTTGAGGCTGAGTCGACCTACCGGCAGGCGCAGGACCGGTTCAGATAATCGCGCGCGCACACAAAATCACCTGGACGGGCGCACGCGCGCGGCTTCAACATCAACGTCCGTTCGTGATGGGGCTTTGTGTTCAACTACAGATATGAACCATCACCAACGACACCATCATCAACATCATCACCCCCATCATCGACAACATCCCTCCCCCAATCCACCACCACCACCACCAAACTACCCTTCACCCCAAGACACCCCCACGGTCACCCGCATCCAACCCCATCACCCTCAGCCTGGTCTACCACCGCCACCATCAGCAAACAAGCACAGGCAAAGCTCCCCCGTGTAGCCTTCAACGACTGTCGGTGCAAGTGCTGTTTAGCGAGCGGCAAGCAGCGGCAACTATATGAAGGTCGACATGGCACACGAGGTGTGATGTGTGTGTGGGGGGGGGTCACCATCATATCACCAGGAACGCACCACACTGCCCGGTTTACCCTCCTCCCCCTTCTGTGAATTTTCCCCGACTCCGTGATGAAGACACGGAGAGACAGGGAAGAGTGGAGAGAGACGAGAGAGCGCGAGGGAGGGAGGGAGCGAGGGGAGAGAGAAAGGAGAGAGAGAGATGATGATGCTCAGGTGGAGGGCGACTCGCATGCGTTATAGGGACGCGTCAGCCATTTTGCGCGACCGTGGCGTTTTGTAACAGAGAGACACCGCAGGGCACAGAGACACACACGGGACACACAGACACGGGGCACATAGACACGCGGCACGGAGACAGCACAGAGACCCCACAGAGACACTCATCACATAGACACACAGCACAGAGACACACAGCACAGAGACACACAGCACATAGACACTCATCACATAGACACTCATCACATAGACACTCATCACATAGACACTCATCACATAGACACTCATCACATAGACACTCATCACATAGACAGCACAGAGACCCCACATAGACACTCATCACATAGACACGCGGCACAGAGACACGCGGCAGGGAGACAGCACATAGACACTCATCACATAGACACTCATCACATAGACACTCATCACATAGACACTCATCACATAGACACTCATCACATAGACACTCATCACATAGACACTCATCACATAGACACACAGCACAGAGACACACGGCAAATAGACACTCATCACATAGACACTCATCACATAGACACGCGGCACAGAGACACAGCACAACGACAAATCACAAAGACAGCACACAGACATAGACACACAGACAGCACAGAGACACAACACAGAGACACAAAGTATGTGGACACCGTACATAGACTTATAGTACAAATACAAGTCACATAGTACAGAGACACACAGTTCATAGACAACGCACACAGCACAGATACACAAACACACAGACGAGACTCGGCACATAGATACGCAGCGTGTGCCAATGTCGTGTGAAGAGACACCGTACATGGACAAATACTACACACAGATACAAAGCACGTATACACTGGCATACATAGACACGCATATATTAATGTCTATGTACATTGGTATTTAGACAAACTAATAGGTACTCCATAGCTAACACACACGTGGGTATACTGTACAGACAACTTTGGAATCTCACAAAGACACACACAAACTCATATAGACACACACAAACTCCTATAGACACACACACTCCTACAGACACACACACTCCTACAAACACACACAAAGATAAAGACAAAGATCCCCCGTGTAGCCTTAACAGACTGTAGGGGCAAGTGTTGTTAGCGAGCACCTATGAAGGCCGGAACGGCACACGAGGGGGTGGGTGGCCAGCACCACGCCCGACCGCCTTTGTCTCCCCATTGGTGATGTTTACACACCGCACCAGGTACTCATTTGAGGCTGAGTCGACCTAGGGGAGGCCCGGGACCGATTCAGATAATCGTCACTGGTGTCGGCCGTGAGCGGGAATCGAACCCGTGTCGCCGGGTTCATAGCGCAGCGCGCTAACCGCTACACCACCGCTCCCCAGACACACACACACTCGTACAGACACACACACACACTCCTATAGACACACACACTCCTATAGACACACACACTCCTATAGACACACACACTCCTATAGACACACACACACTCCTATAGACACACACACTCCTATAGACACACACACACTCCTACAGACACACACACTCCTACAGGCACACACACACTCCTACAGACACACATACACTCCTACAGACACACACACTCCTATAGACACACACACTCCTATATACACACACTCCTACAGACACACACACTCCTATAGACACACACACTCCTATAGACACACACACTCCTACAGACACACACACACACACACTCCTATAGACACACACACTCCTATAGACACACACACTCCTATAGACACACACACACACTCCTATAGACACATACACACTCCTACAGACACACACACTCCTATAGACACACACACTCCTACAGACAAAAACACTCCTATAGACACACACACACTCCTATAGACACACACACTCCTATAGACACACACTCCTACAGACACACACACACTCCTATAGACACACACACTCCTATAGACACACACACTCCTATAGACACACACACTCCTATACACACACACACACTCCTATAGACACACACACTCCTATAGACACACACAAACTCCTATAGACACACACACACACTCCTATAGACACACACACTCCTATAGACAAACACACACTCCTATAGACACACACTCCTATAGACACACACACACTCCTATAGACACACACACACTCCTATAGACACACACACACACTCCTATAGACACACACACACACACTCCTATAGACACACACACTTCAATAGACACAGACACACTCCTATAGACACACACACACTCCTATAGACACACACACACTCCTATAGACACACACACTCCTATAAACACACACACTCCTATAGACACACACACACTCCTACAGACACACACACTTCTACAGACACACACACACTCCTATAGACACACACACTCCTATAGACACACACACTCCTATAGACACACACACACACTCCTATAGACACACACACACTCCTACAGACACACACACTCCTATAGACACACACACTCCTACACACAAAAACACTCATATAGACACACACACACACTCCTATAGACACACACACACACACTCCTACAGACACATACACACTCCTATAGACATACACACACTCCTACAGACACACACACACTCCTATAGACACACACACTCCTATAGACACACACACACTCCTACAGACACACACACACTCCTGTAAACACACACACACTCCTATAGACACACACACACTCCTACAGACACACACACACTCCTGTAGACAAACACACACTCCTATAGACACACACACACTCTCCTACAGACACACACACACTCCTATAGACACACACACTCCTATAGACATACACACACTCCTACAGACACACACACACTCCTATAGACACACACACTCCTATAGACACACACACACTCCTACAGACACACACACACTCCTATAGACACACACACACACTCCTATAGACACACACACACACTCCTACAGACACACACAACAACAACAACAACAACCGCCATTCGCCACTAAGTGGCGGTAACGTCACCACGACGCTTGTGCCAGGCCATGTGCACCTTGAGGCCACGTGAAGTGTCGAACGCCCGCTGGCAGGAGGTCACGGGGCAGACCCAGGTGCCACGGGTCGACTGACTGAGATGACTGAGATGACTGGCTGTGTGTGTACACATGTGTACACATGTGTACACATGTGTACAAAGACAGAGATAAAGACCCCCCGTATAGCTTCAACGGACTGTCGGGGAAAGTGCAGTTCGCGAGCAGCACCTAAGGCCGGCACGGCACACGAGGGGGTGGGTGGCCTGCACCACGCCCGGCCGCCTTTGTCTCCCCAGTGGGGATATTTACACACCGCACCAGGTACTCATGTGAGATTGAGTCGACCTATATACACACACAGACACACACGCAGACACACGCAGACACACGCAGACACACACGCGTGCACACACAAATACTCCCTAAACACCTGCAACATGGAAGGGGCCGTGTACCAAACGTTGACTGGGAAGGTGGTTTTACACTTCACAAGGTTCGACTCGGGGAAAAGTGCCATGCCCGGTGTGTGCGCGTGTGTGTGCGTGTGTGTGTGTGCGTGTGTGTGTGCGTGTGTGCGCGTGTGTGCGTGTGTGTGCGCGTGTGTGTGTGCGTGTGTGTGCGTGTGTGCGCGCGTGTGCCTGCGTGTGTGCGTGTGTGTGTGCGTGTGTGTGCGTGTGTGTGCGCGCGTGTGTGTGTGTGCGTGTGTGTGTGCGCGTGTATGTGCGTGTGTGTGCGTGTGTGTGCGTGTGTGTGTGCGCGTGTGTGTTTGCGTGTGTGAATGTGTGTGCATGCGCGTGTGTGTGCGTGTGTGTGTGTGCGTCTGTGCGTGTGTGTGTTTGCGTGTGTGAATGTGTGTGCATGCGCGTGTGTGTGCGTGTGAAGGTTGTGCGTGCATAATCCATCCTCCGTCCCTTCGCCGGTCGCCTCTGTAATCTGTGCCCCGGGATGGGTAACGCTGCTCCCCACTCGTGGACAACAACGGACTCCCTCCTTCCTCTCTCTCTCTCTCCTCCTCATCCTCCTCTCAGCTGTTATCGTTATCATCGTCCCCCCCCTCGTCCTCGTCGCTAAGTTGTTGCACGAACGAGAGCGAGAGCCGTCGCGCATCCAAACACACTCGCGCGCGTTTTACGCATTTCCCGTCGACCCCCCTCCACTCTCCTCCTCCTGCTGCTGCTGCTGCTGCTCACTCCACTGCCCCTTCCTTAGGTGCTGCGCTCTTATCGGTAGCGGAGAAGGAAAGGGAAGCCCCCCGCCCCCGCCCCCCCCGGTATGGGATGTAGAGGTGGGAAGAGGAGAGATGGATGGAGGAGATGGAGAGAGTGAAAGAGCGGGAGGGGAGCGAGGTAGGTAGGGAGGGAGTTGTTGGTCGCGCCGAGAGGGTCGAGAAGACGCGCTCGCTCGGGGTTCCTCCGCCGAGAGGACGGCTCGTGAGAGGTTCCCTCTTCCTGCTGCTGCTCCTCTTCCCACACCAGCCCCCCCCCCCCACCGGCGCCCCCCCCAGCTCAGGCTAAGGACGATGACGATGCCAAGCATCCCCCTCGAATGCTTTTTGGGGTAAGGGCTTGCCGGCTATTAGATGAACAGCAAGCCCAAACCGCAAAAAGATTCGCGAGAAACAGCCACCGTGTCGTGTCGACTCCGTCGTTCTTCTTCATTCATTTATCTCTCTTCATCTCTGCCTCTCTCTCTCTCTATTCCTTCTCTGCGTGTGTTTCTCCCTCTCTCGCTCTCTCTTCCGATCTTCCCATCGTCTTCCACCGCCTATTCTCGCCTCTTGCTCTTCTCGTGCGCGCTCCGTACGCAATCGGAACACCGCCGGGCCCGCCCAACGTTACTCCGATGTGCGTGCGTGCGTTCGTGCGACGCGTCTCTCTCTCTCTATACACAACCACACGACACCCCCCATAGCCGGCATCCCCCCCCCCACTCCACGCACTGCGTGGCTGTATCCGACCGGCTGCACTTGCATAGTGCACAGCAAGGCTTGAGAGAGAGCGAGCGAGCGAGCGAGAGAGCGAGAGAGAGAGAGCGAGGCATGGCGGACGAGAGCGGAGCGAGACGCGAGGAGGGAAGCGGCGAGCGAGAGCGGAGAGAGCGAGGGAGAGAGGATAGAGAGTGGATGATGAGACGAGAGGGATGAGATGGATGTATCGGATGAATGGATGGGGAGGGACGGATGAGCTAGAAACGCTGGATGCTCGATCCGACATCATCATCATCGACATCGCCGCTTGCTGCTGCTGCGCGCTCCGCTCTCCTCTTCCCCAGTACCCCTCCCCTTAGGACCCCTCTCTCTATATAAGACACTCTTGCGCATGCTCAGATGAAGCGGGGCTCCCTCACGCACCCCCCCTCTCTCCCCCCCGCCACCACCAGCAGCAGCAGCGTCGGACCGCCCCTCCCTATTCGTGCGCAACCGCGGCCCATATCGCTGCAAGCCCTCCCCCTATCTATCCCCGACTCTCCACAGCCCCCCCCCCTTCTCCCCAAGCATCCCGTGCCCCCCACCACCACCACGATAAACTCCCCACAAAACCACCTCCCTCCCTCCCTTCTACCAACCCCGTACATCTCCCCTTCCTCATATCATCTCATCCGCACCTTTGTTGTCGTTGTCGTTGCTACAATCATCACAAACCTCCCACCTCGTAGCCGCAATCAACCGAACGCGAGTGCGCTTCTGGTCGGTGAAGTTAAAGGGGCGGGCAAGGGGTGGTGGTGGTAGTGGTACATGCGTGGACCCCGTGTGTGTGTGTGTACGTGTTGTGGTGCGTGCACACGCACAGGTGCGCGCACACGCGAGCGCGTAGACGCGCGTGCAAAGACGGAGTAGACCCTTCTCCAACCTCTATCGCCGTACGGACTCACGAGATCGAGCGCTGTTCTCTAGAGGTGCTCGCTAACAGCACTCGCACTCCCCACGACACAGACAAATGTCCCCCATAGAGCCTCAAGAGAGTGTTAGGGGCAAGTGCTGTTCGCGAGCGCCGACGTGGCTGGCACTCGGCCCCCTCCGACAAAGACAAAGATCCCCCGCGTAGCCTTCACCGACTTCTGGAGCAAGTGCTGTTAGGGAGCACCATCTCACACACACACACGTACGCACACGTGTATGTGTGCGCATATTACACGTGCACACGTGGATACACACGCATACATGCACACACGCAAGCGCATATGCGTGGACACATGCACACACACGCACACACACACACACACATGTACTGGCGTGTCCATGCAGAGACGCACCTCCGATTAGCATGGTCGACTACGTACGGTGCGAAAGAAGTTCAACACGCATACATACACACGCGCGTTCAGAATTACATAACTCTCTTGACCGAGCTGGTTCATGGTACACCCACCCCGGTAGCTACGAAACCCATCAGTCAGTCGAGTTCCATCGGAGCCGTTTTTTCGCCCCTAAATCCCCCCGTTCGGAATCATCGCACTCCTCTTGTGGCTCAGATACAACAACAACGAAACCCAACCACTTTGGGATTAATCTCCCAATCGTTAATACCACCACCACCATCACCACAATCACCACCGCCACCATCACCACTACCACCACCATCACCACTACCACCATCACCACCACCACAATCACCACCACCACCATCATCACCACCACCACTAACTAGCGCTACCAATAGCACCAGCAATGCCATACAACTCGGATTCACAATGCACCCAAAACGTCACCGCATCTTTGTACGCGCCTTGCAAAAGACGCAAAACAAGAAGACCCCCTTAAAATCAAGTAAGACCCCCTGGGGTTTTATCTCCCACCAAGCTGATCCTGGTCCACCCCTAAACCGCATCACCCACTGCACACACCATGGCAGCCGCGGCAGATGCGGTTACCGACCTGATGCACAAATGGAAAATTAACAACTCTGCAGTAGCAGTGGCGTGCGACTGCGGCCATCCAGACCAGAGAGCGTGGTGCAACGTACAGCGAGGCAATGCCCCGATCCACAAACACGAAGAAGGAGACGTCACAACGACGACACACCACTCCGCTTCTCGTGACACGGCTGTCTACGCTGGACCACCTGATTGTGAAATCGCAGTTGCTGCTCTGCGTCTACATCAGCCGCCCGTACGACGACAACAACAACAACAACAACGACAACAACAACAACAACAACAAAAGCAAGAAGATCCTCGTAACGAGGCACAGGCATCGAGACGGACCTTGCGCATCAAGAGGCGGTGACGGCGGCGGTGGTGGTCGTGGTGCTCGAGGATGAATGTTCCTTCTCAATGCCAAGGTGGACGTCAGAGAAGGAGAGAGTGAGCGGAAGATTGCACGGGGAGGAAAGATGACCTCCGTGTGGAATGAGACACCAGGGTAGGTGAGGCTGATGGGAGGAGGAGGAGGCTTTTAAAATTCGTGAAACTTGAGCGGTGATTTGGCGTGGGGAGCGGAATCAGCGATTCGAATGGCACCGACGGCAAGGAACCAAATCCAGGCAGGATGAGCAGCGGCTGAGATGGGAGCGACCTCCCTTCCCCACCCATCGACACATTGCTGCTGTTGTTGTGGACACTGTTACAATTGTCGCCGTGGTTTTTTTTATTTTGTTGCTCAAGCAAGGGGTGGGGTCGGGGGTGGGGTGCGTCGCGCTCGATGCCCGATGTGTTTGTGCGCGAGTCTCCAGATGTCCGAACAGAGTTCGGTGCGATCCGCGCACACCTCGCATCCTCGGGCTCCGTGCGCGCGCGCGCGTGCGAGCGGTTGGACGCAGATCTGACCGCAATTGTCGATTGTGTAAGTTTTGCAAGAACGTTGGGTGTAAAGATAGACCTCTTACGGACAGACGGAGAGATAGAAAAATGGACGGACTGACAGACAGACAGACAAGCCGATAACCAGGTTGACATACAGACAGACGGAACAGACAAGCAGACAGAGCCAGGCTGACAGAGACAGACGGACAGACGGACCAACAGACAGACACGCAAGCAACCAGGTTGACAGAGAGACGGACGGACCAACAGACAGACGGACGAGACGGAGCCAGGCTGACGGAGTCTCAAGAAGAATAACTCAGCATCACGGTTGCCGGTAGTGCACGAGGTTCTGTAATGCGGCAGTGCGGCTGACGAGCGTGGACAGACCCACAGATGAAAGATGAATGGGGGTGAATATTGAATGAATGAATGAGTGAATGGGGAGGAGGATTTGTGGGTGAATGGATTAATGGCTGAACGTATGGATGCGTGTGCAAATGCGCTCGCTGTGGGTTCAAGCCCGCCAGGTCTGTGCGACCCAACCTCCACCGCCATCCCGAAATCAACCCCAGGGTGACTTGCACTGCCTGCGACTCCAGCGAGGGGCTGTTACACCCCCACCACCCCTACCCCACACAACCCCCAAACCCGGTCCCCTCGTGAGAACCAAGTCACAACACGGCGAATGACCTCAGGTTTCAAGGCGTAGAGATCACTCACCACACTCACCCGCTCAGCCACCCGCCCACTCACTCACCCGCTCACTCACCCACCCGCCCGCTCACCCACCCGCCCGCTCACCCACCCGCCCGCTCACTCACCCGCCCGCTCACCCACCCGCCCACTCACCACACCCACCCGCTCACCTACCCGCTCACTCACTCACCCGCCCATTCACCCACCCGCTCACCCACCCACCCGCTCACCACCTACCCGCAGAACAACCCACTCGCTCGCTCGCTATCCCACCCACCCACGCACATACCCACGCGTCAGCCAACCACCCACTCGCCAAGCCACTCGCTCACCTACCCGACCCTCACCCACTAATCAACGCACCCACATCATCACCCACCCGCCCACACAATCGCCCACCCATCCAAACACACACACCCACGTTCCCCCCACCCATTCGCTCACCCATCCACCAATGTATACGCTGACCCACCCACGCACCCACCTCCTCACTCACCCGCATAACCAACCACCCAATCCTCACCTACAAAATCCACCCACCCATCCACTCCCTCACCAACCCACGCGTCCCATCTCCTCACCAACACAACCATCCTCCTCTTTTCTACCACCCACACCACTCGCTCGCCAACCCCCCACCCACCGATCTACCCAACCACGAACCCTCTCACCTCTGCAGCGTATCACCCACCCACGCTCAACCACCGCATCTCCTCACCCATCCGCTCACCCAATCACTCATCCACCCACTCACCCTACCACGCGCTCACCCACCCTCCCAGCCAATCATCCTTCCATCCACACACAACCCCAACCCACCCACGCATCCCACCCACCTAACCACCCCCACCCACTCACACGCGCGTTCTCCCGCCCCATTCATTCACCCACCCACCTCCCCAACTCACACACTCCATCACCCACCTACGCACCTATCCCGCCCCACCCACCCGGATCGCCCACCCACGCACACCACACCACACCTACCCACCCACCCCCGCACACCACACCACACCTACCCACCCACGCACACCACACCTACCCACCCACGCACACCACACCTACCCACCCACGCACACCACACCACACACCACACCACACCTACCCACCCACGCACAGCACACCTACCCACCCACGCACACCACACCACACCTACCCACACATCCACTGGTGCTGCAGCTGGCCTTTAGACCGCGGCCGTGAGTCTAGATTTCAAGCGCAGAACAAAACGTGGGGACGAGGATGATGAGGATGATGATGATGAGGATGATGATGAGGATGATATATTCTATTAACGGAATAATAAATAAAGTACGGACACGACAGCCAATATACTACGCACCTCCGGTGCCTGACTCTATAGATGATGCTGATGATGCTGATGATGCTTCTGGAGTTGATGATGATATTGATGATGATGATGGTAATCATGATGCTGATGATGCTTCTGGAGTTGATGATGATATTGATGATGATGGTAATCATGATGATGATGGCGATGTTGCTGACGTCACAAGACCCTTCCGCCCATCACTCTTGGACGTTCGCTCCCGTTACCCGCCTGAGCACATCAAATAAAAACATACAAATAATATTACTTCGAGCTAAACGCCGCGAATAATTTAAAACAATTGTGCAACATCAACTTTAATTCAACCAAAGCTAACAGCCTTCCCCCCTCTGCACCCCGCCCCCCCCCCCCCGGAGTACGATATAGCCAAGGCAAGACTTATGTAAGGAATGCGTAGCATCATCTCAAACCATAGACCCCCCCCTCTTCCCCAACGCAGCCGCTATTCCTAAGCAACACAAACAGATAAGCAGACAACAAATGCATCTGTATGTGTGTGTCGCTCTTTCTCCACGTATCAATAATAAGCCACGCGTTTGTTTACACATCTCGTAGGCCGCACGGCGCTGCAATGACCCCGGACTCTGGATCGGTCTCGATGTTCAATGTCTCCTCGGCAGAGTCCGAGCTCGCCCGAATCAATGGCTGGTGAACGGCCACGTGCTAATAGACAAAGGGATCCTATCCGTGCTCTGTGAGACATCGGTTCCAGTTTTCCTAAACGCGGCTTCCCCCCCCCCCCCCGCACAACCGTACGCCATCAGTGGCGAGTAAGGTCGACAACACCCACCCTCCACCCCCCATGCGCCTGCGTGAGCCTGAGGTTGCCACCTGACGCCCCCTGCAAGATGCACCTAGCCTGGCACGGGCGGCGCGCAACGGAATGCGCGCGAGCCACGTGGGCATGTGTGTGCCTTCGTGTCGTCGCCAAGACGGCGCTGACCAGCGCGGTGAAGTATGGTCAAACAAGTTCCCCACTACCGACCCAGGGCGTGGCATTGCTTCTCATCCAGCCAGCGGATTCATCCAGCAAGGGAGTGACAATGGGATGTAAATGCCTCTGTGTGTGTGTGTGCAGTGTGTATCTGTATGTGCCTTTGCGTGCGCATGCCTGAATGTGGTGTGTGTGTGTCCGTGTATGGCGATTATTTGAACCAATCACAGCCTCAAATGAGTACCAGTGTTTTGGTGATGTAAACATCGCCGTTAGGGAGACAAAGGCAGCCGGGCGTGGTGCTGGCCACTCACCCCCTCGTGTGCCGTTACGGCCTTCATAGGTGCTGCGACTCGCTAACAGCACTTGCTCCATCAGCCTGTTAAGGCTACACGGGGGATCTAAGTCGTCACGTGTGTGTCCTCACACGCGTGCCTGCATCTGTGCACGCAATCGTGCGTATGTGTGTGTGTGTACGTTGAGCGGCGGTACGATGTTTGTCGCCCTCCGCGTCAGCGCTGGAGAAAGACAAAGGCGGTCGGGCGAGCGCGTTGCAATGTACGCACGTCCTCCTCGTGCGCCGTGCCGACATCAATAGGTGCTCGCTAACAGCACTTGCCCCAGCAGTTTATGCAAGCTACACGCTGGGGTGGGGTGGGGGGTCCACACGTACAGCTCCTGGCACAACTAATGTTCCACGAGGATAAGTTGCACAGAGCCGCATTTGACCTCCTCGGTAATTAATCTGCAACTCCCCCCCCCCCTCCTCGTCGTCCCCCCCTCCCCCAACGCATGCCCATCATCACTAATTGCTCATTGTTAATGTGTCTGGGGCGGAGCGGTGGCGCAGTGGTTAGCGCACTGCGCTGGAAGCCTCAGTTGCCTGAGTTCGATTTCCGGTCAAGGCTATCAACATTTTCGAGTGAGAAATCTCAAGCCGGTCTTGCAACAACAACCACCACCACCACCAACCACCACAACCTCCACCACCTCCACCAAGCACCACCTCCACCAAGCACCACCTCCACCAACCACCACATCCACCACCACATCCACCACCACCTCCACCAACCACCACCACCATCCACCACCACCAACCACCACATCCACCACCACCTCCACCATCCACCTCCACCAACCACCTCCACCAACCACCACCACCAACCACCACCACCAACCACCACCACCAACCACCACCACCAGCACCAACCACATTCACCAACCACCACCAACCACCAACCACCACCAACCACCACATCCACCAACCTCCACCACCACCTCCACCAACCACCTCCAACATCACCACCTCTCTCCAAACACTCCAACCTTTCGGCAACCCGCACCGACCTGCTTGGTGAAGTATGGTTAAGCACCCACCCCCCCTCCTCCCACCCAATGAACGACACGGCATGGAAGAGGACCTTCATGCAGCAGTGAATTGAGAAGGCATTCTCGCGGTGACACTTTCTCACGGAGCGGACGTAATTCATAGCTCAGCGACAAAATCGAGTTCAGAAAATAATGCCTCCTTTAATGTGTGACCGCGAGTCGCCTCTGCGCATCTCTGCGTCCGTCAATCAGCCAGTCAGTGAGTGTGTCCGTCAGTGAGTGTGTCAGTCAGTGAGTGTGTCGGTCAGTGAGTCAGTGAGTCTGAGCTCCCGCAGAATCAGCACCCCCCCCCCCCCCGCGAAAGAGTTGAGACTCTTTGAGGACAAACGCCGTACGCCAGCATCTATTGAGGCCTCCAGAGCGCACCACGCCCGGTCACCTT
Organism: Lampetra planeri; assembly: GCF_965212315.1. Lineage (NCBI taxonomy): Eukaryota > Metazoa > Chordata > Hyperoartia > Petromyzontiformes > Petromyzontidae > Lampetra > Lampetra planeri. Next base: position 14,268,692 of record NC_136114.1, read on the forward strand.
TGTCTCCCGCGTGGCGATGTTTACTACACACCGCCCCAGGTACTCAATTGAAGCCGAGTCGACCTAGGGGAGGCCCAGGACCGGTTCAGGTAATCGTCACCGGTGTTGGTGGCCGTGAGCAGGAATCGAACTCGGGTGTGCCGGGTTCGTAGCGCAGCGCACTAACCGCAAAACCACCGCTCCTACCAAACGACACAGATTCCCCAATGCAGCCTGAACAGACTGTAGGGGCAAGTGCGTTGCGAGTAGCACCTGTGAAGGCCGGAACGACACACGAGGGGGTGGGTGGCCAGCACTGCACCAGGGCGCCTTTGTCTCCCGAGTGGCGATGGGTTTTTGTTGTTGCAATTATCGCACGAGGTACTGAATCGAGGCCGCGTCGACCTAGGGGAGGCCCAGGACCGCTTTAGATGATCGTCACCGGCGTTGGTGGCCGCGAGCGGGATTCGAACTCGGGTAGTGCGGGGTTCGTAGCGCAGCCGCGTACCGACGAGACGACCGCTCCTAGCACACAGCGCGCCCTTGCGTGCCGATTCTCAGACGAGTCGGCGGGGGAGGTGGGCACGATCTGGAGCAACCTCTGCCTGCATGGGACATCGCGTGGTGAAGCATCGGGCTCCCAAATTGCATTGCGCACGAGTCCAACTGTGCGTCTGTGTGTCTGTCTGTGCGTCTCCGTGCGTCTGTGTGTCTGTCTGTGTGTCTGTATCTCAGACCGTCTGTCTGTGTTGAATGTCTGTCCGCTCGTCTGTCTATGTGTCCCTGCGGGTGTCGTGTGTGTATCTTCCCGTCTATCTGTCTGTCCGTCCCGCCGTGTGTCCATCTGCGTGTCTACCCGTCTGTGCGTCTGTCCTTCGGTCAGCGAGTCTGTCCATTCGAACCCAAAATCACTGCCCTCCTCCTCCCCTCCTCCTCCCCCGCCCACACCTCCCACGCCGATCAAGTGAAAGGAACGACATTCATTCCCTTCGAGTTGGTGGTCTGGACAAGGCTGAGAGCATCGCGCGCGTGGAAGTCTGCACACCGCGCTCAGTGCGTGGGCATCGATCGCCGGTGGAGGTTGCGCGCGAGGAGATCAACGGAGTCCTCAAACAACGCGACGGCGATGACGGTGATGTTGAATGGCCGGAAAGAGACAGAGACAGACAGAGACAGACAGAGAGAGACAGACAGAGACAGACAGAGACAAACAGACAGACAGAGAGAGACAGACAGAGAGAGAGACAGACAGAGAGCGACAGACAGAGAGAGACAAAGAGAGACAGAGGGAGACAGAGACAGGGAGACAGAGAGAGACAGACAGAGACAGACAGAGAGAGACAGAGAGAGAGAGACAGAGACAGAGAGAGACAGACAGACAGAGAGAGAGAGACAGACAGAGAGAGACAAAGAGAGACAGAGGGAGACAGAGACAGAGATAGAGGGAGAGAGACAGAGAGAGACAGACAGAGACAGACAGAGAGACAGAGAGAGACAGACAGAGAGAGACAGACAGACAGAGACAGACAGAGAGAGACAGAGAGAGAGACAGACAGACAGAGAGAGACAGAGAGAGACAGACAGAGAGACAGACAGAGAGAGACAGAGAGAGACAGAGAGAGACAGAGAGAGAGACAGACAGAGAGAGACAGAGAGAGAGAGAGAGGGGAGGGTTGTGACGGATTCGAAGGCACGAGGCGATGGGCCAAACATTAGCCGCGTCACCGCCATCACAAAGACACAGATCCCCCGTGTAGCCTTGACAGACTGTTGGGGCAAGTGCTGCGAGCGAGCACCTGTGAAGAAGGCCGGCACGACAGACGAGGGGGTGGGTGGCCAACACCACGCACGGCCGCCTTTGTCTCTCCCAGTGGCGATGTTTACACACCGCGCCAGGTACTCATTTTAGGCTGAGTCGGCCTCGGGCAGGAGGCCCAGGACCGGTTCAGATAATCGTCACTGGGTGTTGGCCGTGAGCGGGAATCGAACTCAGGTGGCCAGGTTCGTAACGCAGCGCGCTAACCGCTACACCACCGCTCCCCACTACCATCACACAAACAATGTCACAGGCAAGCGGCCTCACCACCACCACAATCACTACCACCACCACCACGACCACCACCACGACCACCACCACGACAACCACCACCACGACCACCACCACCACGACCACCAACACCACGACCACCACCACAATCACGACCACCACCACCACGACCACCACCACCACGACCACTATCACGACCACAATCACGACCACCACCACGACCACCACCACCACCACAATCACGACCACCACCACCACGACCACCACCACAATCACGACCACCACGACCACCACCACCACGACCACCACCACGACCACCACGACCACCACCACGACCACCACCACGACCACTACGACCACCACCACCACGACCACCACGACCACCACCATCTCCCGACTCGAGTACAGGAGGATGGCTCCTCCTACCACTGGTCCAGTCGACGCTGCGTCAACACGCGGACTCGGCGTGCAAACACCAGCAACCCATGAGCTCCCCGACTCTCTTTGCTCGTAAGAATAATAAGAATAATCTACAGAGAAATTGTACGCCTTTATATTTATAATTTCCCTTTTGCCGGCATTTTGTTTGAAAATACAATTCATCTAATAAATGCATGCTGGTTGTGGTGGTTGTTGTTGCAGTGGTTGTTGTTGTTGTGGTGGTTATTGTTGCGGTGGTTGTGCTTGTTGTTGTTGTTGTTGCAGTGGTTGTGGTTGTTTTGGATGTGTTTTTTTTTCGAAGCGCACGAATCATCGGTGGAAAAAAACAGAATTGTCACGTGACCTGCTGGAACCGCCACTGCGTTAAACCGGTAACCCTTTAGGATTCATGTGCCTCCTCCTCCAATCCCCCCACACCCCAGCCCGTTTAACAATTCCCCCCCCCCCCCTCTCAAAATATTTTCACTTTCCAGGAGCAAGCTGTAGTTTTATAGTTGCACAGACAACGCCAACTACTTCCACGCGTACTAACACGTCGCATCAAAGTGCACACGCCACACAAGCACACACTGACATAAGCACACGCGTCTTCGCGTACATCATGATATACAGTACACAAATACCGGCACACACGTGCACACACATCAACCACCCAAAGACACAGACACATAACACACAGACACATGCAGCAAACACACCACATACACAAATACACAAGCCATTTTCACAATCACATACAGAAATGCACACGTCATATACATAAGCACACACACACCACGCACACAATCACGCACACAATCACGCAAATGCTCTCACACGGATATGTAACACACATACCATATACAATAACAATCGCACACACCGATACACTGTACCGTCACTGACATATACACAAACATGCAAACGCAATCCACAGACAACCACACAACGACTCACACACATACCACACACTAATCCATACACACACAGACAGATACACAGACAGATACACACACACATATACACACACACATATACACAGATGCTCCGTATAGCCTGTAACAGACTGTAGGAGCACGGCACACGAGGGGGTGGGTGGCCAGCACCACGCCCGGCCGCCTTTGTCGCCCTAGTAGCGACGTTTACACACTGCACCAGGTACTCATTTGAGACTGAGTCGACCTAGGGGAGGCCTAGGACCGGTTCAGATAATCGTCGCTGGTGTTGCCCGTGAGCGGGAATCGAACCAGGGTTGCCGTGTTCGCAGCGTGGCGCGCTAACCACTGCGCCACCGCTCCCCACAATACACGCAGCAACATACACAATCACACACACACACACACGCACCCCAATCATCACTGACTGATCTACCCAGAATTCAGTTCCACTCTCGGTTTCTCTGCATCCTCGAGCGCTGCTCATCCGCCCCCCACCCGTATCCCCTCCACCCACACCCCACTCCCCCCGCTTCTAGGGAATTTCAAGAGGGACTCATCCCCTCTCACGGGGGGCCGGGAACCCCTCGCTGGGGGGTCGAAAGGGGGTCCCCATCTGCTGCCCCTGTACCGGCACCAGCACCGCCCTTGATCTTTCCATCTCCCTCCCTCCCTCCCCCGTGTGGCCACGAGCTCCACCTCCTTCACCCGCCGTGTCTCCCTCTCCCCGCCCGCCTCTCCCACCCCTCCACCTCCCCCATAGGAAGGAAACCCCAACAGGTGTCCACGGAGCACCCGGCATAGGAACGGCTACAGTCCACGAGGCGGGGGACGCGGCTGGCTTGCCAGAGGCTGCGTGCATTCATTCAAGAAAAATCTGCTTCTCGTTTGTTCATTCACGAGAGCGACTGACTGACTGAATGAATTATCTGTGAGCGTGATCCATGCCGTGTGCGTGTGTACGGTTGGGGAGCGGTGGTGTAGCGGTTAGCGCGCTACGCTACAAACCCGGCGACCCGAGTTCGACTCCCGCTCACGGCCAACACCCAGTGACGATTATTTTAACCGGTCATGGGCCTCCCCTAGGTCGACTCAGCCTAAAATTAGTACCCGATGTGGTGTGTAAACATCACCACTGGGGAGACAAAGGCGGCCAGGCGTGGCGTTGGCCACCTATCCCGTCGTGTGCCGTGCCGGCCTTCATAGGTGCTCGCTAACAGCACTTGCCCCTGTGGATCTGTGTGCGCCTGTGTGTATGTACGGTTGTGTGTATGTATTTGTGTTTGTGTGTACGTGTGTGCACACATCCATATACTGTCTGTGTGTGTTATTTAGTACGAGTATTCGTGTGTATATACGTGCTTTGTGTGCGTGCTCCTCTGAACGCACCCGAGCCAATTAACCCTACGTCTGCGCTCGTCTGCAGTGTCTGAACGTGAACGCATCGTTTCTCTTCACACATACCCCAACGAGGAGAGAGAGAGAGAGAGAGGGAGCTGTCCCGCTCTTTGTGAGCCGGTCGAGACGAAAGGGCGCTGCGCGCTCGGCTGGTATTCAGTCCGCTCAACTAATCCAACAGCTAGCCATTGCATGCATTGAAATCAGCACGGCCTCCCTCCATCTCTCTCAAGGTTACCCCGAGATCGCTTACCCCCCACCCGTACGTCCTCTCTTACCCCAGGTCTCCCTTTATAATCGACGTGGTCAGGACTCCAACATAGGCGTGCGATTCTAGCAGACAGCTACCAGCTGTACAGCTGTTGTCTAACCCGAACCCAGCGAGACAAAGATCCTCCGCTACTTGAACGCGTGGAGACTGCATGAGCCAGGTGCTGTTCGCGAGCACCAATCCATGCCCGCACTGTTGTGGTCACAATCCACGCCTAGCCGCCTTTACTGACCCCGTGCTGATGCATAGACGCACCGCACCCTCTGTACATTAAGGGCCGAGTTGACCTAAAGGAGGGTCCAGAGTAGATGTAAAAATACTGCCTGTCACCGATGTGATCCACAGCCGGCAATGGAACCCGGAATGTCTCCACTCAAAAAAACACCTGCGTTCGATTCCCCGCCACGGATAGCTAACAAACAAAAACAGTGGCACGTCATATCCGATCCTGTTCTAGTCCTCCCTGAGGTTGACTCGGCCTTAAATGAGTGCCTGGCGCGGTGTAAACATCAGCACTGGGGAGACAAAGGCGGTGTGGCGTGCATGGTGCTCACCACACCGCCCCCTCGTGTGTCGTTTTGGCCTTAATGTCGCTCGCTAACGGTGCTTGCCCCTGCACTCTACACGACTCCACGCAGGACGCTGTACAAAGACACACACACACACGTACTGCTCTAACAAGGTGCTCGCTAACAGCACTTAACCCCCTACAGTATACACCCCTAAACGAGGGTTCTCTGTACACGGACACAGGCGAGCACACACACACAGCCACGTGTGGCTAAACTAAACACAACTCACCTTCATTGTATCCGTCGCATCCACTCTGTAGTCGCCGATAGGTGTTCCGTGCCGTCTAATTGTTTACGAGAAGAACGCTGGGGTCAAACGCAGGCGATGACCCTGAATCCCATAACCCCCCCCCCCATGCCCCCCCCCTCTCCCCCATACACATGCCGTTGTCCCTTTAAGAAGACGGCTCTCTTCCAACTTCGCGAGAACCAATCAACGGCGACTGGGCTGTTGTTGTTGCCGCTGCTGTTGCTGGTGTTGTTGGTCGTGGTGGTGTTGTTATTTTGTTCGATGCGGTGAGTTTACAGCAGTCTACATGCGGCGCGAGTTTACCCGCGTAAAAAAAAATAGTAGTAACCGTTCAAACAATTATCAAAACAACAACCAACCAAGCAACGAAAGGCAACTTTTCAAACATCATAACAAAATATTGGAGACAGAGAGAGAGCGCGAGAAAAGAAAAAACCGTAGTAAAAAAAAATCACATAACAACAATAAGAGATGTGAAGAAAAAAAAACATTGAAGAAAAAAAACGTACACAGACGATGTTCAAAAAAAAAAAAACCACGGTGACTCGATTAGAAGTCTGCAGCGATGACTGCCAATACCAGAAGCAGTCCCCGCAGTGGCAAACGAGTTCGATGCCTCAACGAGCACGATGAGCTGTCCCTGGTGCTGAACCGCAGCATGCGCCACACGGGAAGACGCTCCGAGGCGTTGTACTGTAATTAACTATCCTCTACCGTATACACAGCCGGGCGCTAAGTCCGTGCGCTGTGTTGCGGGCGCTGTGGGAGGCGAATAGCGGCCCGTAAACACGAGGGAACCGCCCGACAGCCAGACAGACAGACAGACCGCCAGCCAGCCAGTCCGCTCGCTACAGGGTATCACGTCTACGGTCAGAGTGATATTTTTTTTTTTATGACTATTATAATATTTACGGTACAGTTTTATATGCATATATTTACAAATCACCCGTCTATCTTAATAATCCGCGTAAGGGGTCGTATGTTATTTGCTGTCATCTCCGTACACCGTAACAATAATAATACTTCATAACATTAGCATTATAATAATAAGAAGAAGAGACATACTTGTGCTTGTAATTCTAACCTGCGTTGCGTTTTGTTCTAACGGCGTCTCCGTCTCTTTTTTTTTTTTACCGCAAACTTGCATCCCCGTGTGGTTGCACAGTGGGCGTGCGCCCCGAGAACGCCGTCCGGACGGCCAGACGGAGAAGCGGTGGAGGCAAAAGGCAAAATGAAGACGAAGATTTAAAACAAACTATGATCTTACAATGTAACGCACAAAAAAATCGGGCGCGCGCGCGGCGAGCCAAAGTGCGTTGTCTGCGTGCGTGAGCAAAGTGTTGAAAGTGTATGCCGCTGAGTGTTCAGTGTACCCGTATTTATGTGTGCGAGCCGGCGAGCGTGCGTGTGTGTGTGTGTGCGCGCGGGCGTGTGTGTGTGAGAAAGAGAGAGAGAGAGAGCGAGTGAGAGAGCGCATATGTGTTTTGAATGAGAAAGTGTGCTTGTGTGTTTTTGTGTGTGTGCGTGCGCGCCCTTGTGTTTATGCGACTACGCGTGTGTGTCTGAACGTGTATGCGTGCGTGTGAATGTGTGTCCACGTGCGTGGCTGTGTGTGTTTGAACGTGTATGTGTGTGTGTACACGTCTGTGCACGTGTATATGTAGGAATGAGTGTGTGTGTGCGTTGGTTGATGTGGGCGTGTGTGTGCATGTTTGCGTGGGTGTATGCATGTGGGGGCGGTGGTGTAGCGGTTATCTCGCTACGTTACGATTCCCGTTCACGGCCAACACCAGTGACGATTATCTGAACCGGTCCTGGGCCTACCCTAGGTCGACTCGGCCTCAAATAAGTACCTGGTGCGGTGGATAAACATCGCCACTGGGAAGACAAAGGCGGTCGGGCGTGGAGCTGGCCACGCACCCCCTCGTGTGCCGTGCCGGCCTTCATAGGTGCTCGCTAACAACACTTGCCCCTACAGTCTGTTAAGTCTATATGGGTTTTTTTGTCTATGTGCGTGGGTATGAATGAGTGAGCGTGTGCACGTGTGAATGAATGTTTGCGTATGAATGAGAAGTCGTACGTTTTGTATGAATGAGTGGGTCTGTTCGAGAGAGAGAGAGAGCGCGCTTGTGCGCGCGCGCGCGTGTGTATGAATAAAGCACACGATGTGATATCGTGACACTGTCTGTGTGTGTGTGTAGTCGTGAGAGACTGTGTGTGTGTATTCGCATGCGTGGGCGTGTGTTCGCGTGTGTATGTTAAAGAGCGAGAGACGCAAGCACGCACACACGACGAGAACTGGAGAGAAAGAGAGAGAGGGAGAGAAGAGCGCGCGGGGGGACGAGAGAGATCGAGAGAGAGCGAGCGAGAGAGCGAGAGAGATAGCGAGAGAGAGTGCTCGTGCGTGTGTGTGCGCATCTTCTGAACCCGGCGCTACGCACGCCTTTCATTCCCATGAGCTGCATTGGAAACACCGCATTCATTGATAAATCGGCTGAGCTGCCGAGCAATGGGAACCCGGGAGAGAGGAACGGAGAGACGGGAGGAGAAACTCTCTCTGAGCACATGGAGGAGGAGGGGGGGGGGGACGACTGCCGTACATGAGCGTTGTTCTTGGGGTGTTCCTCGTGCGAACGCGCGCTCGCACCGTCACGCCGCGCACGCCTCGCTCACGGCAAACTCACAGCGGCCCCGTGGGCAATGCACGCTCTGACAATTGTTGCTGTTATGCGACGGTCATTGCTGCCGCTGCTGCTGTTGATTTGAACGAATTGTGTGAATGAAATCGGAGCCAGTAGCCTGGTTGCTGTTGTGAAAGAATGAATTGTGTGAATGAAATCGGAGCCAGTACACTGGTTGTTTTTGCTGCTGTTGTTGCGAATGAAATAGGTGGTTGCTGCTGCTGCTGTTGATTTGAACGAATTGTGTGAATGAAATCGGAGCCAGTAGCCTGGTTGCTGTTGTGAAAGAATGAATTGTGTGAATGAAATCGGAGCCAGTACCCTAGTTGGTTTTGCTGCTGTTGTTGTGAATGGTGTGAATGAAAGAGGTGATTGCTGCTGCTGCTGTTGTTGTGAATGAATTGTGTTCATGATGTAGGAGCCAGTGCTCAACTGCTGCTGTTGTGAATGAATTCAATTTATGAATGACATTAAAGCCAGTGCTCTGGTTGCTACTGCTCCTGCTGTTGTGAATCAATGCATTATGTGAATGAAATCGGAGCCAGTACTTTGGTATCCGTGGTTATGAATGCATTAATTGTGTGAATGAAATGGGAGTCAGTGCTCCGGCTGCTGTGGTTGTGAATGAATGCATTTTGTGAATGAAATAGGAGCCAGTGCTTTACTGTCGCTGCGCCTGCTGCTCGGAAGGAATGACGTAATGTGAATGACATAGGGGCCAACGCCGACTCGGAGAAAGAGGAGATAGGTGATGTTGTGCTCAGCGAATGCAGGCAGGGATTTCCATTCGCTGCAGAGAGAGAGAGCGGCGCACACACACACACACACAGCACACACACAGCACACACACGCAGCACACACACACAGCACCGCCACCCACTGTCTGAGCCGGTCTAAATATAGAAGCAGACACTCCGAGCCGAGCAAAGAAGCAACCAGCAAAACTGGCCTGCAATTCCACACTGCGCTACAAACACACAACAACAACACTAATAATGATTTGTTGTTGCTTGTGTGTGTGTTTTTTTTTCTAATTTAATTAATGCACAGAGCGACGCGCCGGCGCGATGGATGCCCTGTGAAGGATTCCAATGTTTTTATTTTGCGTTTTATATTTTATATTTTACTAGGTAAGGCCCCACGGAGCTATGCAGCTCTTATTCAGAAGCGACCTGGCGATCACAAATGATAGCTCAACGAAGTGGCTTATCATCACCACGTGGAAATATACAGCAGTCAAATACCCCAAACGCGTGATGTTGATTCTAAATGTGGGATGGGCAATCCGGACGACCCGGAGAAAAATCCACGCGACGGCTCAAACCCACGACCTCCTGCATACCGGGCGAGGTGGTTAACATCTCATGGCCACCGTGGCGCTCCAGTGTTTGCGGCGTCGTTGCGTGTTCGTATTCATCCGAGAGGTGGTGACCGATCAAGAGTCTCGAATGCAAATTCGCTCCGCGTGCATTATCCACTGCTGTGCCGATCTCTCGCGATGGACGGGCTGCCGTGTGGAGTGACGCCGGTGGAACACAGAAGGCAAAGATCCCCCGAGCAGCCTGGACATGATATTGGAGCAAGTGCTGTTTAGGGAGCACCTATACATGTATGCCCCCCCCCACCCCCACACACACATTTGAACACTAGAATGTCTCTGAAAGACCTAGGATTTGACCGAACGTACTCAGAATGCCTAGTCGATGTGACTCCGGAGTGGAAGCTAATCGTGATAGCAATCATTTATATATTTATAGAGCTAAAATAAAAGCCACGACGAGTTGCTGGACTATAACATTTTCAGGTGGCTTCTGCTGCTGCATTGGGTTGAAAGTTTAAGCTGTTTTCAGCCAATAAAATAAATGAATTGTTCACCACACACGTTGGAGGAGGAGACCGACGCACGCGGAGGAATCCCCACGCCGTACAGATGGAGACAGATTGGAGATTAGTCCACGCTCTGACTGTGCCGCCTTCTCCTGGCGAGCGAGCCTCTTCTACCACCCGCCCAATCAACTCCTTCACCTTTCATTCTATCTCACTACCCCCTGAGCAGTTACTTCTTTCATTCAGCTCATTCCCTCTCACCATCACCTGTCCAGTCAGTTCTTTCATTCAGCTCATTCCCTCTCACCATCACCTGTCCAGTCAGTTCCTTCATTGAGCTCATTCACTCTCACTACTACCCACGTGCCCAATTCACTTCGTCCGATATGACGCAGTGCCAGCTGTACATTCAAATCTTTCCTCCAATTCCACATTCTTGTTATCATCATCAGCACATCATAGAACAGCGATATTAACTGCAATGACCCGTAAAAGATTATTGGCATGGCGACGTCGCTGGTCAAACACGGCATGTGACTTGGAGAGGCCTTCATCCATCAGTGGATTGATCATGGCTGCTGCTGCTCACGATGATGGCAATGACTGGTAGCAGTGTGTAGGATGTTGGCATGGTCCCTCCGATTAGTAACTCGCACCTCCACACGTGGGTACACACATGGATACACACGTGGGTACACACAAAGACAAAGATCCCCCGTGTAGCCTTAACAGACTGTTGGGGCAAGTGCTGTCAGCGAGCACCATTGAAGGCCGGCACGGCGCACGAGGGGGGTGGGTGGCCAGCACCACGCCCGGCCGCTTTTGTCTCCCTAGTGGCGATGTTTTACACATCCTGACCATGGACGCATTTGTGGCTGAGTCGGCCTAGGGGAGGCCCAAGACCGGTTCAGATAATCGTCACCGGTGTTGGCCGTGAGCGGGAATCGAACCCGGGTCGCCAGGTTCATAGCGCAACGCGCTAACCACTACACTACATACAGTATATACGTGCACACACACACCAACACACGCACACGCATGCATACACACGCACGTACACACATCTCTACATGTACTGGCGTGTACAAAACAACGATGGGAGTGCATCATTTAATTAAATAAAACAAAGTACATATATACAAGTAGATAAAGCATGCATGTCCAAATTACACAAGTGCATACATTTCTGACGATTTTTTTGCAACAATAAATGCAACCTTGGGCAAGGCAGCAAAACGACAACAACATCAACACACACTGTAGTCTCCCAATGAAACGGGGGGAGGAGGGGAGGGTCATTAATCATGAAACGGTTGAACACTAACCAGGGCGGCTGCTGGAGTTCGAACCGCGAACCTCTCTGCTCAAGAACAAAGCGGGCGACGAGGAGCGGGCACGTGACCACACGTTTCACCCGCCCTCGAGTAACGCGGGGGGGGGGCGGGGCTGTGGGGGATGGTGGTGGTGGGGAGGGATTGGCGAGGCGAGCGGGGGAATTCCATCTTCCAGGTTTTCCCTTTCGCGTAGAAGGGGGATGGTGGGCCGCGTGATGTAGGAGGAATTCCTATCGCGGCGTGGAGATGTTGCTGATGTTGTTATTGATGCTGCTGCCGCTGCTGCTACTGCCGCTGTTGTTGTTGTTGTTGCACGGGCGGTCTGAGATCACACGCACACACGGTGACGACAGTGATGATGATGATGGCGGTGGTTAAAATCACATCATCGTTACCATCAAAAAAATACATTTGAATTAAAAAAAAATCGCATGTTAACATTGGCGAGTGAAATCAGCGCTTGTTCTGGATATCGGTGGAATGCCCCCCGTGCCGTGCGCGAAGCATCGGCCCTCTGGGGGAGACAAACGCGGCCGGGCGTGGTTCCGGACACGATCACGTGTGCGCCGACCCGGCCTAAATAGGTCCTCGCTAACATAATTTGCCACAATAGTCTGTTTGTTCAGGCTATATGTGTGAATAAATAAAATATACGTGTATATACAGTATACACACACATGCACGCGTGTGCACACGTGCATGCACGCATTTATAACAGACAAAGATCCCCCGTGTAGCCTTAACAGACTGTCGGGGCAAGTGCTGTTAGCGAGCACCTATGAAGGCCGGAACGGCACACGAGGGGGTGGGTGGCCAACACCACGCCCGGCCGCCTTTGTCTCCCCAGTGGCGATGTTTACACACCGCACCGGGTACTTATTTCAGGCTTAGTCTACCTAGGAGAGGCCCAGGACCCGTTCAGATAATCATCACTGGTGTTGGCCGTGAGCGGGGATCTAAATCGGTGCACCAGGTTTGCAGCGCAGCGTGCTCACCGCTACACTACCGCTTCCCATGTATAGACACACATACACACACACGTACACACACATGTACACACACACACATGTACACACACGCACGTACACACACACACACGTACACACACACACACGTACACACACACACATGTACACACACGCACGTACACACACACACACGTACACACACACGTATATGCAAGCATCCACATACCAGATCCGTACGCACATATCTCCCGACCTGTCACTCTGGTTATTATTCAACGCATTCCCCGATGCTCGATCAAGCGCGTTCGCCAATCACAACACGGCGACCTTAAAAGGGGGATGGAGCAAAACATACATTTTTTTTTCAAAATATATAATTACAATAGGCGGCGACGTTTCGGGACAATGTGCCTATATCAGTTTCTTCGTAAGGCGACGAGCGCATTGCCGATGGCTGGCGAGCATACCCCCCCCCCTCTCCGCCCCCACCCTCGAAGCTGCTCGCTCAGTGTGGGGTGGGGGGACGGGGTGGGTGGCGTGGGTGGAGTGGGTGGGGGTGGTTTGGGATGGGGGGCCCCCACCCCCCCAGCAAGCCCCACGTCTCCCCCCATTCCACCAGTGGGGCCGCTGCTGCTGCTGCTGCTGACGTCATCGCGTCATTAGCGTCACCCTAGAAACACCGCGAGGCCAAAAATAGCAACAAATTAATTCGGAGAAAAGGAAAAGCCACGGTCTCGGTCGTCTTAAGCCCGGGCCATTATGTCTAATATCATTTGATGTTGCACGATGTATTTGCCATGCCCCCCCCCTCCTCCACCCCCCCCCCCCTACGCACTCACCGATGTGCGCGCATGCGTGTGCGTGTGTGTACACGTGTACACGTGTTTACCGCATACACAAACACGCGCATGCGTGTGTGTGTGTACACGTGCGCACACGTGCACGCGCTTAAATGTACGCGTGTGCACACGCGTGCACACACGCACTCACATTCACGCGCATGCACGTACGTACGCTTGTGCGTACACACGCACACGCGTACACACGCACGCGCGCGCGCACGTGCACACAAAGACAAAGGTCCCATTCCCCGCCGGTGTAGTCCACATAGACTGTTGGAGCAAGTGCTGCCAGCGAGCACACACACACACGCACACACACGCACACACGCACACACACGCACACACGCACACACACGCACACACGCACACACACACGCACATGCGCGCGCACGCACGAGAGCGCGCTCACGCGCACATTCATTCACACGCGCCCGGCATCGCACCCCCCCTCCCCCCCACGTGTACATCACACATCTCTCGCTTCTACGCAGCGGCGCTTAACCAATCGCCCTCCCGTTTCGCATCATCATCATCATCATCGCTGCATGTAACAAGCGTGCGTCCTCTGCACGCGCCGTGTACACGCGATTGTCACGTGTGTGTGTGTGCGCGCACACGTGTGTGTGTGTGTGTGTACACCTGCGCCCATACGCATACACTTGACGCGCACGTACATAGCCTTGTGGACAGACGGCCCCGCGCCAAGTTCTGTAAGCGATGCACACGTGCACACATACACGCGCACGCACACATGTGTGCATGTGTACGTGCGCATGAACGCGTATGGCTACGTGTGCGCGTGTGTGTACGTGCGCGCGTGTGTGCACGGACGTAATATGTAACCGCGCTTATGTATATGCGTGTTTGGCTGTACGTGTGTGTGTGCCTACATGTGTATGTACATTCATTAATAAGAAAATGCATTGCACGCTCTGACTGAAAGGATGAAGACCGGTGCACGGTGGAGAGGCTCGTGCCCTAACGGGTTCTATTTTTAGCTCGCGGGAGGGGAGGGAGGGAGAAGGGAGGAGGTGCGGGGGGGGGATAAGGAGGACGAGAGATTGGGGGGCGGGAGTTTAGGGGGGGGGGGCGGAGGGAGAGTGGGGGGAGGGAGAGTACAGCGAGGGGAGGAGGAGGGGGGAGACACCGGGGAGGAAGGGAGGGAGGGAGGGGAGCCCGGGAAAAGCACGTGTGAAGACAGCGTGTACTAAGACAAGTAATAATCCCCAGCACAGCGTTACAATGTGTGTGTGTGTGTGACATTGTAGAGGGGGCAAACGTTGTTAGCGAGCGACTATTTAAGGGTCGGGGAGGATAAGACAAGCCCCAGAGGGTCGTGCTGCGCGCGGAGACGGAGCGATACAATCATCGCCATCATTATGATCACTTAATAATAATAATATTATATTTGTCCCTAGATCAGGGGTCGGCAACCTACGGCTCCGGAGCCGCATGCGGCTCTTTGCGGGCTGCTTCTTGACGATATGTACGCATGTACATAGATGCATTGCGGCTCTTGAAATACTGAATTTTGTACCGAATTGGAAAGAAATGGCTCTTCTTGTTATTTTGGTTGCCGACCCCTGCCCTAGATGGATTTAACAGCAGATGGCTACGGCTTTGGAGAAGCCTTCAGCCAGCAGTGGATATATCATCGTTGACGGTGGTGGTGGTGATGATTTAAGTCCGGATCGGCACACGAGGCAGTGGTGTTGCCCGAATCACCCCGCTCGGACGCCTTTGTCTTCCCAAGCGTCGATGTTCACACCGCCGAACGAGGTGCTCGCTACTTAAGGCTGAGCTGACCTAGGGGAGTCCCGAGACATTCCACGCGCCGCTAAAACTGTGCGTGGAATCGAACGAACTCGGGCTCGCTGGAATCATAGCGCAGGGCACAGAGAGACAACAAAGCCTGCCGGATGATCTCTCACACATAGAATGTATCCACTGCATGGGTAGACGGTGCTTCGAGGTAGATGACCACTCCACTACTACTACTACACTGCAGCTGCGCTAACCGAATATTTAAGTTATCGATTTCTCGACCAAATCGGATTTTTTTTTAATTCACGAGAATCGCTTTCATTTATTTAATTATCCGTGTGGCTTGTGGCCTGACACGATGGGGAGCAGTGACGCAGCGAACTGCGCTGCGCTACGAAGCCGACAGAGACCCCAGCTCGATTCGCGCTCTCGCGGCCAACAACGCCAGCGACGATTATCTGAACCGGTGACCGGGCCTCCCCCTAGGTGAACTCAGTCTCAAATGAGTACCCGGTGCGGTGTGGTGCAGACATCGCCACTGGGGAGACAAAGGCGTCCGTGGCGTGCGTGTTTCTGGGCCACCCGCCTCCTCGTGCGCCGTGCGGGCCTTCACAGGCGCTGCTCGCAAACGGCGCTTGCCCCAAAGCGTCTGTTGAGGCTATACTACGAGGGGGGGATCTTTGTCTTTGTGACGGCGCAGTGGGAGAGAATCCGCCGCTAGATGGAGCGCTGCACGGGCGCTTCAACCGAAGCCTCCATTCACAAAAGCGGTGGCATCCATTCTCAACATCGTCGGAATTGGCTTTTACCCTTCCGAGCAATGCAACGGGAGGGTGTCAAGATGTTGAAGCAACAAACCTTTAGCAAGGAATCAAGGGTGCATCAAACACACGTGTTCGCGGTGAACACGCAAACGCCAAACATTCTCAACATCTTCTTGGTTCTTTCGGTATAAAGTCACGTAGAATTGAAATAATAAAGTAAGAAAAATAAAACATAATAACATAATATAATTCTCACTATGTATTTTATTTATTTTATTATTTCAATTCTACGTGACTTTACCGAAAGAACCAAGAAGATGAATCCCTGCAGTCACGAAAGCTTTAAATCGAAATTTAAAAAAATATTGTTCGGGTTGGCAATGAGTTGGAGACGATGCGTAGCTAGCAGAGGTGGGACAAAGTCATTGTTATGCAAGTCCAAGTCGAGTCGCAAGTCATCAAATTCATGACTCGAGTCTGACTCGAGTCCAAGTCACATGACTCGAGTCCACATCTCATAGGTGGGACAAAGTCATTGTTATGCAAGTCCAAGTCGAGTCGCAAGTCATCAAATTCATGACTCGAGTCTGACTCGAGTCCAAGTCACATGACTCGAGTCCACACCTCTGGTAGCTAGGGCTAGTGACCTGGGCCTGGCTGGATAGTTTGTTAGCGTGAGGGCGAGCGAGAAGGATATGGCTTTTAAGCAAACGCATTTTTGTTGATATTACACCTGGAAAAAAAATGCCTTGAGACGGAGCGTCTCGTTTGCGAGCGATCCAGGGTGTTTGTTCGTTGTTGTTGTTTTTTAGGGCCAGAGTTGTGGGAGTATTGGCAGCCCAGAGGACTCGACGAGTCCGTGAGGTCACTGCTCGGCTCTGGGTTTGCCGAGTGTGGTTCGGGCGAGTGCTCGCGTCTGCCTGGCGAACTTGTGTCGCCTCGTGGGTCGGGCGAGTCGTATGTCGTGTCTTGTGAGTTATTCACCCCGTTGTTTGATTGGCGATACTACGCTGTTAGTTTTATTTCACCAGGTAAGAGGACCACTGAGCTGTTTGGCTCTTTTTCAGAATCGACCTGGTTATCGCAAATGACAGTGGACATTTATAGCAGCCAAAACATACTCTGAACACGTGATGTCGATTCTAACAGTGGAGGGGGAAACCGGAGGCCCCGGAGAAAATCCACGCGACCACGGGGAGAGAAACACCGCAAACTCCAAATACACAGCAGGCGTCAGGGTCGAGGTGGAACCCACGACCTCCTGCACACCAGGCGAGGTAGTTAACATCTCCTAGCCACCGTGATGATGATGAGAGAGACAGACACGCAAACTCCAAATCTACAGCAGCAGGCGTCAGGGTCGGGGTGGAACCCACGACCTCCTGCACACCAGGCGAGGTAGTTAACATCTTCTAGCCACCGTGATGATGAGGATGACAGAGAGACACGCAAACTCAAAATCTACAGCAGCAGGCGTCAGGGTCAGGGTGGAACCAACGACCTCCTGCACACCAGGCGAGGTAGTTAACATCGCAGCCGTGGCACCCGTACTGCTGCTGCAGTGGTGCACGGAGACAAAAAAAATAAACTTAACACCGTTCGTTAATAACACAGCGGCCTTAAAAAGAAAAGACGAGTTTATAATAGGCGACGTTTCGGGCAATGGCCCTTTGTCATACCACACACAAGAGGCCGAGCGATTGATCATCACCGTGGTCGTTTCACTTGCTCGTCACGTTCTGTTGGCGACAGCGCCACCTGGCGTTGGGCTTCAATGGGAACTTGACGCTCCAAGGATGAACGAGAGGCAGACAGAAGTTCCCCATTCCGGGTTTGCCATCGCGCCGGCCTCATGCCCCTCACCCCCCCAGTGCCGGATGAACCTTCCAAGGTGGCAATACACGAGACGAATCACCGTAGGGCCGCAGAGAAACGTGAGAAGCTCCCCAGCTCGTACAAGACCAAAGACGTCGGGATCATCGTGCCGACTAGCACGTGGGCACAACAGTGACGTCACCCCCCTCTACCCCTGGTGGACATCAAGAGTGACGTCACCTCCTCTACCCTGGTGGACATCAACAGTGAAGTCACCCGCTCTACCCCCTGGTGGACATCAAGAGTGACGTCACCCCCCTCTACCCTGGTGGACATCAAGAGTGGCGTCACCCCCTCTACCCCTGGTGGACATCGAGAGTGACGTCACCCCCTCTACCCTGGTGGACATCAAGTGACGTCACCCCCTCTACCCCTGGTGGACATCAAGAGTGACGTCACCCCCTCTACCCTGGTGGACATCAAGAGTGACGCCATCCCCCCCCTCTACCCCTGGTGGACATCAAGAGTGACGTCACCTCCTCTACCCTGGTGGACATCAACAGTGAAGTCACCCGCTCTACCCCCTGGTGGACATCAAGAGTGACGTCACCCCCTCTACCCTGGTGGACATCAAGAGTGACGTCACCCCCCCTCTACCCCTGGTGGACATCAAGAGTGACGTCACTCCCTCTACCCTGGTGGACATCAAGAGTGACGTCACCCCCTCTACCCTGGTGGACATCAAGAGTGACGTCACCCCCTCTACCCTGGTGGACATCAAGTGACGTCACCCCCTCTACCCCTGGTGGACATCAAGAGTGACGTCACCCCCTCTACCCTGGTGGACATCAAGAGTGACGTCACCCCCTCTACCCCTGGTGGACATCAAGAGTGACATCACTCCCTCTACCCTGGTGGACATCAAGAGTGACGTCACCCCCTCTACCCCTGGTGGACATCAAAAGTGACGTCACCCCCTCTACCCTGGTGGACACCCAAGAGCGGCGTCACCCCCTCTACCCCTGGTGGACATCAAGTGACGTCACCCCCTCGACCCTGGTGGACATCAAGAGTGACGTCACCCCCTCTACCCTGGTGGACATCGAGTGACGTCACCCCCCTCTGCCCTGGTGGACATCAAGAGTGACGTCACCCCCCTCTACCCTGGTGGACATCAAGAGTGACGTCACCCCCTCTACCCTGGTGGACATCAAGAGTGGAGTCACCCTTTTATCACGGTGGTCCTCAGAGTAAAGTCATCCCCGGCCCCACCTGTGACGGTCCTCCACGTGGTCCAGGTGGATACGATGCAAATGGAGGTTAATCCGGAAACGACAATTCATATTTAATGAATATTTTACTTACAATGCTGAAATCAAAAATTGAAGCTAGGTGAACTTCCAATAACTAATAAGATCTAAATGCCACCATCCTCATAAAAAAACATACCCTTAGCTGCGTAATTTTTTTTTATATTCCGGTAACAAGATTTTTTTTTTTCCCGGGCTGTATTTGGAGAGACGTGAATGAGTTCTCACCAGCGGGTGGGAGTTGCTGGGCGGTCCAAAGGGCCAAGCACGACTTGGAGAACCACCGCCCTGCGCATCCGAACTCGTTAAAGCCACGCAGGGCCTTGCGGCACGAACAGTCACTACCCCCTTTGGTTAAATTTCGATTTAAAGCTTTCGTGACAGCAGGGATTCATCTTCTTGGTTCTTTCGGTAAAGTCACGTAGAAGGGAAGTAATAAAATAATAAAAATAAAACAATAAAATAATTCTCACGTTTCGGCCACAACGCAAGCAGACCTGGTCTTCACCTGAGGACGGCTGCTTGCATTGTGGCCGAAACGTCGTGAGAATTATTTTATTGTTTTATTCTTATTATTTTATTACTTCCCTTCTACGTGACTTTACCAAAAGAACCAAGAAGATACCCTTTGGTTCTTTCAGTCACGAAAGCTTCAAACCAATGGCTTTGGTCACGTCACGCGCCGTGCAAGAAGTTGCGCTCCAGTGCCACAGAGGTCGACAACGTTCCGAGGAAACTGTTTATTTGTCAAAATGTTACACCTGCTTAAACTGCGGGAAGGAAAAAAAAATCTGGAATGCAGTCACCATAATGAAAACTCTTCTATAAAACGATCATGCAAACACATAAGGTCATATAATACGCCTGGGCTCAAAACTTTTTGTTTTAACAGCTACCACATTTCTCAAGAGGCTCAGCCCCGGGACGTTGCGAGCAAGGCTGGCATGCTCCCCTAGTCACTCCCACTTTTTATAGCCACGCCCATTCTACTGCTGGCACCTCCGTGGCCCCGCCCACCTACTCGGGTAGCCACTCCAACTCCTCAGGTAAGCGCCGCCCTCTTTGCCCACAGGTGAGACCAGCCAGAAACGTAAAATCAAAAGGGATAAAATCTGGGAGACTTGACTTTCCGGAGGTTGGAAACAAATTTCACCCCGCAGCGTCCCGGGCCAAACCATGGGATTTTTGTAGCTTCAATGAACAAACTACACACGACATTGCAAGTAAAATCCACACTCGAAGGTGCCTCCCTCCCTCCACCACTCTGAAGAGTGGAATCACCACTTCCAACTGCTGCACCACTGCCGAGTAACCGCGCGCACAGCCTCCGAGAACAAGCAAAAACAAAATCGGTCGCGAACAAAAATAAAACCGGGCGTGTGCTTTTGCCGAGATTGAACGGCAGAAACCCTTCTCCCCGCTGCCGACGAGTACACCTCCTCCACGCGTGTACACTTTTCCTAGCGAGATGTTTTCCTTGAGGCTACTTCCGTAGCTCAGCCATCGAGTACAGGTGGGCGGTGCGACTGCAACAGGGCCCACAGATCCCAGGCCGAATCAAGGGATGAGCGACAGGGCCAGGGGACGCTACGCATTTCCTTGCGCTCGGGACCATGCACACCACGCCATTGAGGTTGATCTCTACTCATAAAATCGCCAACTGTAGCTCATCTTACAACGGCGTTGCGTCTTTCGATCGCATATCCTCCCGATTTCATTTCCTCCTGTACCGAATAAACTCGCCGAGGGAATGGCGTTCACAGCACGATTCATGAAGCAGTGTTACGAGCGGCAAATGGAGGATTACCGACATTGGCGATGGCGGCGACCGCCGCATTAAAGGGGGCTTGTGAAGAGCGATCGCGCCCCTCTGTAGCTCCAACCAAACAGAATGCAACGCGCCCGATTGTGGTGGTGCACGCATCTCTACGTATCCCCCCCACCCCCTCTCCTCCTGGTCGTCGTACGCGATGCGGTTGTAACTCTGCAGTGGTTGCCTATCAACAGCCTCTCGATGATTTCTATAAGTTAACGGAGTGGCACGACCACGCCAGCCTCGCCTCGACAAGGTGTTGTTGTGCACAAGACGTGGCCAACGATTCGCCTCGCCGGCGATTCGATGAGAATTGTCACGGTGCGGGGACCGCGCTTTAATTCCAGAATCGATCGATCTCTTTAAAAATACTCATTTGTACCGTCCAGTTTCTCCTGGCCATCTCAGATGTTCCATTTCATCCGGGTCGATTATCGTCACGGAGCTATTCAACCGTACGTTGGATAAATGTGCTGCGGCGCAGTTGACCAAATCGGCGAGCCGTGATCGGTTCAGATATCAATCGCCACCGATGTGAGTCGTGAACGTCCAACACTTGTCAGCTCGCTGGGTTCCCAACGCAATGCGCCAACCCGCCACATTCTCCCTTTCCCACCCACCCCGCCCCGCAACAAATCAGCAAATCGTAACCAACGCTTCTTTCTCGCACCGTACCTCGACGAGAAACAGTCCCTACCAAATCCACCGTCACCGCCGCTTCGTCTGCTGCTCCGTAGGGGAGCAAACGCGGCGGGGCGGTGGCAGCGGCGTACCCCCCACATCCCACCCCCCGAAACGAAACTCTGGCGTGGGTGAGAACGACCATCCGGGCCAAAGACGGGGGGACTTGCGTCGCCATCGGGGTGGACACACACACACTTGACCGTCAGACGCGCAATTTAGTTACGCTCGTCAAACGTACAAGCAGAAATAATAATAGTCACTACGAGGGGGCGGGCAGGCGGGCGGGTGGGCGGGGGCTGTGCTACCGATTGATGGGCCATTTACCCGTAATGGTGCCCAAGGTGATGGGGCTCACGGTGATGGGGCGATGGTGATGGGGCGATGGCGATGCCAAGCGGAGTGAGAGCCTCCGTGTCGTTAATGTAAAACACCTACTCAGGAGCGTGGAAAAGGCCATTCTGCAGTTGAACACACTCACGTATAAAACAATGAAATTACGAGCGACTGTGTGATCCAGAGGTTGAGGGTTTTGGGGGCACTAAGGTTAGAGTTGTAGATAGGGTCGTGGGTTCAGGTTCAGGTCGGGGTTTGGGTTAAGGTTGGTGGTTTCGGGGTTAGGAGCAAGACCTTGGGTCATTTATAATGAACTCCAATCGGTGTAACTGTGATTTCAGCTTACGACAATGCTGTAGATCTAATTACAATTTCCCCAGGGTCTGGTTGGAAGGTTGAGAGTGAAGAGGTCGGGTGTGGGATCACGCGCCGTGCAGGACAGCGCTGCAGTTGGCGGTCGTGATGATGGGCGATCGGTGGAGGGGGGCGAGGAACGGGACCGTCCTTCGTCCGTCGGCGTATAAAAACGCGGGTGGGTCATCGCGGGGTCGTTGCAGGCTGCCCGTGCTCGCCTTGACTGGGTGGTGGTGGGGGGGTCAAGAGGTCAATAGGTCACACGACCTCGACCTCTGCCCCTTCCCCGGAACCCTCCTCGACCACGGTCTGCTGAAATGTGAAACGACAAAACAAAAACACGTCAAACTCACGCCACACAATCCCAGGGTGAGACCAAGGTGCATTGTAAGGTCGCACTCACACAAAGTTCTCGCCACAAATGAACCTCAATACCTCGCGGATCGTGTCAAAAAGCATAAACGATTATGCAAACTCCGGTCACAATCGCAGCAGCGGCTTTTGGCTGGTCATCGAACAAAGGCGGTCACCGCATCACGCGCTTTCGAGGCCGTCTGGAACTTTCTTCTTTCCGATATTAAGAAGCCACTGGAGCAACGCACTTTTTAATCTAGATTGAAAACTCATTTCTTTATAACTGCTTTTTGTGATTAGTTTGTTGTCCTTCCCCCGCACCTGCGATTAGCTCAGTTGGCTACATATGCTGAGAAAGAAGTTCTACATACATATATGCTGTGGAGGGGCTGCGTTGTGGGTGGCCGAAGGCTGTTCGGCAAAACCCTTCGTTGGCACCGTTCTTCTACATTCTGGCATCCCGAACCAACCCGCACCAACGACGGACCAGCGTGGTGAAGCGTGGTCAAACACAACCCCCACGACCGACACGATGTGGAAGAGGAGGGGCACCTTCGCCCACTATCGTATCAATGGCTGCGATAACATCATCATGACTCTTGTTGTTGTAAGCGGTGGACGAGCACTACAACACCGCGGACACTCTGAAAGACGCACAATGTCACGCCGTAGAGGCGGCCAGCAACGAGCGGTGGGCGGGACTACTCACCGTAGGAGCTGTAGCTCGTCATGTTTCCGCTGTACTTGCCGCTGGGAGGGCGGTACGTTTGCCGCTCGTCCCTCCTGGGGCCCACCAGTCTCTTGGCCGCGGTGTCCTCTTCGCCCAGAGACCGGCGCTTTTGCCTGAACGAACAACGCCACGCACGCGCGCGGGGGCGAGAGAGGAGAGCGCAAGGTCAAGAGAGGCGCGCGTGGGAATTACGAACGAACGTCTAAATCGACGGCAAAAAGCGATCCCGAAAACGTTACAAGAGAGAAAAAAAAAGCACAAATTGCGAGCACGCGTGTCCGCTGCAGTGTTTAACTAGCGGAAATAACGACACTTTCGGAGCTGCGCGAGATAACGTCATATGCACGACGTCGGCAGGAAATCGTTGTGGCGTCAACGCGAGGTCACGGGAGGGGGGCTCCCCACCGCCACTCACCCAACTTCTGCCGCCGGCGCCACGGAGGCAGCGGTGGCGGCGGCGGGGGCAACGGCCTTCTGCATCGGCTTCCACGACAGCGTGATGGCGCTCTTGTAGGACGGGGGGTTGTGGAAGAGGTCCTGCAGACATGGAACGCACGGGCACGGAGGGGGTGAGGGACGTACGAGGAGGCGAGCGGCAATTTCAACGGAGGACCGGCACACAAACCAAACGTGGCACGGCAGGAGGGGGTGGTGGGGGGGGGACGAGGTGGTAGCCCGACGGCTCGGTGGCTGACCTTGATGAGGATGTTGATGTTGTTCGTTATCTTTAGCGCCACCACCTTAATTTTGTTCTGCGGAAAAAAATTCAACGTCACGTTTTAGAGTCGATTCGTGCTTTCTACCCCAATGCACCACCAGCTCTCTCCTCACAATACAGCCAAATATACCACCCCATCGTGAATAAAAACAAGTTTTGATTGAATAAGGTATTGTTTCTCTCTGAATATTTCAGAGCAACGTCAATTATCATGAGCAATTTTCATTGCAATCCGTAATGGATTTTTGGGTTATGGCACAGTGTGGCCACATTTCCGTCGCAAGACCCTAACCCCGCCAACCGACAGAGTCGATCACTTTAAACGTTCTCGTGTGCAAGCGTGTAACATGCCAACTATTATAGGTTTGGCTCAACAATCAAGCGAGAATTTTTCAAATAACGGGGCAAGCCGAACATATGAATATGTGCAGGTGAGTGTTACAGTTGAATGTCAGAATCAAAATATGTATTTGCACTGCAGGAATCCGAGAAGCTATAAAGCTCTTTTTTTTCACAGGATGTCCAGTAGCATGTCGACAGGTGAACACAAAGACGACCGGCTTGGTTGGTCCGTGGAAGTAGCGATCGATAGGGTGGGTGACGAACAACACTCCCGGTCGCCTGCCTCCCCAGTACTGATGTTTGCACACTGGACCAGGTAACAACCGACACTTTAAACGCTCGTAACGCGTGACAATTAAATGCACTCAGCTGTGTCGGGTTCGTGGTTTATTTATGTTTCATTAGGGCCCAGATAAAAACCCCCTTGGACAATAAATGCTAATTTTCGATGAGGACCCGGTTACACAATGGAAATCTGGTTACTACTACAGCAACAAATAACACCACAAACAAAATAATACAAAAACTGTGGACACGGTCAAGGCTGTGTATTGATGTGGTAGAGGGTTTTTTACGAAAGAAATTTGGCCAGAACATAACGTTACCCCATCCCCAAAAGTCAAAATTACCAAGTGATAATCCTGAAGAGTAATAGGTCATTCGAGCAATTGGATAGCCCAGTCATGACGTCGCCCTGTGAGCTCAGAGCTGAAGGGACATACCTCCTGTGTCTTGAGAGTATCGCCCGTCTTGCCCTGCAGCGCAGACCTCAGCTGCTTAATGTAGACCTGGGAGCCTCGGGCAAAGTACTGCAACCTGCAGACACACAAAGACAAAGATCCCCCCCCCCGTATAGCCTTAAAAGACTGCTTGGGACATGTGCCGTTAGCGAGTAGCACCTATGAATGCCGGAACAGCTAACGAGGAGGTGGGTGGCTAGCACAACGCCCGGCCGCCTTTGTCTCCCGAGTGGCCATGTTTACACACCGCACCAGGTACTCATTTGAGGCCAAGTTTACCTCGAGGCAGCCCGGGACCAGTTCAGATAATCGTCACTGGTGTTGGCCATGAGCGGGAATAGAACTCTGGTCGCTGGGTTCATAGCGCAGCGTGCTCACCGCTGCACTCCCACTCCCCACAATATACTGCACATATACACTGGACACTACCGCTTCTACATACTGTACATTCTTAAAGGCAACAAGGCAAACACCGAAGAGTCAATTATTTAGAATTTACGCAAACGGCACGCAAATTATTTGCTAACATTACTATGAGGCCTCATAGCATGAAGGAAACTCTACCAACGCACTTCTCTCGCGTGGCTGATGTAGATGCAGAGCAACAACAACTATTTCACATTCAAGTGGTCAAGCCGGTCAAGCGCATAAAGAGCAGTGGAGTCCCTCATTATGGATTGGGCATTGCATTTTTAAATGTTGTATGGTCCTGTTCTGGATGACCAGTTGCACAATGGACAGTTTATAATTAACGATTCTGGAATCGGACTACATCACTCCCCTTAACCCATAACCAAGCCACACAACAGCAGCGGCGGCACGCTGCGGGCTGGCAATCGAGCGGGTGGTAACGGGAACACGCGTACGCACGACACGGCTCGCTCCACAGTAGCCGCCGTGGCGCTCCCCCTCCGACCCTTCCCCCCACCATACATACCGCAGCTTGAAGTCCTTGAGCCGCTCGGCGCTGCCGGCGTCGGTGAGGAACGCCGGCGTGCGGCGCGCCAGCTGGTGGAACGTGTGCATCAGGCACTCCACCATGCTGAATTGCAGCTTCGGCTCCTCAGAGGCCCCGGCTGCCGCCACTGCCACGGCTGCCACCGCTGCGCCCGCCGCGGGCGCCGGCGCTGCAGCCTCCGCCGCAGCCGCTGGCGCTGCAGTCGCCGCCGGGCCGTCGCCGTTCTCCGTCTCCTCCGGCGGCGGCGGCATGTACTCCTGTCGGCAACGAACAAGAGATACCCACCCAGCCAACGTTTGGAGGTTGTAGCTATACCAGAATTTCTGGGCAAGTGGCGTCACCGAGCGACTGAAGGCTGGCGTGGCGCACGCGGTTTGCGTTCGTCTTGCCAGTATGTATGTATGTGTGCTGAACCTCTTTCGCACCGTACGTAGGCAACCGTGCTAATCGGAAGTGCGGGGTGAAGGACAACAGAATAAAGGAAAAAAAATGTTGCCAGCAGAGGAGAATGAGCATCCCCTCCCACTGAGCGAGGGTGGATTGGGCAGCGGTGCCAAGGGGGGTACTGCGAGGAGTCGTCAGTGCGAGGCGGGCGAGGGATCTTACGAGGAGCTTGTTGAATATCTCCTTCACGTTGCTCTCCAGCTTATCGTTGTCGACGCCATAGAAGAGAGACATCTCAGCCAGCAGTTTCAAAACCTGCGCGGCGGGAGACACGCGGCAGCGTTCAACAGTTCAACTTCCACTCGCTCGATAATGAAATACATCCAGCGTACACCCACGTGTGTGTGTGTGTGTGGAGGGGGCTCGGTTTTTCTGATGGACTCCCCTTGAGCTTGAAGGTTTGTGCGCGTGTGGTGCTGGCCACCCGGGTTCAATTTACTCTTAAGGTCAATGCCAGTGATGATTATTCTGAGAAGGTCCAGGGCCTCCCCTAGTTCGACTCAGTCTCAAATGAGTACCTGGTGCGGTGTGTAAACGTCACCAATATGGAGACAAAGGAGGCCGGGCACGGTGCTGGCAATCCAACCCCCTCGTGTGCCGTTCCGGCCTTCATAGGTGCTCGCTAACAGCACTTGCTCCTACAGTCTGTTAAGGCTATAGCGGAGGAACTTTGTGTCTTCGTGGTGCTGGCAACACTACCATCTCGTGCACTGTCCCAGCCTTCATTGGTGCTCACTAACACTTCTTACCCCCCTCTATTTCGCTGGGGGGGGGGGGGGGTAGTGTAGTGGTTACCACACTGTGCTATGAACCTGGTGAGACAAAGGTGGCCAGGCATGGAATTGGCCACCCACCCCTTCGTGTGCCATGGCGGCATTAACAGGCGCTCGTCACTTCGAGCACTTGCACCCCCAAACAGTCTGTTTGAAGGCTACACGGGGTAGGATCTTCTCCTTTGTCAATCTTTGTTGCTGGACTCACCTCGAGTTGCGTGTTGCCACTTTCCTCTCCTGGCAGGAGGCTCAAGTTTGGGAGGACGCGCTGGCAGAAGTACGTGACGAACGGTGTGGAGTGCACGTTTTTCTGGTGAAAACAGAAGCGGAGGCAGCGGTGTTTGACAGGCGCGTAGGGTCTGCCGATAGATGGGGGGGGGGGGGGCGATGCTCCGCATTTGATTTACCCACCAAGTAACTCGAGTTACATTTTCAAATTTGCTAAATTTGGACCGTGACGCCGGGATGGACCACGCACAATCTCCGCTTATTATACCGATGCCATGGAATATTTATAGAACGTCCACCGTCCACTGCGAAGCAGTCGCCGCATATTTGTGGTTTACACATCCGCAGTATTAACCCTTTCCCATTCCGACGATATACGTGCACCGCATTAAAACGGAATCTGAACAAAAACTACGATAACTTTAATCGGCGCGTCTTCAGGTTGGAAGACGTACCGAGGCTCCCACAACACCATGCAGGAGGAGCGCGTGTGGCACAGTTTGGCGCCAGCTATCACAGAGTGCGGCCGTGTCGCTAAGCTTCTCTGCGGCAAGAAGAATGTCTTTAAAAACAGCGGCGCTATGGCTAGATAAAAATATTCAGCGGTGAACGGGACCCACCCTGCAACTTGCTGACGTCTCGGAATGGGAAAGGGTTAACCAGGGCAACCGACGGGCATGAACGGGGCAACCTCTGCAGCAAGCGGTTAAAGCTCGCGACCCCAAGGCAACGTGACCGCCACGCAGGCCGTCGTTTCACCACCCCTTGCTGTACCCCTGAAGTTTATTTAACGACTCGAGGAACGGACGATGAAATCCATTTTTATTTGGTCGCGAGGGAAGCGGCTGAGGAGGCATCGCGGACTCACGGAAAACAGCGGCAGCGCCTGTCTGGTGCACTGCAGAAGCCGATCTACGGCGTCCGGATCCGCCGGGTTGAACTCCTGCTCCAGGTCGGCCTGGTCAACCACCAGAGCCACCAGCTGCTGCCGCCCGCTCACGGACTGCAGCGACTTGAGGCCGGAGAGGAGACGCATGAAGGACATGAACTCCTCGCCCGTGACATCTTCAAGCACCTGCACGCACGTTCACACAGGGGGTCACCTGCTGCTGCTGCTGCCGGTTCTGCTACTAGTTTTGCTGCTGCACGCTGGGGGGGTTACTTGACCATACATACAGGTGCAGTACACCAACGGAATTTGCTGCACGATTAGCACGGTTGGCTACATACAGTGCGAAAGAGGTTGAACATATATACATAGCTGAGTGTCCTTTAACACCCTGTTATGCATGGCGATTACCCGTCCAAGCAATTATTCAAGCTCGGTCCTCTGCTAGGCTTCCGAGATGTGCCAAGATCAGGTGAATTCTGGGCGACTTCGTTCGCCGGGCTTACGACCGAAATGAAAGAGCTGACCTTCTTGCACTCCACCATGATGTACTCCTCCACCTCCTTGGTGAGCACCTCCTCGGGCTGGGTCTTGAGGCGCGTCGAGAGGAACTTGATAGCCCTCTCCCGCACCACGTCCTCTCCCTGCAGAATCTGTGTGAAGAGCCCTCCCAGCGTCCCTGTGCGTAGCAGCGGTAGCACGTGTAGCAGAGCTGTGAGTTTATCCGGCGATCGCCGTATCTCCAAGCACAGGGTGACCTCAAAAATACCAATTACCGGCAAGATGGAAGCCGTTAGACAGATGTTCTGGATCCATCAGAGTCCGAGCCAATGTCGCAAGACTTAAAAAAAACATTATTATTCCCAAGAGCTTACCACGGTGAAAGATGTTCAGACTTGAAACTAACGACACTTAAATCATGGGCGGGGTGATGGCCAGCACGAGTGGCCGTGGGCGGGAGGTGATGATGGGGTGGGGCCTACTCCGCGAATTACCCATTTGGAATATACACAGCAATCGCCACGCCCCGACTGAAAACACTTTTAAGGACCCACCTGAAAGAGTTATGAGTCCGTGAGGCTTCCGTGCGAAAAGAAACATAATAACTCTTTCGCCCACCCAAGTTCACTCCTTAGTGATAAATGAGTTTTTGTTTTGGTGGCCCCAGACCCAAAAGCTCTCCTTCACCACCCCACCTCCTAACATCTGAGAGGAGTTGGAGTTCGGAGTTAAAGAGTCAAGCATGGGTGGGTTGTCCCGTGATGTTAACTCGGTGCACCGAAAAGACCACGTTTAACCATTGCAGCTTGTACTGCTATTTCTATAGCTTGTTTAAAGTTACAACAAATATATAAATCAATATGAAGAGGTAAAAAAGCACGATTGAAACAACGAGCCGATTGTGAACCGCACAATCCAGTGCCACAGTAGTCAATGTAAAGTACAGTAAGAAACTGTGACCATCTGGTGCGTGACATTATTGCGCCGCGCTGGTAGGCAGCAAGCGCTAGCGTGCTGTCTGCGATTTGGAGAGTTTAGTTTCAGCTTCCCCCCACCCTAAAAAAGCCCATTATATTCAGAATATGTAAAATCCGCCAACATAGTTTGAGCGCACACTGTCCTGTGCGCTAACAACCAACACAAGAAACTTTAATGTATTTTTTTTTAAATCGCACTTCGCACTTACCATCCCAACGCATCGCAGTTTAGTTAAATTACGAGAGAGCGCGCGATACGTACCTTTGGCGTCAACCTTGAATATGCTCAGCAGAGCATTGTTCACCAGCGTGAATTCGGTCTGGTCGTCTACAAGGGAAGAGACGGGGACAACTTCAGTATGCATGGATTTTTCTCCGGTTTTTCCGCTCATTTAGAATCGTAGTGCGTTTAAAGTATTTAGCTCCTGCTATAAAATTCCACACGACAATAAGCCACTTCGTTGAGCTATCATTGGTGGCGAGGTCACTCCTGGAAGAGCTATATTGCTCAGTGGGCCTTACCTGGTCAAATAAAAAATTGTTTTACGTGCCCGCACACTTGCATGCACACAACGTCATCTAACGACGATTACGGGTGCATTCATTAAACACGTATAGTTGTTGCCTCGTTCGTAACGAAGTACGCGTTGTGGACCCGCAACAAATCTCACAATTCTATCAGGGGGTTCACTCGAACAGGTTAAATGACACTTCAAACCCGGCCTTTGAAAACGACGTGACAATGTAAACGCGCCATTGCCATGCACGTGCAAGTGTGTAATGGGCAGGTCTCCAAGTCAAATGCAAAATGAAATACGTTACACGCAGGTACATGTGCACCGTATAGGCTATACGGTACAGTATGGGGTACTGTATAGTTTCAGCGATGATTGGATATATTTGGCATCATGCACGATCGTTGTATGCAGGATTTATGAATGCAATCGCTGTATGAAGGTAGACATCAATACGAGATAGTATGTTTCTATGAATGTGTTATTAATGGGGTAGCATTAAAAGAATGGCTCATGGAATAACGAGGTAAAGGTGTAAATACTATCCATGTAGCGATTCAACTCATAGATTTGTCAATTAAAATCCATTCTTATAGTCACACTTAAGAGCGTCAAATCCCAGGGACTTTGTTTGGTATCCAGTGACTACGATAATTAATGTTCCTTTTCGGCAAATGGGACAAACGTAACTGCACAAAACAGATTGTACAAGGCAGACGATAGAAAATATTCTTATATCAAATCACAAGAATCCATCAGATGGTGGTGATCGGATCATTACATCGTTACATGAGTCATCAATAGGTGTCCAGTGTAGTATCCTCAAAATACCTGAATGGTTCAGGTATATCAACATTCTTACCAACACCCTCTCGCCCATTTACCACTTGTAATGTACAAAGGTTAAAAAAGTGTATAAAAGAATAAGAACCCACAGCTGCATCCCACTAAATCACAAGTTAATTTTGGAATATGAGACTCAATGCTTCGGTGTTTACTGCACGGAACAGTACAAGACTGGGACTGCATGGCACGTGCCATGGACAGCCAACAAGTCGGTATTAAATTTCGATTTAAAGCTTTCATGACTGCAGGGATTCATCTTCTTGATTCTTTTGGTGAAGTCACGTAGAAGGGAAATAATAAAAATTAAACATTATAAAATACAATTCTCACGACGTTTCGGCCACAACGCAAGCAGCCGTCCTCAGGTGAAGAACAGCGTCTTTCCAACAGCCCTGTTCTTCACCCAAGGACGGCTGCTTGGGTTGTGGCCGAAACGTCGTGACAATTGTATTTTATTATGTTTCATCTTTATTATTTTATTATTTCCCTTCTACGTGACTTTACCGAAAGAACCAAGAAGATTAAGTCGGTATTACTTTGCACGATGTTTGATTTTGAGCTTCAACAGTGCCAAACTTTTTTTTTATTTACCTAATTATTTTTTTAAACATTGTTATATGCAAGACTTGGTATATCTGCAACCCGTGTATGTGGGAAGACATAAATATTGATGTGATGAATTGTAATCATTCAGCGTTTCTCACCGGACTGCAGCAGCTGCGTGAGTACATCTGCTATCCTCGGCAGGTTCTCTCCCGTCGCAAACTGCGGCAGCTCCTTGATGGCCTGGCGGCGAATCTGAACGCACAGAGGAGAACTGAAACCGTTAGGTGTGAACTACTGGACATCTGTGGAAAAGAGCTTCATAACTCATTAGATTCCTCCAGGATACATATTGTGAATATGCTATACTGAACTATGGCAAAATATAAGTGCATTGCATGGTGGAAGATTTCAACGAGTAACATAATTATAATTAAACAGACAAGTGGTTGACCTGCTACATATAAACCTATCAACTGTCATTGCGCATATGGACCTTGTGAACAAATCATTTCCAACAGCATGTTTAAGCAACAATCTTTGGGCTGGTTTCGACGACTGAATCTCATTACCAGAACGCAACCTATTCCAAGTTTACGATTGACTGATGATCCAACACTTACCAGTGACAAGTCGCCTGATTACTCTTCTATTGCTACGACCTTAGTTCCTAGAAACTTGATTCATTGATACCCTTCACCCACGTTGAAGACTATAATTGAAAACTAATTCATTTAAAACTGCCTTTTTGTGTTTAGTTTGTCGTCCTTGCCCCGCACCTCTGATTAGCATAATTGGTTACTACGGGTAACACAAGTTGAACTTACATACTGCAGGACTAAACATGCATCTTCCTACGCACTGCTCCACTTTGTAATTCCCTCCCATCATCTATTTTTCAAAACTCTTTTTATCTTGATGAATTCCAGAAATGTGTTAACTCATATCTATTACAACTTTGATTTCGCTTTTCGTTGTTGGCCACACGACGTTATGGGGCCTTTGGGTTTGTACTCAACTATGTTAATATGTAAAAGGCCATCCAGGAGCTGGGACCCCCTTACTCGCATATTTCATGGGGGAAAAGGAAGGTCCACACTATAATAAACTTTTTATTTCACCCGGTAAGGCCCATTGAGCTATATAGCTCACTTTCAGAAGCAACCCGGTCACAAATAATAGCTCAACGAAGTGGCTTATCACGTGCACATTTAAAGCAACCAAATACTTTAAACGCATTTATTTAATCGTGGAGGGGAAAAAACCGGAGGACCCGGAGAAAAATCCACGCGACCACTGGGAGAACGTGCGTCAAGGGTCAGGATCGAACCCACGAGACCTCCTGCATACCAGGAGAGGTAGTTAACATCTCGCCACCACACAGCCTCACCGAGACGTCCTCGTCCTCGCACAGGTCGAGTTGTGCGTTGATGGCATTCTCGGCCAGGTCCGCGAAGTGCTTGAAGAACTTGGGAATGAACTGCGCCGCCAGCCGCTTCTCCTTGGGGCCACCCTTGACGCCATCCAGGATAGCCTGGTAAGCATCCTTGTGCTGTGGGGGAACACGTGGCGGCGTTAACATCATGCCGAGGCCACGATTCTCAACATCCGGCTGAGCAGAACGATGATGGGAGTAAACGGGGAAAGAGATTGGTGAGAGAAGCGAGCGAGAGAGCGAGGCGAGCACAAAGCAGACTGAGAGAGGAATGTTGGAGAGTGAGGCAGCCAGAGTGGGAAAAAAGAGGGAGCCAGGATAGAGCAGCGACAAGAGGGAACAGAGGAAAGACAACTAAGGAGAGAGATGGAGAAGCTAGAATCAGCGTATACAGAGGGGTGCGCATGTGGAAACACACATCTGGCGATCACCTGATGAAGCTAGTTGTAATTACTGGCGAAACGTCGTACTCAAGATTGTAAACGTTCGTGGCTTGGCTCTCCAACACACCGGTGTGCTGTACTAGTGACGAATTGGCACGTTCTGTTTACGTGATAAAATCGAATTGGCTGTGTCGGGTTTAATGACATTTATATTTACGCGATCTAACCCAAAACAACCTGTATTATGGATTATATTGGTTGCGAAAGCCTACGTGTTAAACTGATCAGAAAGGAGACAACGCGGGGTGAACGGACAGAGTTAATCCAGAGGGACGGTATATATACATCGAGTATGCAGGCGATGCAACTGCACTGGAGTCAGAGGGGCTAAGGACCATCAGCGAAGATGATGGCGGGGGGGGGGATAGAGATCCCCCAATTCATTCGTACACCAGTTGTGGCCCCCGCCAACCACTGGACTTACATAGTTGACCCATACATGCTTGTTTTACACATATACCTACCCAGTATCTGATGCTGCTTCTGCGTTGGCAGTGGTGCACGAGCACAAATGATAAAACCACAAAATTCGTCTGTAACACTCACTGCCTTAGTCTCCACAACTCTCGAGAAGTAGTGGTGCAAATGCGGTCATGCAGAACAGACCGTATTAAAACGTTTCACGACGCAATGCCCCCGATACACAAACGCGAATGAGACATCACACCACTCCTCTGGGT
Organism: Lampetra planeri; assembly: GCF_965212315.1. Classification (NCBI taxonomy): domain Eukaryota; kingdom Metazoa; phylum Chordata; class Hyperoartia; order Petromyzontiformes; family Petromyzontidae; genus Lampetra; species Lampetra planeri. The sequence continues at coordinate 14,303,169 of NC_136114.1, forward strand.
TTGACCACCTGAATGTGAAATCAGCCGTACGAAAGATGAAGTCTCCACAAAGCATGTACCACCTTACGTAGTTAAACAACAACAAAAAAACGAAACCCAGACTTTACATAGCAAATCCATTAAACGAACACAGAGCTGACGAAGACTCGAGCCAGTGGCGTGGCAAGGCGGTCCAAGTTGCAGGCCTCTCCCTTCGCATGGCGGATTTAGATGCGTAGCAACAACTACAACTCCACCGCCTGTATAGTGAGTGTCAGGGGACCTGCGAGTTTACAACGCGGGAAGGGGGGGGGGTCCCATTGCATGCAGAGCCACCGAACCACGACCCCACGCCAACACCACCACGCTACTGCTGCGCCACGGACACACGAGTCGAGTTTATTGTTGCGAGGAGACCTCGAAGCGGCGACACGAAAAACAGAGACGGTGGAAACTGAGGAGGCGAGGGGGGGGGGGAAGAGAGAGAAAAGGCGAGATACATGGGACGGTGAAAGAGAGGGTTAACTGAGAGATGTACGAGCGAGAGATTAAAATTCGGGACTAACCCTCCCGCCGTGCAATCGGCCACACAAACATGGCCACCGAGGCCTACATAACCTCCCCCCCCTCTCACTGCCAACCACCACCACGGCACCCCGCGCAGCCACCGCCGGGAGGTACCGCGAGGCGCCTCGCCGCCTCCACCGCCTTCGTTCGGCCACGCGGCAGCGCGTGCTCGGCTCACCTCGACCACCTTGTCCTTCGCGTCGGCCAAGATGCCGTAGTTCTTGTACATGTCCTCTATGCTCGCCATGGTCGCCTCCTCCTCCTCAAGTGCTCGCACGCCGTTATGCGAACTGCGCATGCGCGTGGGGGGGAGGGGCGAAGGAGGGGGGCGGGGCGGAGTATCCCGTTCCCACGATGCACCGCGGTCCGATTGCATTAACAAGAGGCTATTTTTTCTATAAAAGTCGCTCTTTTTTTTATTCCCTGCGAATTCGGAACACAACTCAACATTTAGCACATCGTCGGCTTTCGCGACCAATATCACCCATAATATGTTTTGTTTTGGTCGTTAAACCCGCAAATTCGTTACGAGTACAGCAACACCGGTGTGTTGGAGATTTAAAAAAATCCACAACATTGTAAATGCATTTTTAATACGTTGGTACGTTACGTCACGGAAGAAGTCTGTAAAAGGAGCCGCCTTGCTGCTCCAGAGCCCCCTCCCCCGCCGCCCCCACCCTTGGCCCCCGCCATCCTTGGCCCATTGTAATGCACGTGCGGCCATCTTAGGTGGGGGTGGAGAGCTGGACACGTGGGCGGTGCAGTGACGTTGGGAGAGAAGGCGGCCATGTTGGGTAGGGAAGAAGAAACCCACCACCGGCGGGGTTATCCATCTTACGTGAGGAAACAAACACAATCACCCAAATACGTTCGTCAATAACTACCGTTCGGTGGCATTCAAAGGCAAATATATAATAGGCGATGTTCCGTGCAAATAGGCCACAGAGGTGCATGTGGTGTGTTATGTGCTGTGAAGGGCTATCGCCCGAAACGTTGGTTAATATATATTTGTACACATGTATATATATTTTAAATTCGTCCTTTTGCACCACTGCCGAGGCAGCAGCATCGCCAAATACATTTAATTCGTCGTGGGAAATAGGAAACGTGGACTCGCGTCGTGACGTCATTTCCAAGGCGTCCATCTTGAATGGGGAGAGGAACTCTCGGGCGGCCATCTTACTCGGGGAGAAGGAAACTCGGACGCTTACGCAACGTGGTCACTCATACTAATATTTAACTACAGCATTAACTTTATTTTTTTTTACCAGGTAAGGCCCGCTGAGCTATATACCTTTAAAAAAAACGTATCCGGGTCTTCCGGCCTTACCCTCCATTTCGCTTATTTTGAGCAATCATTTGTGGCCAGGTTTTACCTGGTAAGACAAAACAAATCTTTAATATGTCTACTTTTTTCAGTCCTTTGTTTACCTATCGTATATTTTGCACTCGTATCGTGTTTCGTATTCGTATTGTTGTAACGTTCTGTGAAGAGCTTTATATCCACACTATACTTTTTTTGGGTTAGATCTCGCAAATGTCTCGTTAAACCTGCCACCAACCAATTCGCAAGGGGTTATCACGCATTTATATTGACACGATCTAACCCAAAAACCTCAAATCACGGATAATATCGCTAGCGATTGCCTTCGCGGTTTAAAAAATAACTAAAAGCGCTTTACAGCTCATCGGATTCTACCTTGCGCCTTTCACCCAATCACAAAGCTCTCAGCTTTGCGCACCACGTGACGCCCCTCCCGACCAATCGCGTGCCCCCCCTCTCCCCAGGTCACTCCCTCCAAGCTCGACTCGCAGTCTTCAGTCGCCGGGCAAACGGAGGAGCAGTCAACCTCCTCGCGATGCTCTCTCGCCTCTCTCTCCTCTCAGGTTGCCGCTTTTCGATCGCCTCACTGCTTCTCCCCTTCCCCTGGTTTCCCTCCCGGCCGCTCGGCCAGTCGTAGGGAGCTCCTCCCGCGCTCTGCCGCGGGTCGGGGCGATGGTTTCTTCCCCCTTGAACTGACACCGCGGTGCCCTTGACAGGCCTGGCCCGTCGGTGTAGGCCTCAGGCCTAGGGTGTTGCGGCGTTGCGCGGAACGGCGTCAATGTTTATCTGCGTAGAAGAGTACTTGTCGAGAGATGATCGACGGCGACTCGTCGTGGTTGTGGATGCACGTTATAGTTAAATGTGTTCGTGTGTGGTTTGTGCCTGCCGGGTTTAGCTGCAGTGCAGGGTCGTGGGAGGTTGGTGGATTGGGGAGGATTTCATCCAGCAGTTGATTGACCATGACCGCTGCCGATTACTATAATTATTTGTAATTACACCGTGCTTTGTCTAAGCTGCCCGACGCAAGTTACAATCTGTGTTAATGTAGTGAGGAAAATAAATGCTTTAAAGCTATGGCACGATTGACGTCACTGCATGTATGTGCTTGCTGATTGTATTGGGGCAACGCGTCCACACGTCTGTGCATGTGTACATGTTGTATGTAGTTCGTGTTGTATGTAGTTCGTGTGTGCTGCCAATTGGTGGTCTTCATAAGTCATTGGAAGAGTGTGGAGGTCATCTTCGGTGTTAGGAGATGGGCGTTTGACGCAAGGACAGCAATAGCACAACAATTCGAAATTTGTCAGCGTCTAAATACTATAGTATTATCGGGCTAGACTGTTAAGAGAGACGAGCATTAACAAAGAAACTATATGCTAAAGTTCTGTACTCGGAATTGTACTCAAAGGTGTATCCGAAGGATGCTAGTAATATCATGGAAGGGCTGGGTGAGCAATTTGGAAATTCTAAATGGAACGTGCCATTGAAGAAGGTGTATGAAGGATAGAAGGGTAAATGACTGGTAACTTGGAAAGAGTGTGTGAGTGGAAGGTATTAAATCAATTAAATATAATCATAAGTAACTTGGAGGTTCGGAATAAAATATTTGTAGAAAAGGTTGTACGTGAAATGGAAGAATACGAGGTTGTGATGAGTATGCGAAATATGCAGGGTGAACATGGGCAGATTACAGTCGGGCAAGAGAGTGGCACCCAGAAGTCTGTGACTAAAGGATGAGTGAGACGCTAAAGTCTGGTTGTGGTGATGAGCAGATACTTGAAGGACGTGTTTATTAAACAAGGGGAAGACCGAGATTAATATACGTTTTTTCTTGTATATATAATGGGACTAGATTTGTACTTGACCTTGCAAATCGTGTTATGACTTGGCCGTTGCCGTGGGATCTGAAAGAATGCAAGAGTGAGGGTTGATGGCATCACTGACATTGGCTGTCACTCATGACATTGACCTCTTGAATTTGAATAAAATGTGCATAGCTTCTGAACGCTTCGGAGACACCTGGTGACTTGGGGCTGGGGGGATGTCCCCTCCAACTCAGATCTGGTCGTCTCCTTTCTCCTGCTGAGTAAACCATTTAGTAGACAGTGTGATTGACCTGTTTTTTTCCTTTCTCATTGACAGCGGCTGTAAAGCCTGCTGCAGCTGCCAGGGTCTGGTAAGTTAAGAGCAAAATTTGTTGACCTATATGAAACAAACATAGAGTTGTCAAAATAATAATGACGAAGGGTTTGTTACATAAATGGAATATCCTTCCCAAAAATCGAATGCATTTTAAGGTGCTCAAAGAATTAATATCAATCTATTAATCGATTTGTATTGGCTAACCCTCTGTCCTATTGACATTCTGTTTTGAGTCTGAGGCTCTTTGGCACGTGCAAATATTTTTTTTACAACCAGTGGTTAGCTACTCAAACTTGACAGTGCTCATCTTCTGTTTAACATATTATCTGCTGCTTGAATGACTGCTTAACTGCCTCACTGACTTGCAACCTCAATACGTGCCTTACAGATTGCATGACCCACCGACTCATACCCTGACTCGCTGACTAACCTACTGGCTGCCCGACTACTTTAATAGCTGCGTGACCGAGTCACTAGCGGTCTCACTGTCTTGACTGCCTGCCTGTTTGACCGACTCGCTGGCGAACTGTTCGTCCTGCCCCTGCAGTGTGGTCGCTGTGCCCCGTAATCTGCTGCACACGAGCAGCCAGAGCCATGCTCCTGTGCCCCGGCTGCCTGAAACTGGCGGGAAGGTCCGCCATGGCTTCGTCCCAGAGGAGTTATTCCAGTTCCTCTACCCCAAGATCGGCGTCACAGGTGCGCGAGTGAATGAGAACACTGATCTTCAGTAACGAACTAAAGTACGTTTGGATGCTTTTGGAGAAAATAATCGTGCGTGTGAGAATCAATTGCTTTTTATACATGTTCTCATAAACCATGATCTTTCTGAATTAATAATGCTGGAAACTATGGCAGCCACTACTTACTTTCCTTAACAATCAAGATGATGTCTCTGGTTTGCGTTTGATCCACCTGTTCCTCTTCCCATCTCTCGGTGTAACTCAGGGCATGCACCTCCATCCTTTGTACCATACCCCTATTGTAAGCATAACAATGCATTGTAGTTGATGAATCACTGAATTTGCTACCCTTATGTGCAGTAGCTCGATTGAATTGACGACTCATAAGATTGACAGATGACAACAGTTTGTAGAGGTCTTCATCCAGACTGATCCTGCCTGATGATAATGAAGATAATTATTACAGTTGTGTGCTATATTAATTCAGCCTTTGCTGAAAAGCGTTGTCCTTTTCCCTTTAACCTGTGACCTCCTTGATCCTTGGACTGCCAGGTCCGTACACCTTGGGTCTCGGGCTGCTGACCTACCTGCTCTCCAAGGAGCTGTACATCATCAACCACGAGACCTTTGCCGGCCTCAGCATGGCGGCAATCCTCGTCTACATCGTCAAGAAATATGGGAAAGACGTTGCCGCCTACGCAGACAAACTGAATGACGTATGTTCTAGAATGCTTGAGCAAGCATTTATTTATTTAATATATACTCTTAGGTTTTTTCGGTAAAGTCATGTAGGTAAAAAATTAATAAGAAAAATAAATAATAAATAATAATAGAACAAATAATATAAATAAAATAATAAATAATGATAGAAACATTTATAGAAATAAAATAAAAAATCACGACGTTTCGGAGGCAACACAAGCTTCCGTCTTCAGGTGAAACCGTCACAGCACAATTGTTGTATCAACGTGATTGATTTTGCTGAAATAAAATTTATGTTTACATTTTTTTCCCTCACTCGAAGCTATTATTTTTTTACCTACGTGACTTTACCGAAAAAACCTAAGAGTATGAATCCTTGCAGTCACGAAAGCTTCAAATCTAGAATTATTTAATATATGTCTAAAAACAGACAAAGACCCCCCGTGTAGCCTTTAACAGACTTGTGGGGCAAGTGCTGTTAGCGAGCACCTACGAAGGCCAGAGCAGTACCCGAGGGGGTGGGTGGCCAGTGCCATGCCTGACCGTCTTTGTTTCCCCAGTAATGATGCTTACACATCGCACCAGGTGCTCATTTGAGATTTAGTTGTGCTAGGAGAGGTCCAGGACCAGTTCAGATCATCATCACTGGTGTTGGCCGTGAGTGGGAATCGAACTTGGATCGCCGGGTCCGCAGTGCGCTAACCGCTGCGCCATCACTCCCCACGTATAGACCACCATGAATGAGGGATTGTTGCAATAACAATTGTGTTTGGTGTAAATTCAAATAATATTCCCGAAGCGCTACATACATCCAATACACATGAGTGGCTGATGTAAATGATTAAGAGATCTAGGAAGTTGAACTTGACCACAAATATTGTGGTTTCTGCATATAACTTTTAAAATCTATTAGGGTCTACAATTGACGGGCAATACTTTTTAATTTGTTGAACCTAGACATGAATGTTTGAATCTGAAGGTTTTGAAGAGCGATGGATACAAATATGGCACCAATCACGTGTTGAATTAATATTTAGGTTTTACTTAACACCAGTGTTTTACTTTGATAAGGGTCTCATCGTCATGATTAATTTTAACGCGATTGATTTTGCTGAAATCAAATTCATGTTTAAATTTTTTTCCTCACGCGAAAATTTCGAGTTGGCTTTGTTTTCCAACAGCGATGCAAAACCAAAATTTAATTTGATAAGCAATAACAAATACTGTCAACAATTCACAGCCCGAAGCCATGGTCCATTCAGCTATCTGTTGCCACTGATGTTGCGACTGTGACCGGGAATCCAACGCAGATCGTATTCCAGTCGTTACTTTTATCCATCTGTGAGGTGACCCAGTGGCTCGTGAGATGCACGAGCATCGAGCTGGATTCATTGTGTAGTGTGATCACAGCTGTGCCACCCCTCTCCACACGTTTGACAACGCTATTCTCGGAAATAATCTGAAAACGGCACACCAATGCGGGGACACTTTAGACGCATCAAAATGTAACCTCGCCATCGTTACTTTTATCTTTACCTTACCAGCGAGTGTGGACGGATGTCATTTTTATATCCTCCCCCCCGGCAGGAATTGATCGAGAGCGTGAACTCGGTGAGGGATGTAACCATCAACAACCTGACGAAGGCCATCGAGAGCGAGAAGAAAGAGCAGTGGTGCGTGGAGGGTAGGAACATGCTCTTCGACGCCAAGAAGGTGGGTGGCCCCGTTGCCTTCTGTCGCGCGTGATGCGCCATCAAGGGGAGCTGCAAGATGTTACTTGTATCACCTGGTATACAGGCGGTCGTGGTTTCGATCTCGACCCTAACAAAGCCTGTATGTATGGAGTTTGCATGGATTTAGAAACGTTCATTTAGAGTGCCGAAAAATTTTCACGTGATAAGTCACTTCGTTGAGCTATTATTTGTGGCCGGGTTGCTTCTGAAAGAGAGCTATATAGCTCAGTGGGCCTTACCTGGTGAAATAAACAAAATTGTTACATTTTAGTTTGCCAGATGCGAGATCGTTCCACATCATCAGGGTTTTATTTCTGTGTTTCCCTCAATGTTCAACAGGTTGGCAGCCTGGCCTATGGATGGAGTAATGCGACGGTCACTTGACCGTTGTAATTTGTCCACTCGCTTGACGTCGCTTGCCACTCATCTGCAACGGAGCGCTAAAACATAATAACATTAAAAGTTGGATATAAGTTCAATCAGCGTGAAATACAATGCTGTTGTGTTGTTAGCTGCCTCTGCACCAAAGTGCCACGTGCCTTGCAGTCCGAGTTTAGTACTGTACAGTACTGCACGCATTGGATATTATTTTCCAGTATAGGCTTCTAATTTTTTGGTGGTTTCAGCCATGGTTTGTTTTACCTCTCTACATTACAATCTCTAAATGGGCTCAATTTGGTCTTCTTGAAAGTAAAGTGGTGTTTGTTAAGAAAACAGCTTTACCACAGCACCCCAGCCCTTGAATGAACCCCGTTATTTCCAGGACACGCCGTTCCACTAGGGTCACGCTACAGGGGTGTCGTCTGTTTAGGCTTTCGTGACCAATATTTTCCGTAATAAAGGTTTTTTGGTTATATCATGTTTCTATAAATGTGTCGTTAAACCGGCCACCACCCGACACAGCCAATTAGTAAGGTTTGTCACTTAAACAAAACGTTCCAATTAGTTACTAGATCAGCACATGGGTGTGTTGCAGAGTAAACCCACAACATTTAAAATTCGAGTACCGTGACTTTACACCGGTGTCGTCTGTTTGCCCGCTGGCTCGGAACAGAACAACGTGGCCCTGCTGCTGGAGACGAACATGCGCGAGCGCCTGCACCACGTGGTGAGGGAGGTGAAGAGACGCCTGGACTACCAGCTGGCGTTGCAGCACATGCAGCGACGCACCGAGCAAGAACACATGATCACCTGGGTGGAGCGCGGCGTCATGGGCAGCATCACGCCCCAGCAGGTGCCAGCCAGAGAGCGCCCCGACTATCACCCGAGCCGCTGCCGGGCATTTACTGCGTCGCGACGCCGGAAGTCTTTCTTTGCAATTTGCGCGATCGTAATAATAATGGTGCCGGAAAGATGTGGCACTACTTGAGCATGTTGGCACATCTTTCTGGCACCAAAGTGGAAACAAGTGACGAAATGTGCAGTGGACACCAACGGGCTATCTGGCCATGGATCGTGATGATGATCATCATATACAAGTGATATTTTTCTTTTTGTGCACAGGATAAGGAGACCATTGCTAAGTGCATCTCTGACCTCAAGGTTCTGTCCAAGACCGCACAGGCGCGAGCTTGAGCCACACGGCGCTACCCTAGTGGTGCCAAACCTCCCAATTCTCAACGCGGTTTCTGGAGTCCCCAATAGAAAAAAAAATTGTATTTCTCAGCAGTGTCTGCTCAATAAAAGCTATTAAACTCCTCCATCCCTGTGAGATGGTCTTTTGCTGGAGTGTGTGCGTTTGTACCCTGACTGGTACCAGAAGTGTAAAAATCGGCCTCTATGGAGGAGGCTCATAGAGGACGCTACTCGGCAGTTGGAGGCAATCGCCCTCCAACAACAAAGGAGTGCAGAGGAGCGACGCTCACAACAATAAGAGCAGTGCGGGTCGGCTAAAAGGTAGCAAGTTGGTGCAGTCGGGGGCACAGGTGGTGCATCTGCCAGTCATCTCAGTCGGTCAACACATGGCACCTGGATCTGTCCCGTAACCTGTCGGTGAACCTTTAACACTTCACGTGACCTTAAAGTGCACCTGGCCTGGCACTGAATCCTGGCTGACGTCACCGTCACTTTGCAGCGAGTATTGGGATGCTGATGTCGAACCCAAAGACATTGTCGAAGATCTGGTGAACTACTACGGCAGGGCTCTTCAATTACCGTAGTCAAGTCAACGTTATCTGGGGTAACGATAGTTGGCGGCAGGGGTGACCTAAATAAAATCAAAAGCACGACTAATGAAAACGTATATATGGTAGGCGACAATCTAATTTATAGAGCGCTTTCACCCAAAGATTAGTAAACGGTGAAAGAATGATTTAGATGGTAGGGGTGTGCTACACAGATTGGGGAATGAGCGACGGCGATAAGAGGGTGATGGGGAATCACAAAAGAGTATGGACAGGAAGGACTGGAGGGGCGACTGGAGGGAAAGAGAATGGGCAATAGAGAAAAGGTGGGAGATTAAGGAGTGAGAAGTCGGAAAAAATACGTAAAATGTTCCATCGATATTTTTTTATTGCTGATCGCTTTGCCGTCGTTTTTTGCGGCACAATGAGTCGATGCCTTTTGATAAATGAGCAGCAAATAAACCAGTGCGAGAATAAGGATATTTTGTTTTAGCGAACATTTTTAGTTCGCAATCTGGATAATCTGCCTACGGATAATTATTAATCAAAGAGTTCAACAGGTTTCCCAGCAGGCTCCACGAGCGGTCTGTTAGCGGGTCACGTGATTAACGTCAAAAGTATCGCGCGTTCAAATGTATGTTGAATTTCTTTCTCACCGTACGTAGCCAATCGCGCTCGTCGGAAGTGAGGAACAGCGCTAATCGGAGGTGTGGATTGGTGGTCGCGACTCGAATGGTGGAGAACGAACTGCAGGGAGTTTATCTGCAATCGATGGGCGCGTTTCCTTGTGCTTGGCAGGGCCCCTGGGGGCTCTCCATGCACCCTCTAGCCCAGTGATCTTCACTCATTTTCAGAAAGCGGGGGGGCGGCGGGGGGCACTTTAGGCGACACGACAGAGTGACGGCCGCCACACATTGGAAACCATTGGGTTTGACAGCAGCACGATGATATGGGGGGGAGGGGGGGGGTGTTGTCACGTGTTGTGTATTGTCGGCGGCCGTACTCAAGGCCACCAGGGAGGGACCGCCAGTGGCCCCGCTGGCCTTGCAATAGAGAAGAGGGCCCCAGGTCTCGACGGAGCTCCCTCTGGTGGACGGTGCTTCTGCCGGCAATGGGCCATCCAGCCAGGCAACGCAACAACAATAAACACACTCCCCCCCGCTCCCCGCCACATTCCGTCTGGACATCTGTGAAAACTATCGCAAGTCTGTGAAAAAGAGCTTCATAGCTCATCGGATTCCTCCAGTCGAAAGATTCTGATTCATTCAACGACAACCACCAATTCCCCAAACTTGCCCAACCACGCGGGCGGGGGAGGGGAGGGGGTGGGGCATAAACCAGAAGGGGCGGGGCTAAAATTAAAGAGGCGGGGCCTAACGAGCAAGTGGGCGGGTCATACAAAGTAGGCGGTCCCTTCGAAGTCAGCGGTGAGTGGAGGTGTGGCTGCAGTAGCGCGCTGTGATCGCCAGAGGGCGGCATGAGCACAACCATTCAGCTTCCCCGTGCATCTCGTGTTTTTTGTGGTCATAAACTATTAAACTTTACACTTATCTTTTATTTTATCAGGTAAGGCCCACTGAGCTATGTAGCCCATAATAGCTCTGGGTCCTCCGGTCTTTCCCTTCATAAAATAAAAAACCTGCGTTTAGAGTAGTTGACCGCTATACATTTTCACGTGACGATGATAAGCCACTTCGTTGAGCTGTAATTTGTGATAGCCTGCTCGCTTCTGAAAATGAGCAACGTCGCTCAGTGGGCCTCACCTGGTCAAATAGAATTTAGTTTTATGGAAACGTGAATTCAAACCCAGGCTCTCAACGCTTGCCGACTTAGCGCTCTCATCCCAGAGCCACGCGCCCCCCTCCCGTAACGCGAATTTCTAAATTCGGTTAAATGTTTCGCTCGGGTCGACCGCGCGCTTCACCATAATGAGCCACTGCAACTCGGTCCGAGAGTTCCTTGCGGTGTCCCAAACGTTCGCGCTGACCTCTGAACCCATCCGCGTGCGGCTGTTCCTCTTGTTCACGCTGCACTAGGAAACCTTTGCCCCCCCCCCAAAAAAAAAAATGCCACCCACGAGTGTGTGTGGGCTCGGGAAAGAAGTGGTGCATTGTTTTGGAAGCAATGTCTCCTTCCTAATTAGCTGTAGACATTAAATATCTGCCTGCCTAATGATAATTACGACCAGATGGGACGGCAGAGTTTTGAATCTGCTCCTGATAGCTCGCCCCCGTGACTAGTGAACGCACGGTGATCTCAAGCAATCGTTAAAGTCACTTTAACACGTAGCAGGCGACCAATATCATCCATAAAAGAGGTTGTTTGGGTTAGATCGCATACGTTTCAATGTGTCGTTAAACCCGCCACCACCAACCAATTAGCAAGGCTTGTCACGTAAACAGAACATGCCAATTCGTTACGAACTTCTTAGACTTTGGTACGGCTGCTGATGTAGACGTAGAGCAACAACTACAATTTCACATTCAGGTGGTCAAGCCAGATCGCCGCGCCAGGGACAGTGGAGTCGTGTATTGCTGCGATTTCTCCTTCGTATTTGTGGATCGGGCATCGTGCGCATTTTATCACGTGAGCATGTGCACATTTTAATCGGTAATGGGAGAAAAAAACGCATTCTTACGGCACAATTCCTCCACTTAAACACAGGGAGAAGAGCACATATTAGAGAGCGTGCACACCTTGATGAACATCATATTGACTGTGAAGGAAACTAAGTGGGCTTGTACAGGACACGTGTCATGAAGGGATGGTGGCCAATGATGAAGAATGGTGGTGACGGAGCAGCAACCAGAGCACGGACCACATTCAAGTGTACGACGTCAACCGGGGCAGATGGAGCGATCAATTCAGCTCGTGTGCAAGTGCTACATGGAAGGTTGCATCGCAGACCTGCTAGATGGCAATGGCTTTGAGAAGCCTTCATCCAGCAGTAGATTAACCATGGCTGATATAAAAAAAAGTGGACTTGGGCAGGACATGACGATGATGATGATCCCTGCAAAGCATCAACACATCTCAAGATTCGAGGGATAAACACCCTTTACCCAGAAGAGTCTCAAGACATTTTCAGGAGGGTCCTGTATTTTGCATGTTTGTCCAATTCCATTCGTGAGTGTTGGGGAGGGGGGGGGCTTCACGTGGGGGAGGGTAGGGGAGGAACATGAGAACCCGGAGGAAACCCTACACGCGTACGAGATGATAACGCTAAAGGGCTCCACACAGATAACATTCAAGAATCCTCGCTGAACTTACTGTTGCTATGGGGCCACCTCTCAGCCTAAGCCGACAGCACCAGCAGCCATCGCAAACAATCGCCGAGCCAAAAAAACAATACCAGGTTTAAAGCCTGCTTAGCTTGCTAGGTTTGATCTGGCGCATCCAGGACGATCGAGGTTGTGGGTAACTCGTTGTTGCCGTCTGGTGCGTGTGCGTGCGTGATTCATGCGTCAAAGAATGAGGGCATCTTATCGGGCGATTTATTTTCAATAAACGCAGGTAGAGATTTCGCCTTCGAGAAATTCCAATCCATAGCTCGAGGTGAGCCATACAATAAGACCCAAGAAAACCTTAACCTGTACCACATTTATTTTTCACCCGTCCTTTGGGCGGTGTTGCTGTTTGAGTTTGGAACAAGAGAATAAAATCCTCACCCGGCCTGCACATTCAAAGTGTCATCACACATCAAAACCTCAAAGGGGTGTGTGGGGTTATTTTGTGTTCGCGTGGGTCCGGTAGCCAAGATGAATGAGAAAATGCCGATGCCCGACTCACAACTGCACTTTATTTCCTCCTCTAAAAATGAAAAAAAAAATGCAATAACGCAGCGAAATTCTCCCAGGTCCGTACTGCAAACGTGCTGAGCGGACGCATCCATGGGTATGATGCGGCCCACGACATCATTTCACACTGCCCACGACTTCATTTCACACTGCCCACTACTTCATTTCACACTGCCCACTACTTCATTTCACACTGCCCACGACTTCATTTCACACTGCCCACTACTTCATTTCACACTGCCCACTACTTCATTTCACACTGCCCACGACTTCCTTTCACACGGCCAACTGCTGCGTGCATTATCACAAAGACAAAGATCCCCTGTATAGCCTGAAGAGACTATTGAGGCAAGCCCTGTTAGCGAGCACCTATGAATGCTACCACGGCACACGAGAGCTGATTGGCCAGCACCATGTGCAGGCGCCTTTGGCTCCCTAGTGGTGACGCTTATACACCGCAACAGCTACTTATTTGAGGCTGGGGCGACCTACGGGAGGCCCAGGACCCATTCAGATTATCGTCACTGGTGTTGTTCGCCAAGTGGCGGTGATGTCACCACCGCGTTTGTGCCAGGCTCTGTGCACTTTAAGGCTACGTGAAGTGTCGAACGCCCGCTGGCAGCAAGTCACAGGACAGACCCAGGTGCCATGGGTTGACTGACTGAAATGACTGGCCGATGCACCCCTATTATACCAACTCGCTGCGTTTTATCCGTCCGGTGCTCCGCTCGTTGTTGTGAGCGTCGCTCCGTTCCGTCGTCGTTGCTGGAGGGCGACTGCCTCCGACTGCCCAGTAGCAGCAGCGTCCTTCACAGCGTGCTGTGTAGACACACGCAGTGGGTGTCTGTGACAGGGCTCGCTGATCGCGATGATGCGCGTTGGGTCCGGTTCTCATCTCAAGGGCCACGTGGCGTTTAGCGAAGCGCACGACCGCGCGACGTGACCCAACCAGGGGAAGATGATAAACCCCTTTGAGAAAAAAATGTCTTTCTCTCCCATCTCTTAAATTCGCAAAGCTCTAAACCTACAAGGGTTGAGTGCGCCACGGTGACAGGATGTGTACAGGTCGTGGGTTCGATCCCGACTCTTACGCCTGCTGTATATTTGAAGTTTGCGTGTTTCTCTCTCCCCGTGGTCGCGTGGATTTTTCCTCTGGGTCCTCAAATTTTTCCCTCCACATTTAGAAACGCGCGTTTAGAATATTTGGCTGCTATACATTCCACATGATGATAAGACAACCACATTGAGCTATCAGTTGCGGCCAAGTCGCTTCGGAAAAGGAGTTACACAGCTCAGTGGGCCTTACCTGGTAAAATAAAAAAATAAAAGTTAATATTTTGTATAGTGTTCTGAACACATCCACACCCCCTACAACTACAGGCGAGAAAAGACCAAAAGCGTCTGATTTGACAAGACAATAATTGTTGGAGCTAAGTGGATTGTTAACATCGCCGGGAGTGTGACAGATGTTGACCCAATTGATAGATCGTGGTTTGACGATGATTAATAAGCATACATCTGCAGTAAGAATAACAAATGATCACTGATTCACTCCAAAGACAAAGCTCTCCCGTATAGCCTTGATATACTGTTGGGGCAAGTGCTGTTAGGGAGCAGCACCTACGAAGGCCGGCACGGCACACGAGGGGGTGAGTGGCCAGCACCACACCCGGCCGCCTTTGTCTCCCCCTGGTGGCGATGTTTACACACCGCACTAGGTACTCGAGTCGACCTCGGGGAGGCCCGGGACCGGTTCAGATAATCGTCGCCGATGTTGGCCGTGGGCGGGATTTGAACTCGGGGGGCCGGGTTCGTAGCGCAGCGCGCTAACCGCTGCGCCACCGCTCCCCAGGTGACACCCATCCACCCCACTCAGCCGCCACACAGCAAAGGGGCCGTCCATAAATGACGCCACGCACCTGGGGGGGGGGGGGGGGGGTCAGACATTTGTGACGATGTGTGACGAGGAGAGGGGGTTTGAGAAATGCGACGTCACATCAAAATGCGCAACTTTAAATAAATATAGACAACACGTTCTACTTAATTAAATTGACTTTTTAATAAATATTTATCCTACAACATCAGGGTGCAGCGCCACATTAAATACGCACTACAACGACAACAGTTTAAAGCCATTTGAAGCATGTTTTTTTGTTGGGGGGGGGGCAGAGATTTGTGACGTCATATTTGAAGGGGGGGGTCTGACTTTTTGTGACCCCGTGTGACGAGGGTGGGGGTCAAAAATCGTCCAAAACCGCGTGACGTCATTTATGGACGGCCCCAAAGGCAGCAACGCTTCTCTCTCTCTGCTTCTTCCTTCGCTCGCACTGCTCCACCATGGAAACGACGTCGTCTCTTTACCCCCCATAGCTCAACGCAAGAAACGATGGTGCCGTTTGTTGCTGCCCGTCTGACGTTGACGTGCCTGCAACCCAACCGGTGTTTATATATTTAAATAAAAACGGCACCCACGTGACCGGGCGCGTGGCCACCTCAAATGATGCCCCTCCCCCCCTTCCCCACCTGGGGTCCCGCCCCCAAACCCCCAGAGCCGGAACTACCTTCACCCCCCCCACCACCCCCCGCGCTCCGCCCCGCCCCGCCGCGCCCCCCTCCCCTCACTCATCTCCACGCGAATCCCTCCACCTCTAAAGTAACGCGGCCGAGGAAGGGCTGTGCCGCGGCTCATACGGCAACGGCAAAAGAAGTACCGCGGGGGGTGTGAAAGTAGCGCGGGTCGCGCTGGGTTCAACTTCGCTCCGCGTCCGATACATTTTTTGTATCCCCACCCACCTCCTCCTCTTTCGACGACGACGTATAAGAAGAAATTAGTGGCTTTTTTTTGTGTCGCTACCAAATTTTCCTTTCCTCGATCCAAAGGGGAATGCTGATCGCGGCGGCGCGGGCTGCGTGCTGATCGGAGCCCACGATGTGGCCGCTTCTGCGACTCCTGCTGCTGCTGCTGGTGGCGGCGACTCCGTTCGCCGAGCTGGCGGGAGGTACGGCCCCCCCCACCACCCATCACCCCACCCCACCTTAGGGCCGCACCAGGCGGCAGGGCTACCAGGCAAGACCGAGGCTTCGGATCGTAGGCCCTGCGAGGTCGCCGCGCGCGCTTCTGAAATTGTGTTTCAGCCGTGGATTGTTTGGGATTATCTTCTTATATTGTTGTTGTTGTGGTGGTGAGTGGTTGGTTTTAGTTGTGTGGGTTTTGGTAGTGTTATCGATTGGCATTGGATGTCGGTGTTGGCTCTGGACGTAGTGTTGGTAATGTCTTTAATTAAGTCTCTCTTCGCCGTTTCTCGTTCAATTATCGTTGTTTTAGTGTTGTTATTTTCACCGTCTGATGTTATCTCGACGTGTCGTGTTTGACATTGTTGTGGGAGTGTTGGTAGTGTGTGTAGATATCCCGTGTGTGTCTATTGTTGTGCCAATGGTTGTGTGCTGGTTGTGTGGAGGTGACGTCTCTTCTGTTTCTTGTGGCGAATACTCGACCGTAAATGTTTATCTTTTAAAAGTGTTCGTATTTGTTCGTGTGTGAATTAGTAATCTTATTTACCGTGATTGATGTCCTCTTAGTGAGATCGTAGGCAGTCCTTTTAGTCTTCGACTTTTCTCCGACAGTATCCAAAAGTGGTTTTGTTTCTCGCGTTAATGATCATTTTTACGCGTTCATAAACGATCCATCCCAGCGTAATGTACACACACACAGTGAGAGAGAGACAACCCTTTGTCAGATGCCCCACACGGAGTGCATAAGTCGTAGTAACTTCAACACGCTGGCTGGCAAGTTGTTGGTGAAGGGGACGAGGAGAGTTTCAGGACCACTTCAGATGGTCACTTGCTGTTAGCCGTGGCCCGGAGTCGAACCCGGGTGAACAAGGTTCGTAATCCCTACAACAACGTGGTGGGTATCTTCTAGCTTGTACACACAGCACCCACGGTGTATGGCCCTCTATTATAACTGGTTAATTTTGTTTTGGTGATAACTCTTGAGTGTTTTTGTTGTCTTAGTGTTACCGTTAAGTCTTTTTTTGTGTTGAGGTCTTAGATTTGTTTTGGTCGTTTGTGACTGTTTGATATTTGCTAGTGGATGTTAGTTACTTCATCATCATAAGTTATGACCTGTCCACTGCTGGATGTATGCTTGTTGAATTTCTTTCGTGCCATACGTTGATAACCGTGCTAATGAGAGGTGCGGGTAAAAGACGACGAACCAACACAACCAAGCAGTTGTGAAGAAATGAGTTTGCAATATAGATTTAAACGTGCTCCAAGTGGCCTCATAAGGCCTCCCTCCTGAAGTTGTAGCCATCTCTCACGTTGCAAAACAATCCATCAGGGCGCCACCGTGGCGAGATGTTAACTACCTCGCCTGGTACACAGGAGGTCGTGGATTCGATCCCCGACCCTGACGATGCCTGCTGTATGTTCGGAGTTTGCGTGTCTCTCTCCCCGTGGTCGTGTAGATTTTAGTCCTCACGGTTTTCCCCTCCACATTTATAATCAACAACACGCGTTCAGAGTATTCGGCCGCTCGACTTTTCCACGCGATGAACCACTAAATAGAGCTATCAGGTCGCTTCTGAATAAGAGCTGCATAGATTTGTGGGCCTTAAACCTGGTGAATATTTCGTTTGATAGTTGATGTAGCTACCAGCCACACGAGCCGACTGTAATCGCTCTCTCTCTATTCAACTCGGACATCGGTCACCACCATCAACTTCAAGCGACGTGTCCTGCCTCCAGCCCACTGAACGTGATGTCATTAACCTGCTGCCCATGTTCCCCAGTCCACGTGTTTCTCCTTCTGTCTGGCAGTGTCTTGTAATTTGAAGAATGCACGTTTGACATTTGCCGTTTGGTTTAGTTATGGGTTGTGTGTTGCAAGTGCCCTATTTGTGTGTCTGTGTATGTGTGTGTGAGTGTTGTCTATCTGTGTATTGTCTGTGTGCGTGTGTCCGTGCCTGTGTGTTTATTGTGTATGTGTGTCTGTGAAGTATGGGTTGTGTGTTGCAAGTGCCCTATTTGTGAGTGTGTGTACCTATTGCGTGTCTGCGTGTGTGAGTGTCTATCTGTGTATTGTCTGTATCCGTGTGGCCGTGTGTCTATTGTGTGTTTGTGTGTGTGTGTCTGTGTGAGTGGGTTGTGTGGTACAAGTGCCCTATTTGTGTGTGTGTACCTGTTGCGTGTTTGTATGTGTGGGTGTCTATCTGTGTATAGTCTGTGTCTATTGTGTGTTTGTGTGTCTGTGTATGGGTCGTGTGTAGCAAGTGCCCTATTTGCGTGTTTGATATTGGTTGTGGAATTTGTTCATCTCTTAATCTGTTTATTTCGTGTTGCTGGTATCTGTAATATTTGTGACTTAATGATTGTTTATATTGTCTTACGGTTTGCAACGTATGTCGCGAAAGAAGTTCAACATACATACTAACGTTTTAGAGTGGTGCCAACATTTTTTTTGTTGTACTCTACTTCTATGCTCTATTATTCTCTGATAATTATCAATGCTGCCACATATGTGCTTCCCATCGTCACCAACACGCATTTATCGGCGTGGTGAAGTATGGTCAACGAACCCCTGATATATCGCATGCCATGGAGAACGTGTCCGATGATTCGTGGGTGGGTGTTGTCTCAAGCCACACCTTTATAGTATCACTATTGTTGTTGCAGAATTGTATCGGTGTGCAACAATTTACAATGTGGGTATATATATAGCGTCTAAGTGCCACCGCATTGTGAGCAGTTTCTGTTGTTCAGAGGTGTGCAGTCGGTGTGATATTTGTCCGCTTACTTTTCTTGTTGTTTGTGTCTCATCTGCGTTGTTTATTGTTAACGATTGCACTGCAATACCTAGCAGCAGTGTGGTGATTAGATATTGTTTTGTGGTTTGTTGTCATTACTGTGATGGCATTTTATGTTGTGTTTTTTACACTCCATCTTGCCGCTTCTCTTGTCATGTGTACGTTATTGTTGTTGCTCGAGTATATCATCTAATGTTGGCAATATGATTGCGTAGTTTTAACAGCCCCTTCGTCAATTAATTTCTGAAGAAATACTATTTTTGTCTGCCGTGTGTGTGATGGGCATTCCCCGGACTAAAAGTTTCCATTTGTGTCTCGGGAAGCCAATTCCACCCCCCTCCACCACCCCACCCCCATTCGTCCATCTGCCCAGTGAATAATTAAGAGACCCAGCTGAACCCCTAACCCCTGGCCTCTCCTCCTCCCCCCGCACCCAGTCGCTTTCGTCTGCCTCGTCTGCCCTGTGTGCGAATAACCGAAGACAGTGGCCAGCCTTGGCGTCTTGTACCAACGAGGAGCTGTGGTAAAACGCAAGAGAGCGTCTGGGCTGTCGGTAATTAGAACGTAAACGAGACGATTCTTTGTTATACCAAGTAAAGCCCACTGAGCTATTAACTTCTTTTTCAGAAGCGACCTGGCCACAAATGACAGCTCAACGAAGTGGCTTATCGCGTGGAAATTTCTAGCAGCCAAATACTCTGAACGCATGTTTCTGAATGTGGAGGGAAAAAGCGGAGGACCCGGAGAAAAATCCACGGGGAGAGAGAGATATACACACTCCAGATATACAGGCGTCAGCGTCGGGGTCGCCATCGCGGCCGTGTTGTTGTAGCAGCTTAAGGGCCCCTTACCCTCCCATCTGTACCCTCTCTCATTACCCCCTCGGCCACCCAAAAACAACAGCAGCAGCAGCAGCACCCACCCAGGGGCTGCTCGGGCCTGGCTCGGGGTCCCCTCCTTTGGCCATGCTGACTTGGGTTGGGACGGCCGACCTGGGCTGCCATGGCTTTGCGTATTGTGTTCGGGCACCACGTAAATCGCCGTTGTATCGTCGGTCCGTCAGCTCACGCATGTACTTGCGCCCGCGTGCGTGCGTGCGTGCGTGAGCGCGCGCGCACGCGGGTGAATGTGCGCTTTGTGATTGTTTTGAGAAACCATTGCTGACTGGCCTCATAACGCCGCCACCACCAACCACCCCGTCCCTCCCTCCCTGGTAATCCCTGCCTAAGACCCCCCACACCGCAGGACCCCTGATTGTTTCCGTAATTTCAGCCCCACTTGCGCTGTGTTTATATTCATAGAGAATATAATAAATGAGACGCACATAGCGAGAGGGGGAGGGAGGGTAGGCGGGCGGGCTGGAAGGGAAGGAGTTGGAGAGAAATCGGCCCACCGCTTCCTTCCATCTTCGCCGCAGTAGCCTTATCTGGGCGAGTGGCGGTCAGCCGCAGCAGATGTTCGCCTTTCCCCCCCCGACGTCACGGCGCTGTGAATAGCGATCATTCTTGCTGCGTGGGCCCTTGTCGAGTGGAGCCGTGGTGGGGAGTCCCGACGCGCTCTCATCAGTGCCAGCGTGCAGCAGAGGCCCACGCTCAACCACTGTGGCGATTCACTCACCGGAATCGAGTTGTACGCTCACGCGTGTTGTTGGTGAGGATTGGTCGGGATTCGTGCGAGTTACTAGCAAACTAAACTATGAGCTGTTGTTTTTTCACTCGGTAAGGCCCACTAAGTTATCTAGTTATTTTTTTCAGAAGTGACCTGGCCTGAAATGATGGCTTCATGAAGTGGCTTATCACGTTTAAATGTATAGCAGCCAAATACTCTTAAACGCATGATTATAAATGTGGAGGGAAAAAAGCGGAGGACCCGGAGAAAAATCCACGCGACCACTGGGAGAGAGACATGCAAACTCCAAATATACAGCAGGTGTCAGTCAGGATCGAAACCATGACCTCCATAACATCTCGCCACTGTGGCGCCTCTCGTGAATTGTAAACTAACCAACATCATCGCTCCAGAAGTTGCTTGTGAAACTTGTGCTGTTCGCATGGCTCATGTTTTTGAGATTATTATACGGTTAACACTTCCCGATTATGGCAGTGTCCATCACTGGAGGGCGGGGGAGCGTCATCTAAACTGGTCCTTGGCCATCCTCTTCAACTTGAATTGGACCAGCGTGGTACGCTTATGCCACGCTGCAAGTGGAGTCTTGTATACTCGCCAGCATGTTTACTCGCGTAGGAATGAGTTTAGAGTGGGGGACATAGTCAAAGGTTAGGGTCGGGCGTCATGTAACGTCCCGAACAAAGTTGCAATCCAGTCGGAGCAGCGTGGTTGGTGTAAGTTTCTGAGAAATTGGGATAAATGCAAATTCATTCTTACCCTATTGTCCTTCCCCACCCCCTGAAAGAAGTTTAACATACATCAGATCGGTTTGCATGAACCGAAAATGTCTAGCCTTAAAATTCACTCCATTCCCAATAGTCGCATACATGGCGAGTCTTACCATTAAGAATTCCTCATCGTCATATAGCTTTCAGACCGTGCAACATATAACGACGCAATGCCTCGATCCACGAATACGAAGGAGACATCACGGCGACGATACACTACCCCGCTGCTCCTGACGCGGTTATCTGAGCTTGACCACCCAAATTGTGAAATTGTCAGTTGTAGCTCTGCATCTACATCGGGCGTACAAAAGAAAGACCAAAAAAACATTTAAAAAAATGTGTAAGCAGCTGAATGGATCGGTGCTTCTCGGTGTCTCTTTAACATTGAATCGTTCTTCTTGGCATTTTCACCACCATCATTCAAAATGTTCCTTTAAAAAAAATTGCCGCCTGGCGTTTCTCATGGTTGTTAACCCCCCCCCACCCACCTTCGTTTTATCGCGGTATTTAGAGGCAATCCTCGACGCCCACGTCACAATGAACCGCCGAAACAACTTAACTCCCGTGGCCATTACACCTAAGCCTGGAGCCAAACCAATAAAAGCTTGCCACCTTCCTCATTAACAATGCTCTATAAATAACCCCAAAAAATAAATTCGAGCTGTTAGCCAGCGGTGGTGCTTGTGAGATGTCCGCTAACTTATGGTTGCAGATCTCTCCTTTGAAATAATAATTTAATATGTTGACTTGAAGCTTTCGTGACTGCAGGAATTCATATTCTTGGGTCTTTTGGTAAAGTCACGTAGATGGGTTCGAAGAAAATTACAAAAAACTACGATGTTTCGATCGCAACACAAGCGGTCATCTTCAGGAGAACCTATCTACGTGACTTTACCGAAAGACCCAAGAATGATAATAATTTTACATGATTTACAGCCGGTTATCAACCTATTGCTTTGTAAACATCTGTTTAAACTGAACTATTTTATATTTTACCAGGTAAGGCCCACTGAGCTATAGCTCTTTTTTAGAAGCGACCTGGCCAACAAATGATAGCTCAACGAAGTGGCTTATCATCACGTGGAAATGTATAGCAGCCAAATACTCTAAACGCACGTTGATCCAAAATGTGGAGGGAAGAACTGGGGAGAGAGAGAGACATGCAACGTCAAAATATACAGCAGGTGTCAGGCTCGGGATTGAACCCACAACCTCCTGTATGCTAGGCAAGGTAGTTAACATCTTGCCACTATGGCGCCCACCCATGCCACGTCGGCCGTGTTTGACGATACTTCACCACGCGTGTCAATCAATGCGGGTTGGTGAAGGTAGTGGGAGGTGTTGGGGGGGGGTAGGACCGGTTCGGATCACTGGTCACAAACGTTAGCCCTGACTGGGAATCAAACTCAGCCCACCGGTTTCATAGTGCAATGTGCTACCCACTGCAACACCCCTGTCTGCCCCCCCCCCCCCCGTCTTTACAATGCAGTGCCTTAAACAGTAGTGGTGATTCTAGTGGTGTTGATACGGGTCTTGGTGATGGTTGTGTTGGTGGTTTATGGCGATGGTAATGATGGTGATTATGGTCCTGATGGTGGCGATTGTGGTGGCGATGTTGGTTTTCTGATGGTGATTGATAGTGCAGAGGGCAGAAAGATTAACTCAATTATACTTGTAAACCACAATCTGCAGCTCATCGCATTGAAAACACTGTGAATCTAAACAGAGCGGACACAGCAGGCACTATTAAATTGACAGACCGCTATCCGTCGGCAAATGCGAGGCGGCCAAACAAACCCTCTCACCATCTCGCACGTCATCATATGGCCATCCACATTCGTCTCCGAAGAAGCTGCCAGCACGCGGTGCAAAACGTCGGACATGGTACCGAACAACATGCGTTGCACAACCCGAAAACGCATCGGAGAGCTGCGCCCGTTTGTTGTGGCTGTTCCACGCTCGCTCGCTCGCGCGCGGGAGCAATCGGCGATCTTTTCTGGACGCCCTTGTCTCTCGCTCCCCCGGTTATCTCGGGCCCCGTTCGCCGGCTTACGTAACGCGGCGGTGGTGGTGGTGAGCGTGTGTGTGTGTGCGGTGAGTCGTAGTGTAGCGGTTAGCGCGCTGCGCTATTAACCTGGCGACCCGGGTGGTGTTGGCCACTCACCCCCTCGTGTGCCGTGCCGGCCTTCATAGGTGCTCGCTAACAGCACTTGCCCCCACAGTCTATTAAGGCTATGCGGGGGATCTTTGTCTTGTTTGTGTGCGGTGACCGGTCGCGCAATGGTTAGCGTGCTGCGTTACGAACCCACCGACCAGAGTTCGATTCCCGCTTGTGGCCAACACCAGCGACGATTATATCTAGACTGGTTCTGGGCCTCCCCTAGGTTAATTCGCCCTAAAATCAGTACCTGGTGTGGTGTGTAAACATCGCCACAAGGGAGACAAAGGTGGCCAGGCATGATGCTGGCCACCCGTCCCCTCGTGCGCCGTGCTGACCTTCATAGTTGCTCGCCAACAGCACTGTTAAGACTATACGGGGGACCTTTGTCTTTGTGCGTGGTGCCGTGAACGGTGGGTGGTGGCGGCGGTGGTTTTGTAAGGTGCCGACCAACCACAGCTGCTTTCTCTCTCACCATGTGGTCCGCGCCACGCACGCGCGCGCACACACACACGTACGCACACGTTGGCCTTTTGTCTGCCACACTCACCGCAGCACACTACCTGCACTTTGAAGCCCTCTCTCGGTGTTGGTGGGGGGGTTGGGGGTGCTAAAAAAAACATTGCTGCATCAACATAGTGGTGTTTGAGCCTTCAGTTTTTAATGGTCGCAATGTGATTGTAGTATTGCTTATTTAAACTGGTTTCGAACTCATACCGCGAAATGTACACTCAATCTACGCTCGCGACGCACACCACCAGCTGCACACCGTAATGCTATATCTAATCCTATACCTCAACACGTCGTGTCTCATCCCGTTCCCAAGACTCTCGTACACACATTCACCACTCGCAGTCCAACATCAACGTACTCTGATTCCCCATACCCAAAAAACCCACGTACCTTGATCCCGGTACTACAACATCAAAGCGTACTCATACCGTATGCAGAAATCGCTCACCACCCATACCAACAAGTGCGCACGCACTCCGATCCTAGACCCCCAACACTTAAGCGCTCGCATCAAATGCCCAACGCGTCCCATCTGTTGCCAGAATTTGGGTTTAGAATCTCTCTTCAACTTGCCGGCGAGCTGAAACGATAATAATCGGCGCGTTAAAACGCTTTGCGTGCGTGACGATGTAATTTGCTCTTCATTGTCGCGTTGGTGAAGGGTTCCCCCAGCGCGTATTTGGTCAGAAGATTACGCGGCCGAACACAAAAATCGGTCGTGAATCGCCATCATCGCTAGCATTTGAAAAACCCTACGTCTTAACTTTGACGATTCGCAGCTTATATCGCAACGCCAACACACACTGAGAACATAGCACAGCACATTCTGATCCCATACCCCAACACCAAACGCACTCTTAGCCCGTACCACAACGCCAACACATTCTTCACACACAGGCAATGTCCTGCTCGCTCTTAACCCATACACCGTCAACGCACCTTGAACCAATACAGCAAAATCAACACCCCCGGACGGTACGATCTCATTAGGTTGAGATGCGTGTCTCTACACTGGTTTTTGCGCATTGCTCTGTGATCCAAGCGATTCCAGTTACCTGCATTCGATTCCTGGCCACAGCTAACATCGGTGGCAATCCTGGGCCTGTCTTAAACCATTTCGAGGCGTCTGCAAATTTGCAGGGTGGGTCTCCCGTTCACCGCTGAATCCCGGAACGCGCAAACGGTTCAGCGTTAATTTTATTTAGTGAGGCGTAGAGTTCCTGTTTTTCAAGCCATTGTGCTGTACTCGCCGCAGAGTACCGTAGCGAGACGACCGCACTCGATGATCGCTGACGCCAGACCGTGCCGCGCGCCCTCCCGCACGGCCTTTTACTTTCGATTCCGTTGCGATGACGTAAAACGTACATGATCGGAACGGAAACGGAAGAAAAACTGATGAAGTACACGTACGTCATCGGCACGGGAAAGGGTTAGATGAGCACTTGGTAGGGTGCGCTTTATTCATCCTCTGTTGGGAGACACCTTGAGCCATCTGTGGCGATGGCCACATAACCCTCTTCAGTGCCATGCCAACCTTAAGAGGCGCTCGCTAACAGAATTTGCTGTTAAAACACGAGGCCGAATCGGGGTGTGGGGGGGGTACGCAGGGTACACGAGAGACGAGTGTTTATCTGCGGGATGACACAGGTGTGGCATCGGAAAAATCAAGTGCCCATTAAGCACACGAGCTGTGTGTGTGTGGGGGGGGTGCTCACAAGGGCGTGGGTTGTGAAACGCTCGGCACAGCTGTGCCTGTAACGCGAGAGCCTTAATTCTCGCCCCAATATTTCGTGTTCTCCTCTTTTGGAAAGAAAAATATTTGACTCCCCCGTCGGTGTTGGTTGTCGCAGCCGGGCTTTTCACGCCTTTATTGTACGGAGTGCTGTTGTATTTAAAAAAATAAATAAAGGAGTTGGCGAAACATCCGAATGCTGGCCCCACCTAAACAAATCTTGAGACAAAGTACAGTGTAACTTTTCCAACTTGCTATTGTAATCCCGGGCCTGCATCTCTCCACGCTCCTTTGCACGCTTTTAAGCTTTTGTGTTCAGTCCTCCTCTTCGTCATTGTCCGCACGTTTCTGATCCGTGCGTCGTTACGTTGACGGACGGAAAAAAAGGCAACGTGAGGATCGTGGATCGTACGCGCCGAAGATGGAATAATCACTGTTAAGTGGCTTTATAGGACTCGTCACTCGAAGGGATGACGGCCCTGGTGGTCAAGGCTTACGAGAAAGTGGCAGCCAAGGGAGAGCAAACTCCTGGGAGGACGTCTCCCGCGGAGGAGATGGAGCGGCGAGATGAGCTCGTTGATGTCGCGGAGCCCTTATCGTTGCGTCGCAGACCGTGAGAGATGGTCATGGCTCCAGGAGGCCATCCTTCCCTCGGTGGATTGATCAGAGCTGATAATGAACACGATAAATTATCTCAAACATATTTACATCTCTCTTAGAGTGCATGTGGTCGGCAAGGGTATATGTAAAAAACGAAAACCCCCCAGTAAAAACACCGCTTTGTTTCTCTCGAGACGATGCAGATACCATCAGGTGATCACAACAAATGATTTGTCACTTTCCCTTCAAAGGCCTGTAAAACTTTATGGCGGCTGAAGGAGAGGCTCGCACACACATGTCCAGGCAGACGTGTCTCCTCCTCCTCCGCCACCACCGTAAAACCAGTGCCCTAACTGGCCGGTGGGGGCCGGCCAAATTGCGTGGGACTGGCAGGCAGATGGCTCCGCGAGATGAGATGGCTCGGGCTGCACCCCCAGCACCTGATTTATGACTCCGTTATCCTGAGATCTCTTCCCCGGCTGTTAGGAGGAATTTGATGGGAAAGGCGAGAATGTGCAGACTGTGTGCGCGTAGGGAAGGGGAAGAAAGTGAAGCGGAGTAGTCGGAGTAGTTGCGTGTGCGCTGGCGTACATGGGAAGCGGTGGCATAGCTATTCGCGCGCTGCGCTATGAACCCGGCAACCCTCAGAGTTCAATTCCCGCTCACGGTCAAGACCAGTGACGATTATCTGAACCGGTTCTGGGCTTCCCCCTAGGTCCACTCGGCCTCAAATGAGTACCTGTTGTGATGTGTAAACAACGTCACTGGGGAGACGAAGGCAGCCGGGCGTGGTGTTGGCTACCCACCCCTTTGTGTGCTGTGCCGGCTGTCATAGGTGCTCGCTAACAGCATCTGGTAAGGCTATACGGGGATCTTTGTCTTTGTTTGCTGGTGTATATTCGTGCTGATTGCTCCTTGCCGTTTTATTACACCTCGGCAGAATAATGCGCTCGTCCGTATATCTGGATAAGTCGGTGGGACCAGTACATTTAGAGTATTTGGCAGCTATAAATGTCCACGAGATGATAAGCCACTATGTAGAGCTATCATTTGTGGCCAGGTCGCTGCTAAAAAAGAATCTATATAGCTCAGTGGGCCTTAGCTGATAACATTTTAAATGTTCTTATCTTTCCTATATTTTGTATACCACACCCCATTGATTGTTGAAACGTTCTGACCCACCATCCCGACTGGACATCTGTGAAAAAGAGCTTAATGGGTCATTGGATTCTGCCTCCAGTTTAATAAATATTCTGACTTGTTTGTTCCACCTGAGATGGCAGCAGTCGAGTTTGTACCATCAACTTCAAATTACCACTCGGTGAATTATGCAGTCACTTTATTTAGTAAGTACATTACCGCAGAATACACTTTACTTTATTGAGCACATACTCAAACTGGTATCGTTTTAGTAATCGCTGCGATCGGCCGTGCTTCCCGAATGCTGCTCCGGCCCGTGGACTAGCAGCAGAATGACCAAGGGGTTTCAGCTTCACTTTTCTTTCCAAATACGTGAGGAGTTTCCGGGTAAAAGGTCCGGCCGTGTTTTTGGTACACACGCACACACACGGCCGAGCACAGACGTCGAGATGGGGTTGCGTAAAGCGAAGTGCGTTTATTAAGTAATGACGTGCGATGGCTCGGGCAGCTTCGACAAAAAAATATATTCGTCGGGTGTTTATAGATGCTTAGTCGGCTGTAAAAACAAATTAGCCACAAAGTAATTTAGCAGCAGCTCTCTCGGCCTGCCTTATAAGGCCGCGTCTTTTTGAATCCCCGTCGGCGGAGGTTTTCAGAAAAGTCGGCAGTGTAAAAAAAAAAGTGGAATTGAGCGAGCGTGTACTTGGGACCTAAATCCCCCGCAGAAAGAAAAGGGTCTTATATTTACTTTATTTTCCTCGGCGGCGTCTTCTCATGCGGGCCTTTGTACCTCCAGATGTTTAGTTTTAGCATTGGAAGTTTGGCAGGGCGAGGAAATTTCACGCTTAACTTCGCCAAGCAAACGGGGCCGGCAAACAGAGTGCTGCTTTGTGAGCCCCACGGTGGTGGCTGTGGCGGCAGTGGTGGCGGTGGTGGCCGGAGGAGAGAGAGAGAGAGAGGAGGCACTTGCGGAAAGCAGCAGCTGATTGACATCGCTTGCCCCAACGTAAACAATGGCGTTTATTTGCAGGCCCCCCACCCCGCTCCTCCAAACTCACCACCCTACCCCCACCTCATACCACACCCCACCCCTGCATGCTGCTTACAAAACTGATCTTTCCTATGAAAATAACGTCGTAATAAACCTTGAGCAAAAACGGAAGGCCAACTTCACAAATCTGGCTATCGCCTGATGAAGCTGGTTGTTGTTGTAATCGCCAGCGGAACCCACAACAGCGTGTTGTGGGTTTATTCTCCAAAGCACAGGTGTGCTGATCTTGTAACGAATCGGCACGTTTTGTTTACGTGAAAAACCTTACTAATTGGCTGTGTCGGGTGGTGGCGGCGGGTTTAACAACACATTTATATTTACGCGATCTAACCCAAAAAAACCCTTTATAATTGGTCCCAAAAAAAATACTCCTAGACACTTTCGTTCGTCAGTAACGCTGTGTGGTGTGGCCTTCAAAGGAAAAGTCGATAATCGGTGACGATGCTCGGCAGTGGGCCTTCTTCACAGCACGTGGATGGAGAGGTCAGAGAGTGGTAATAAGCGGGTAATGAGAGTTGGAGATTCACAACGGGGCCTTATGAGAATTATATGAGAGAATTTGTTTTCTAACGACCAGTTTTTAAATAGGAATACGAATAGTTGTGTGTATGTTGAACTTCTTTCGCAACGTACGTAGCCAATTGTGCTAATGGGGAGAAACGGACAAATACTTGGAAAATCAAAACATGACGAAATTAACTCGATTGAAGGGGAAAAAAAATATATTAAAAAAATGTGTTCCTAAGTCACATGGTTATTCAAAAGTGTATATAAGCAGAACTCCTCTTTGTGTCTTAGAATATAAATACAGACCGATGTTTTCTACAGCGGCACTTGTTTGAGCGAGTAAATTCTTGACCAGTTTCAACCTTTTGGGTCTCATCAGCAGCAGAGCCAGGCTGGTCAAACAAGTTACCCGATGCTATTTATTGGCGTGGTATTATTCGCTTTGGTTGTGCATTTTGTCCAGTTGTGAAATGGTGAGATTGCGACGTTCGGATTACGTGTGAGTCTCTTGCTGTTGATTTTGGGCCGGTCGGGGGAGGATTTTTCGATGTACACTTCGGGCTCTTTTCAAAATATAATTTGTGTGTTTTGGTTGGCGTAAACTTGTCCCATTCCCTTTCAAATGCCATGCGAGCAGAGGAAAAAGAAAGATTTAGTGGCTTTATATTTTTCTTAATTTGGGCATGGCACGTAAACTATAGATAATCGCTTTTAAAATGACACCCTATATGTACTAGTAGGTTGATTTAGGAAGTTTGGCTGAGATTGGCTGATTTGTGGACCTTGCCCTATCAGGCCGAACAGAATGAATGAAATATACACCAAGTGTTGTGTAAAATAATATATTTGTAAAAACTGCCCCCATAAGTGGCAGCTCGCGCAAGTGCTGCAGCGGTCATTATTTCTGTGCACGCTATTTTCAGCCTTTGCTCCATTTACTCTTGTCAGTTTGTGATTGCGAGTACATAACTCGCCACTTCTGACTTTACGTTCACTCTTTCTACGGCCGTTGGTCATTTCATCGTGAGACCGTAACTCCATTTTTTAAACCCAGCTCTGTTTTCCACCCCCCCCCCCTTTCGCCAGGCTCCACAGCACCGCCACCACCGCTGCTCCT
The DNA here is from genome assembly GCF_965212315.1 of Lampetra planeri. Taxonomy (NCBI): domain Eukaryota; kingdom Metazoa; phylum Chordata; class Hyperoartia; order Petromyzontiformes; family Petromyzontidae; genus Lampetra; species Lampetra planeri. The sequence goes on from NC_136114.1 coordinate 14,333,237, forward strand.
CTTCGCGAACCGCCGTGACGTTCGACTTGTGGCGACCACACGCCCAGACGGCGCTGCGGGTCCCCCCGCGATTGGCGCCGGCGGTGGCGCCGGCGGCGGCGGTGTCGGCGCCAGCGTCGCCAACTCCACGGTGGTGGTGGTGGGTGGCCTGGAAGACGCCGTCGCCGTGGACTTCCTGTTTGGAGAGTCCGCTGTCTACTGGACGGACCTGGGCGAGGAGGCCATCAAGCGAGCGTCCATCGTCAACGGGACGGCATGGGGGGGAGCGGCGGGCGCGCCGCCGTCGGCGGGGGCCGGCGCGTGGCCGCAAGTGACGATCGTGGCGACGGGGCTGGTGTCGCCGGATGGGCTGGCGTGCGACTGGCTGGGGCGCAAGCTCTACTGGACCGACTCGGAGACGAACCGCGTGGAGGTGGCCGAGCTGGATGGCTCCCACCGCAAGGTGCTCGTGTGGCAGGACCTGGACCAGCCGCGCGCCATCGCGCTGCACCCGGCACAGGGGTGAGTTTGAGTGAGCGTCCGTGTGTCCGCGCCGCCTGGCCTGGTGCTAGCGCCGTGGTGACGTGACCGCTGGGGGTCATGGGTGGCGAGATGTGGAGGAAAAAACCGGAGGACCCGGAGAAAAATGCACGCGACCACGGGGAGAGAGAGCGCGAACTTGCAGACTCCAAATATACAGCAGGCGTCAGGGTTGGAATCAAACCCAAGACCTCCTGCATGCCAGGCGAGGTAGTTAACATCTTGCTACCGTGGCCTCGCCCACAATTTTTTTATGAATCGTTACATTTGGTTGCGAAACCCTATGGGTTAGGTTCCCCACCGCACTTTTGCAGAGCAAGCTCGGAATCCCGCGGTGGTGTCGGGGCCATTGTGCGGTCACGTCGGGTGACGGCCCGATTGCTTGGCAGCTTAAACATAATGATTACGCGGGCGATTTCGCAGTTGTGCCCGCACCAGAATCAGAATCTTTGTTTAGACTGGATGAATCCGATGAGCCTATGGAGCTCTTTTTCCACAGATGTCCATTTGCGGTGAATCTGAAAGTTACAACGACAAACAATACACAAACTGAGCATTGGGAAGCTAAGCAAGTTACAGCAAAAATAAAGTCAATTAGCGCCGCACTCTTGCCCAGAAGCATCGTGGGGTCAGATATTTATTCTCGTTTTTCTCTTCCGTGAACTTTGAACCAGTTAAGCTTCCTCCATTTGGTACTTTTTTTTCTAAATTGCATATACTGCCTTCTCCTACGGTATAATGAGTCTGTATGGTACGAGAACACATCTATATCCACACACACATGGGACATGTGGACCAGATATTCTCAGGAACAGGATGTCCATTGTAGAAAATGGGACACTTAACACATGTGGACTTTGGTAATGTACCACAGTTTGTTAAGATGCATAAGAAATTACTTATTCGATCCTTAGAAGTGTAGATAGAAGATTGGCAATTAACTTTATTCAAATTGTCTTCAGAATATTACCGAGCGGATGCACGCCGACGAAATTGAGCCCGTGTGCAGGTGCTTGGCAGCTTATTAATTCGCAGTTGGTGACTTGTTGATGCCTCCATCCAGCAGTTGGTTGACCATGGCAGATGTTAGCTACGGCCGATCGAATCGCAGCTCCGTGTCCCAACGATGCAGAAAAGCAAGTGCAGCCCCACGCCAGTTTCAACACGGAGACGTGCGGCGGTGGCTTTTTTTTACTTCGTCGAGCGCAAGTGGTCGGTGACAAAGACAACGAGAAGAAACATTTTTGTTCAAATTCGGTAAAAAAAAGTCTCAATATTTCAAGAGCCTGAATGCAACGTGAATTCGAGAGGGTGGTGGTCCTTGATAAATAACTGTCACGAAGCGGTCATTACAGAGCCGCATGCGGATCCGGAGCCGTAGGTTGCCGACCTCTGCCCATGGTAAACTGGGACTTGCATGGTAAACTGGGACTTGCATGGTAAACTGGGAATTGCATGGTAAACTGGGACTTCCATGGTCACGAGTCTGCAACCAAAATACCAAGAAAAGACATTTATTTTTTCGAATTTCAAGAGCTGCACTGCAGTTCCTTAAAGAGCCGCACGCAGCTTCGGAGCCACAGGCTGCCGACCCCCTCATCTGGCGCAAGTGCCCACGACCAAATCGGCCAGAATGTGCTTGATCCCTTCCGTCAGACATTGGAGAGCCAAGCCCTCGGTTTGGATACTCGGGTGGCAAGAGGCAGCCCTGCTATAATACGCCGGTGTTGCTGCCGCTCGGGTTTCTCCCCACCACCCTGCTGCTGCAGACACAATGATCGCAAGGTTATAGTCTGCCCCGGGGGGCCCGCGCGTCGTAAAACGCGACGTAGCCAGCTGTCTGCGTGCGCGCGTCGTCCGTCCGTCGGTAGTAGTGGTGGTGGTGGCGGCGGCAGCAGCGGCGGCGCCTTCGAGACGCGGAGACGTGAAATTCCTGAGCCGCCCCACACCGGAAAGGAAAGCCCTCTCCCCCCCATACTCCCCCACCACACTCCCCCACCACAACCCCCCCACTTCTTAGCCGAGGAGGCATTCATTTGTATGGATTAGTGTTTTCCTGCAAGTTCAAGTCACTTATCTCCTCCCCTCTTTTACCCTTCCCCGCTGTTTTTCACGACTCGAGGTGCCCCCGGGCCTGAAGCACCGTTGTGTTGTTGCCTGCGGGGGGGGGGGGAGCTGTTAAGCCGCCGTGACGGTGGTGGCGGTGGCGCTCGCTCGGTGCCAATGAAACGGGAACTGTAGATAAGTACACCAGATACAAGAAGTGTGTGTGCGGGAGGTTTTTTTTCAATTTCCACATTTCTATTCGCGGCGGAGGCTCACGCTGTTTTAATGTAAGAGGCGGCGTGTGAAGGTGCTTAATCCAGCCGTGACTTCTCCCCCACTCCCCTCCCCCGACCCCTGCCTCCCCTCCTCCTCCGGCGCGTTCGAGAGCGTTTGACAACATCCCGCTGATTGGAGCCACGCGAAGGCCTCCCCCCCCCTCTCAGCAGTCCCATCCATCGCTAAAAATGAATGGACGCTTTCCCCTGTGTTGCGTTACGTTACGAAGCGGTGGCAGTAATAATCGTCGTCGTCGTCCTCATCGGCTAATGTTTTGCGTCAATTATTGAGCGTCTCGAATTTTGCGCGATAGCTGCCGCACGAAGCCACGTGCACGCTTCTGCTGGAACGTAACGGCCACGTTGAGAGATTGCACGGGGGAAAAATACCAAACTTGTTTTACATCACGAGTCGGACGAGGCGAGAGATGCCTGTCACCGTGGTCACGTGAGCATCAGCAGCAGCAGCAGCCCTGGGTCATTCCACTGCTGGATGAAGGCCTCATCCGGGCCGGCGTTTTCACCCACGATCCTGCGGCGGCGTAATAATCTTGCGTTGTCGGATGGTGATAATATTTAAATTATAAATAGTAATAATTATAGCGAACGCTGTACGTACGCGTGCTGCCCCTTTCTCGTGCACGCACACGTCACGTGTTGTTGTTATTTGAGCGTACTTCGCCACGCTGGTCAGTTTGCAAATTGAATTTCGTGAGTGTTGGGCTTTGTGTGGGAGGACACCTGGGTAACCGGAGAAAACACATTGTGCACGCGATGGTGTGACACTCAAACCTCCGTACAGATGGATCATATCCACTGCTGTACTGCTGCCACCTCCGGGACCACTTGGTGGCCTTATGAGGTCTGACACGATCACGATCAGATGCGTGGTCATAAACATACTGTGTAATCGTATACACATGTTTTTGTTCACGGTAACATTTGACATTCCTTCGTAAGAGTTAACTATTGCTCCAGTTAATTGCTGTAGGGCCATCACGTGGTTACTTAAAGGCTGTCAATGTACATTAAGAGTCAACCAAAACAGCCCCTGCTCTCACGAGAGCGACTTGTCATGATGAAAAACGGTAGCGCAGCATTCGTGTCACGCTACTGTTTCTCAACTCCGGCCCTCGCGAGCCCCCGCCCCTCCCCACCCCCAAATCAGGTGCATGCAGTGTGCAGCAGCTTAATTTCCATATGAATATAAAGGATTGGTGAGTACAACAAGGCGGACCCAGGGACTGTCTTACCACAACGACTGGAGTTTTCTTAGAGGAGAATCGCAAGCGTGCGCACACGCACGTGGCTGGCTCGTACTTAGTACAACCGTGTACGTTTTCTCACTTGTGCCGCATTGGTATCCGATGCGTTTTTTTTCTTCCTGGACCGCGTCCGCGTGTCGTTCCGCGCGGCGTTGGAGGAGGCTCGTGGTGGATGCTACTGAGCAGTTTTGGAGGCGGTCGCCCTCCAACAACAACGGAGGGCAGAGGAGCGACGCTCACAACAATGAGCGGAGTGCCGGGTGGCTAAAGCACAGCAAGTTGGCACAGTAGGGGGCACAGGTGGTGCATCTCCCCTCCTCAGGAGGTGGGAGGGGGGATTGAGACGCTGGTGGGGATGAGGCCACCGGTTGAGAGAGAGAGAGGCTGATCGAGATGCGGGGGGGGGGAAGTTTTCACGGGAACTCGCGGACTTCTGGTGACGCGTTTGTGTGAACACCCGGGAGTCGGTGAGACGTCTCCGTGTGGGAACCCCCCACCGCCCTGCGCTCACGTTGCCCCGCTTCATTAGCGGCCATAATGAAGTTTGGAAACTAAAGGGTGGGGGGTGGAGGGGGGGATGGAGGTTGGGCGTTGTTTTACGGGTTTTAGTTTGTTTGCCATCACGTTGAGCACGCAGTTCCTTTGCCACGGATTGTCGTTAATGTCACTAGAACAGAGTTGGTTGTTATTTTATGGGCCCCGCTTATCGTATCGATTTTATTTATTGCGCAAAGTATTATTATCCGACCGGTGGTGGTGACGTTCGCTTGCGGCTTTTTCGACTTTGGATGGGGGGGTGGCGTAGGTTGTCTGGGTTGATAAACACGGCGAAAGATTAACCATCCAGCGTCCTCCCTCCCGCCCACCCCCCAAACCAATACCTCCACTGGCTCCCCAATGCCAGCTACGTACACTTCTCTTCCTTCGGCCCCCTCTTGTTGTTTGCCCCCCCCCCCTGCCGCTCCACTCCAACCCGACTGGGCTTATTCCTGGCAAGCCGCGATGCGTTAAAGCACACACGCACGCACACGCACGCACACACACGCACACACACGCACACACACCTGCGCCCTGTTTGTCTTCCGCAAACCGTTTTTCTCGTGTGTGCTGCGCGAGGTGCGACCCGCTCCTCCGCCGTGGACGTGAATTAACATCGGGGCCAAAAGGATTTCTCACCTCTTTGTCTCTAAAAGGGGCTGTTTGAAAAATAATGTTTGTGCTGAATTTGGGGTGGAAAGGGGGAGCGGGCGGGTGGGGGAGGTGGAGCGGGTGGTGGTGGTGGGGGGGGGGTTAGGCGGCGTTGTGTTTGCATTCACTTTGACATGGCCACTGTTTTGAAAAACACCGTGGCGCTTTAAGAAGAGAGCGCCTTTTGTTGCAGGGACGAGAGTCGGGGAGACAAGATGACGACGGTGCGGTTTTCTAAAGAGGGCCCCCCCAACCTCTTTGTAGTCTTACCCTCTTATTGAATCATTTTCAAAACAAAGTCGACTTTTTTTCGCAACTCGCCCCAACAGGTGGCTGGCATTTCATTATTAAAGGGTGGGTAATATCAGTCTATTCTAACGCATTATTACACTCAAGAAAATACTTAAAATCTTGTAAGTGCGAGTGTGAATGTTCCTCTGCTTATGGTACGTTTAGATGGCTGTGTTACCAAAATCGCCCACAGTGCCCCCAGATCTCTTCGGGTCTCAAATTCGAAGCAGGTTTTGACCCTCCAAAGCGCTTGTAGGGGCGGGTGACCACTATGCACAACCGGTTGCGATAGGCCGCTGCTGGGAGAGGCAGCAGAGGGCTGTGCTGCAAAAATTCCATTTGTTGTGCTCCACTTTTATTCTGCCGCGTCCGTGGCTCTTCATCCCCCTTCCCCCCCGCGTCTTTTGTCAATCCGCCGCTGACCAGCGTGGTGAAGTATGGTCAAATGGCCGCCACGGCCCAGGCAGCGCGGTGGATTGATCGCGGCTGATGAATGACGACGATGCATGAAAGGCCGCACGTGGCTTCGCTTGCAATTAGCGCGCGCGGCAACTTGACGCACAAATGTACAGCGTGCACTTTCATATTCCCGTGGTTGTGGTTGTTGTTGTGGTTTTTCTTCCCACACCCCCCCCTCCCGGATTGGTGGGTGAGATAATGGGGGGTTGACGTCACTGCACCACGCCACGCTTTCCCTCCCCTATAGAAGCATCTGCTGCTCGCACAGAAGCAGATGCCCGAGGAATGTGGCCGAAAACCCGGCATGGAGCTGTTCCCCGTACCGACATGGAGCTGTGAATCCAGACGGCGGTAGCCTCTGAAATTTCAGTTTCGGAACAGTTCCCCATCCGTCACGGAGCGCGGTGGCTCCGGAAGATGTCGTTCGATTATAGTGCCTTAGATCGCTTCCCCTCCTGCCGAGTGATGAACGTAGTGGCCTCTAGCGCAACACGTTAGACTATTTTTTTTTGTTTACATCGGCTTCTTGACTAAAAGCCTCCCCACGCCTCGTCGATCAATGGGGGTTTATTGGACTATACTTCACCACGCTGGCCAGGAATCCGGTCTAGATAACGATTTTGATGATTTTCATTCTCGGCGTACGCTGATAACGCGCGGGGCATGGGCGACAGCTCGAACTGTAGCTGTGGTGCAAGACCGACTTCGGCAATGATGACGACGATGATGGCGGTGACGACGGTGACGATGGTAACGGTGACGACGGCGACGATGATGATGCACATTGTTGAACACTGTCCACTCGCCAAGCTTTGTGACGGTCGGAGGATGCCACCGCATTCAGAAAGTGCACAATAAATAAATAAATGGCCCACAACACAACGATAATAGGTGTATCATATGTTTATTGCAGACATCCTCGCCCGGCCTCACACTCTTTTCACGGTCTTGTTTTGGCATCTTTGGTCATTTCCATTCATCAGTGTTTGGCTACACGTGGGGGTGAGGGAAACCACCAACGCATTCGAGGGGTAATAGCACTCACTCCTACAGAAGCTCCACTCTACAGACGGTCTCATCAGCAGCCTTTACTTGCTGTACGACTATCCCCCCCGCCACCTCGAAAGCAAGTCCGTCACGTTTTGGCCATTTTCCCCATGCTTGTAAAACGTCGCCGGTCAGTCTTGCGCTCAGACCTCGCGAGGAAAGAGCTTGTCATGCCTGTGAAGAGAGTGCGAGCGGAGCCTCACCTGACCTTACCCGACGTGGTATCGTTCCGCTCGCAGCGCCGCGCTCGTGATAAACGTTGATAAAGTTTTAAACGATCCTCGGTGGGAACTTTAAACTCTCTAGCGATAACACTCGAAGGCGCAGTTGCTGGCTACACCACCACCCCCCCCAACTCCTTTCGCAACGGAGACTTGGCCCGAGAAAGAGAGACAAAGCGCCGTCTATGCGTCACAATAGGGTACAGAAACGGCCCCAGCAAACACGCACGAGCGCGCAACTCTAAGGTCGACATAAAAGCGCACGTTTTTAGTTTCATGTATTCCATGCGGCACATGCGTGTGTGTGACCATGTGTTTTTTTTACTTAAGCCCTTGTGACAACAAAAGCTTTGGCGGTGGTGGGGGGTGCAGGCAGCATGCAGGACTGTCACTAATGAATAAATCTTAGTTGGTGTTTTGCTGTGTGGTGGTTGCTGTGATTGCACTGGTAGTGGAGATGGTGGCTGCGGTAGTGCTCGTGGAGCAGTTAGCGCACTTGCACTACGAACCTGGCGACCCGGGTTCGATTCCCACTCACGGCCAACACCAGTGACGATTATCTTAAACGGTTTTGGGCGTCCCCTAGGTCGACTCAGCCTCAACTGAGTACTTGGTGCGGTGTGTAAACATCGCCACTGGGGAGACAAAGGCGGTCGGGCGTGGTGCTGGCCAACCACCCCCTCTTGTGCCGTGTCAGCTTCCATAGGTGCTTGCTAACAGCACTTGCCCCAACAGTCTGTTGCAGGCTATAGGGGAGATCTTTGGCGGTGGTTGTGGTGATGGTTGTGGTGGTGGTTGTGTTGGTGGCGATGGTTGCGGGTGGGGGGGGTAGCGTTGGCTTTTACATGACGGACAGGCGAAGGAGGAGTGGGAAAGTGAAGTATGCCTTCTGTAGCTGTGGTCTAGTGACGCTCTCTCCTCCTCCCCCCCTCTCCTCCTCCCCTCTCCTCCTCGCTCTCCTTCCCAACCCCCACGCTGCCGCAGTCGTGCAGCACAAAGAAAGCAACTTTTTTTTGTTATCCCTCCTCCTTCGCTCGGCTCTCTCCCCCACCCCCCTCGCCGCCGCCACCACCGCCTCCTTTTAGCTATTGAGCCTTGCGTATTGCCCGAGTGAGTTTGAATGGGTGCTCGCTGGTGCATGCGGTTGGGATGGGGGTTACTGTCGGGGCTGGCCGCTGGCGTGGGTATGGAGGGGTAAAGGGTGGGGGGGGGTGAGGCCGGAGTGCGGGTGAAGGCGGAGGGGGGTGGCAGCTCCAGCCAGTGGAAATTGAAATGGGTCTGGTTTTGGCCAGAACAAATTATACTGTCAAAGCAGATGTGATGTGTGACCCTAAGCGTATGGAACGTTTGCATCTTACTTTCCCCATTAGATAATTGCCCTAACTTGTCATTAGGCGGTGGCGGTTGCCTTGTGTTTTTTGAAAGTCTGAGTTTATATTTTTTTTGGTCGGGGTTAACATTTTTCTTCATTTACCACCGCCCCCCTTGACTCCACTGAACCCCCGTTTAAAAATAAACCCCACGTCCGTGATTTATTGCAGTTTAAATGCAGATATCCTGGGTGGATGAAATATAGTTTTCCTGCTCGGGGGAGGGGGGCAAGTCCTTGCGACTTAACTCGCAAAGTAGGGCAGAAAATGTTCCACCACATTAAGCTCGACCGCATATTTTCTCAAAAATGTTCTGCGACTGTAAATGACACTTCGCGTGCGCGCGTTTTGGGGTTTGCGCACGCCTACATCAAATGCGTTGTCGGCGCTCGCGTGGCCTGCTGGGCGCGACGCGAGACGCGACGGAATATCGACAACGGTCGTCCGGGCCGAGGTTTGCCCTGCGTGCGTCCCGCTCGTGTGGGAAACAATACCGACGATGGGTCGTGCTGCTTGGCTCTCCGACGATGCGTGCGTTTTGTCGGAGTTGTTGCCGCACATTTTTTGGTACGAAGCGGGGCGCCGCGGTGGCGAGATGTTGCATCCCTCGCCTGGTATACACGAGGTCGTGGGTTCGATCCCGACCCTGACACCTGTATATTTGGAGTTTGCGTGTCTCTCTTCCTGTCTTGTGGATTTTTATCCGGGTCCTCGGTTTTTTCCCGTCACCTTGAGAATCGACGCGCTTTTTAAGAGTATTTGGAGACAATACATTTCCACGCGATAAGCCACTTTGTTGAGCTATCATTTGTGGTCAGGTCGCTTCTGAAAAAAGAGCTACATAGCTCAGTGGGCCTTACCTGTTCACATAAAAATAGTAAAAAAATAGATTAAGCGTGTACGTTTTGTCCCCACGCCCCGCTGGGAGATTTTTTTCGGGAGCTCAATCGCTTCCGTGAGGGAAGCACGATGCAGATGAACAAATGAGATGGAGTGCATTCAGTTCCTGAAGAAGCCTCCCCAAGCACGTGATATCGAAACGCCGGACATGCCGATCAACACACGGTGCATCGGAGGAGGGCAGCTGTGACCCTTTGTGTGTTTATTTTGGGAAAACCATACCTTGTAGGTCCGGAGTTGGTGGGTCGCACAGATTTTCAGAACTCCCATTCCTTCTGTGTAAACATCAGCACTGGAGAGACAAAGGCAGCCGGGCATGGTTCTAGTTAAGTGGGCCAGGAGATGGCAGGACAGCAAGTGGCGTGGTGATCCGGTCTGTTGTGGACCTAGACTGTGTTTCATTGTATCCATGGTTTTACTCGGGGTAATTTGGTTTATGCAATGTACCCTGTACTCATTGTAAGGCTGAGCCTAGGAGAGGGCCAGGCCCAGTTTAGGTATCACTCGCCACCGATGTTATCCATGGCTGGGAATCGACCGCAGGTTGTTGAGGATTGCAGACATTTGTGCGAACCAGTGCGTCGGCCCCCCTCCCCACGTACACACGCACACATACAAAGGACAAAGATTCCCGTTTACCCACACACACACAAAGAGGCACACACACAAAGACGCGCGCACACACACACAGGCATGTGTGGGTGTGGTGGTGTACTCCTGTAATCCAGTGCCTTCGAAGCTGCCTGCGTGGATCACAGATTTCGTCCTGTTTGCAAAACTTCCTGGAAGAAGACGGTACAGCAAGTAGGCTGCCAGAATATCTGTACGAGTTTTAACAAGCGTGTTTTACACCCCTCTCACACACGCTTACGCAAGCATGTGTGTGGGTTTTCTCCCGTTACTCCAGTTTACACCCCCACCCCAGAGACACAAACACCCCTCATATAGCTTTGATATACTTTTGGAGCAAGTGCCATTAGCGAGCACCTATGAAGATCGGCATTGCACACGAGGGGGTGGGTGACCGGCGCCCAGTGCTGCTGTTTTATACTCCACACTAGGTAGTCATTTGAGGCCGAGTTGACCTTGTGGAGGGACCGGATTATATAATTGTCACACATGTAGAACACTCTGTTAGGGAAATGACCAAGCCTTCCAGCCTGTCATTATCTTTCGCCATGATCTAAGCACTGCTGGATGAAGTCCTCTCCAAACCGTCTCCCTCCTGCAGATTCCCTGTGTCATTATCAGTATTGTCAAACAACGGAAACAGACGGAACACCGTATTCAAGGGTTTAGCGGTTGGCTTTCAAAATCTAAAAATGTCCAACACGGGAGCTGTGGAGCATCTGGGGAGCCTCTGTGCGAGCGGAAATTAGCAAATACAAACGCACCTTGGAGCCCTTTCTTAAAAAAAACAATTTGCACTCCGTGAGTGTCAGAGAGTAGAGGGGGCAGTTAGTGTACCCGCGCTATGAACTCTCGCCTGATTTCCATCGCCCGTCGTGTGTAACGCCCGTTATCAAGTTACTCCGATGAATTGCATAGTAAAAGAAGAGAGCACGTGACTATTGTAATTTGTCTCGGAGAGCAGTGCTAGGTAAGGAACAGCATGATGTGTGTATGTTGGAACTTCTTTCGCACCGTACGTAGCCAATCGTGCTCATCGGAGGTGCGAGGGAAGGACAACAAACTAAACGGAAAAAGCAGTTATAAATGAGTTTTCAATCTAGATAATTTAAATGATAACAATTTTAAGAACTAATCCTGCAAAGCCTCACCGTGTCTCACAATTCTCACGCACGGCTACACGACGTTTCGCTTGCAACTGCGCCAAGCGTCTTCAGGAGAGAACGCAGGACGTGTCCCGGGTTCTGTCTTGAAGATGCTGAGGCTCACACTTGCGCATACCGGTGTGCTTTAGCGATAACAATCGGTGCATTGTTCAACGTTTGTACGCGTTACAGTTTCATTGATTTGGCCATGTCGTGCGGTGGACATGCATGAGGCTTGATGGTTAACGCACGGATCAATTATGAATCAAACGGAATCGTCCCTTGCAATCCCTGCGGAGTTAAATCTGAACGGGCGGTATCTCTCCGCCGGTGGCCCACGCAGATTCATGTACTGGACGGACTGGGGCGAGGTGCCGAAGATCGAGAGGGCGGGCATGGACGGCACGTCGCGCTCCGTGCTCATCATCGACAACATCTACTGGCCCAATGGCCTCACGCTCGACTACGACGGCGGCAAGCTCTACTGGGCCGACGCCAAGCTCAACTACATCCACCGGTGCAACCTGGACGGCTCCTTCCGGTCAGTGCTACCACGCACCCACCTGCGGTATCTGACCGCACGCACGCACGACCGCACGCGCTGATTGCAAGAACTGCCGCGTTCACATCTCCGGACGTGACCGCAGCACGTACAACCGCTTCGAAATCGCGACCCCCGAATTGTGGCAATTCACCGAATGACTCGGTGGGTGGGGGGGGGAGGGGTTGGTGGTGAACGGTTACAGGCCGGTTGATAGAAGAAGAAAAACAAAAACCCTCTTGCACATTGAGAAGAAAAAAAACCGCAACTTTTGCGCCAAGTTGTGAGAGTCTCCGAGTGCAGCCACAAATATTTCCCCCTTCTCCTCTGTGACTGGCCATGCCTGTGTACTCGCAAGTCATTATTCGCACATTCACAGGACTCGGGTCTTCTTCGGCCCGCACCCCTTTCTGTCTCGGCTGTTGGCAACGATCTCGTAACGCGCGATTGATTTGTTTTATTTTTTTTCTTCCAGTGTGCATTATTTTCACAAGCGGGGTGAGAGGCTTTACAAATCCACATGTTGTGGGCAATTGTACAAGTGAAGCCTGGTCCCCGATCCGTTTGCTCTTGTCGTGCTCGCGCGTGCGCTCGTGTTTTTCTGTAACTGCCGCTGACGCCAAGCAGCGGCAGCGGTCAGACTGTGTGCGTAGTGGCGCGCCGATGAAATTGGCCGAGTGGTTTCCTTTACGTGTGTTTGTTTGGATCTGTGCAAAGCGACCGCTGCACTTTTCTCGTGTGGACCTGAAGGCTCTGTTTGTTATTTTATTTTACCACCCCGTCCCACCACTTGCAGAAACCGCTCGCCGCATTACACGTCAGCAGGCCACCCAGTTTTCTTGAGTTTTCGGTCAACATCAATCCGAGACCTGATAAAGACATTTTCTGCTGTTTCTCACGTTGCCGGCATCTTTTTAGTGTCGTCGGTGAGCCCCGGGGACAAGATCGCTCACTCGTTGGAAAGCACCTGGCAAAGCTTGAGTGGTTCCAATTTCTTAATGTGGCCAAACAGTGAATTGTTCGATTAACCGCTGGAAAACGAGGTGGGGTAGGCAAATAAATAATGCTTGGCAGCCGTGATGAAGAAAATCGGCTTGTTTCGCGAGCCCTCTGTTGGACTTTGGCCACCCACCGTGAAATTCGCGTCAACTTGGATGAAATGTGCTGTGATGTGGGCAAGAGATGGCAGCACAGCAATTATCAATCAAATGTCTCGCCCCCTCTTGTGTGTGTGGTGGGTTTTCTCCGGATTCCTTCAGTTCCCCCCCACCCCCCACCATCACAAGTGGCCACACACCAATGCTATATACATACAGAGCATTATTTAAGTTAAGTTTGCATCCTACAACCCTCTACTTGGCTTCCCACCTTTTTTTAACAATTCAGAGGCTCGCACTACACGACCGACTGCACCCCTCCACCCCCTGCCCCGCTAACGTGGAATTTCAAACCATTTTCTCAGAGCCGCTGGCATAACCTAAGACGGGAGGTGGGGGAGGAGGGGGTAAGCTGTGAGAAGTTGCCGGACACACTTTGAGGCTTCATCCTCTGCCTCACCACCCCCCGTTCTCCTCTGCCCGGCATGTCTGCGGCGCGCAGGCAAGACGTGATCGCGGGGAACCTACCGCACCCGTTTGCGCTCACGGTGTTTGGCGACACGCTCTACTGGACCGACTGGCAGACGCGCTCCATCCAGGCGTGCCACAAGGAGACGGGCGAGCGCCGCCAGGAGATCCTCTCCAACATCTACTCGCCCATGGACATTCACATCTACAGCGCGCAGCGCCAGCCCGCAGGTCGGTGGTGCTTGCAAACAATACTTATTTTTTTTACTAAAAACGATTGTAAACTAAATTTCGATTGAAAGCTTTCGTGACTGCAGGGATTCATCTTCTTGGTTCTTTCGGTAAAGTCACGTGACTTTACCGAAAGAACCAAGAGGATTGTAAACTAATTTTGTTATCTTTCCAAGTAAGGTCCACTGAGCTATATTTATGGCGCTTTTTCTGAAGTTACCTGGCCATCACAAATGATAGCTCAACGAAGTGGCTTTGACATCTATGAAACTACTGGACATCTGTGAAAAAGAGCCTCATGGCTCATCGGATTCCTCCAGTGTAACTTAATATTCCGATTCTGCTTATCGTTTGGACATTTCTAGCAGCCAAATACTCTAAACGTATATTTCTCAAATTTAGAGAGAGAAACCGGAGGAGCTGGAGAAAAATCCACGCGACCACAGGGCGAACATGCAAACTCCAAATAGACAGGCATCGTCAGGGTTGGGATCGAACAATGACCTCCTGTATACCAGGCGAGGTAGTCAACATCTCGCCACCGTGGCGCCGCTGGCCTGTCCGATGGACACGGCACGCTCGTGTCGCTCGGTGCAGTTCCAGTTAAAGCGGCCGGGTCGACTTGGTCATCCGGCACTCGCCGAATCGCTCCGGTCACTCGTTCACTGGCGGTCAGTCGCCTGCCTGTCGCCCAACTATCACTGCTGCTACTACTACTACCACCACCATGCTGACTGATCAGAGTGAATGTCACTCGTTGGTTTTTCCACGCGTGTTGAGGACACGGTCTACTTGTCTCATCGACCACACTGCAGGACACAGCTCTTGCCTTCCCGATTCCTCCCCTCCTCACTGCTCCACTTGGGAATTCTCCTCCGTAGTCTTTTTCTATTTATCTATCCATCCCAAGCACTTATTAAATGTGGAACACTCTTATCTGTAACGACACTTGATGCGGAAATGTTTTGCTGGTCGCTTGGCGGTGTGGGCCTTTGTGCCGTGCTCTGCAACGGCGGCGGTGGGGGGGAGGTGCGGGGTACGCGACTTTCAAGCGACGGGCGCATTCGCGAGCGATCACAGTGAAACCCAGCTGTGCTCCAGGGAGCGCCAGAAGACGGGAAAGAGGAGGACACGGAATGAGGTGGAAAAGACGGGGAGGAGAGTGATGGCGGGGAGAGGTCAGGAACGGGGGGCAGTGCAAGGGGGGCATGTGGGAAGAGCTGGTCCTTGGCTCCTCTGGCCAAGGGAGGAGCTGGTCCATGGCTCAAGCTCCATACGTCCCATCCCCTCCTTGCTGGTTGACGCGCTTGTGCCCTCCCTGGCAGAGCAGCTATCCGAGCCCCATTGTCTCACTGCAGCTTACGGGCACACCGCTAATTATTTGCTTCCGAGAATATAAACGCTTGTTCAAAAGTGGTACAGAAATCCACGCATATGCCCGACTTTTCTTCCTCGTTTGGCTCGCAGCGTCGTTTTTCTTTTGGGAATATACCGTCATCGTTGCCCCGTTACTCTCCCGTAATTTTTTTTATTCACAATGACTCTTACGCCACAGACAACTTGCACTGCAGCCTTTTGAGCTATTATTGTGGGATGAAGCGTTGGCATAGAGGTGAGCATTGCACTGCACCATGAACCTGGCATCTGTTCAATTCCCTGCCCGTGGCTAACATCAGCGATAACGTTTGCTGGTTAACCCTTACACTCAAGGCTGGCCGATAGAATTAAACGCGCGCGCACGCACACACACGAAGTGACGCGAGTGAATTTTCACTGTGCCCCTGACCGCCACCCTAAAACTAATCTTGTCATAACCTCAACAATGATCGTTCTCCTATGCTTGGTCGTAAAGTTAACAACCTTTTTCTGAACAACTAAATTGAGATTTAAAATAAACTCTTTTTCGACATGTTGCTATCATTGGCCTTGATCTTGTCTACATAATAATGAATAACTTTCGATCCCGTTGTCAGTCTGACGGATGGAATGTCTGTCCTTGTTGTCCAGTCTTGGAGGTGGTTTTTTATCTTTTGTTAACCAAACATTACCGCCACGCTGGCCAGAGTGGGGGGTCATCAAGCTGCGTTCTTGACCAGTTCGCATATCTCTGGCAAACTGATGTTATCTGTTGGCGGGAATCAAACACTGGGTTGAGAATGGGTTGGGGGGGTTGCAGAGTTCATCGTGTAACGAGCTTGCCCTGAGCCGCACACTGCACAGGTGCACCATGGTGTACTTTGACCTTTAACCTTCCACCGCCCATGTGTTTTTTTCTTTACCCTCGCACAGACCCAAAGTTTAACGTCAGCATCATCAGTTCCATTGGCGATCCCTATCTCGTAGCAAGGAAAGCAAATTGTGAAATATTAACTTGCTTGTCTGTGTTTTTTTTTTTCACCACTTTTCCCGCACCCGTCCCCACCTCAATTTTTTTTACACAGCGATAAAAAAACACCCACAATCCTCAGCATGACTGTTGCTGACGTGGGATTGTTATCCTAACTTTGTTTTTGTTGTTTGCGGATCTGATTAGCTCTGTAAATGTTGTGATGTAATTTTCTGCCACTTTCCTCCAGGCTTGCATTGTCGCGCACCACCGAACCTTGGCTTTCTCACCATTATCCCCAGAACGTGCACACACGCATGCATGCCGCGACGCCCGGCCGGCGCCCTGTTCTCTCCGCCGTAGCTCGCACGCATCATTAGGCCGGCGAAGTGGGAATCGCGGCGAAGGAAAACGGCGGGCTCCCCTGTTGCGGAGGACCCGCCGCGACCGAAAAGGGGGGGACCTCGAAAGCCCGTTGCGCGCGTCGCGCTTAAAAAAAAAATCTACGGATGCCCTCGCGCGGAAAAATCCACGCGCGTCTCTCGCATTCCGCCGCTTCGGAAACGCGCAGCTTTGGCAAGACTCGTCCGCTCGTCTCGGAGCCAAGCGGCACGGCGCGGCGCGCGCGTGTCCGCTCGCGCACGTGCGCAGCCTGGCGGAGCGTGCGTTTTAGTTTTCCGGCCAAGATCGCTCGCACGCTCTGCGCGCGCTCTCTCTCTCTGTGTCTACACCCCTCCTCCTCCCCCTCGAGGGGGGCGCGGCGGGGGCAAGGAGGGGGGGGTGGAGAAGGGTCACGAGGCTGGCGTTTCGTTGCGTGTCACGTCTGCGCTCGGCAGCGGCGGTAGCGCAGCTTGGAGCGAGTCCAGCTTCCCCGCCCCCCCCCCTGTCCCCGTCCCCCTTGTGTTTGTCGGCCCGTGGGCCCTCCCGGCTCGCTTGGCGGGAGCGTAAAGCGTGGCGGCCGCCTCCACCACCGCGCTCGCCTCCATCCCTCCGAGCCTCCGCCAAGCTCTGATTAGGCCGTGGGGGAAGGGACTCGCTTGCTTGCTCATTTGCCTCGAGCTCTGGTGAAAAAAACATTTTATATATATACTGACAAAGATCCCCCATATAGCCTTAAAATGCTGCAGGGGCAAGTGCTGTTAGCGAGCACCTAATGAAGGCCGGAACGGTACACGAGGGGGTGGGTGTCCAACACCACGCCTGACCGCCTTTGTCTCCCCAGTCACGATGTTTACACATCGCACCAAGTACTCATTTGAGGCCGAGTCTACCTAGGGTAGGCCCAGGACCGGTTCAGATAATCGTCACTGGTGTTGGCCGTCAGCGGGAATCGAACCGTGTCGCCAGGTTCGTAGCGCAGCGCGCTGTCCGCTACGCTGCCGATCCCCATACACACGCGCACACATACAGCGAATATAAAACTCGAAGGCTATTATTTATTTTCCCCCACTCCTCCATGTCCTGTGTGTTTCCTTGCTTGCGTGCTCAACCGTGCGTGTTTTGTGTTTCTCCATCCTGCTCCGTCCGTGCGTGCGTACGTTTATTCCATCCCCAGGATCGAGCCCCTGCGATCGCGACAACGGAGGCTGCTCGCACCTCTGCCTGCTGTCGCCGAACAAGCCCTTCTTCTCGTGCGCCTGTCCCACCGGCGTGCGGCTCCTGGACAACAACAAGACCTGCCGCAACGGTGCGACCCCGTGAACCTGCGATCCTGTGACCTGCGACCCTGTGACCTGCGACCCTGTGACCTTGCTACCCTTTCCGGGGCAAGGGGGGCGGGAGTGTTCCGATTTTGGGGGAAATTGGACACTTTTTAAATTTCACAGCAGAATCATAATATTTATTTATATTGGAGGAATTCTATGAGCTATTTTATCAATGTTTTATTTTACCAAATAGCTTTTTTTTCAGAAGTAACCTGGCCACAAATGATAGGTCAACGAAGTGGCTGATCATGTGGAAATTTATAGCAGCCAAATTTTCAAAACGCATGTTCCTAAATGTGGAGGGGACAACGGAGGACCCGGAGAAAAATCCACGTGACCACGGGGATGAGAGAGAGCGAGAGACACGCAAACTCCAAATATACAACAGGCGTCGGGGTTGGGATCGAACCCACGACCTCCTGTATACGAGGCAATTCAGTTAACATCTCGCCACCGTAGCAATCTTATGTGGGACCGCGTGGCGTTGCAGGATAGTATTGCGATGGCGCCGCTGATATGCTCAGTGACGCCGGCTCCACACCTCCGATTAGCACGGTTGGCTACGTATGGTGCAAGAGAAGTTCAACCTACATACAACATCCTGTGTTCCAGTCTGGGTTTTAGCCGTGGCACGTGGTTCAACGGGGTTCCTGGGTGTAGCGAAATCAAAAAGTGTTTGTCCGCCATATAACAAATGCCTCTTGTGGTAGGGCATGTGAGGCGGTGCACTTATTCTGAATAAGAGGCAATTGAAAGGTTTTAAAAAGTTCCATTTTGATGTCCCCTATTAGAGGCTGTGCTTTAACATGGGGTGATGCTATGCAACTATTTTTAGAGTTTTCTATAAGAAACCACGTCCCGTGTGACCTGATGTTAATATATATGTATGTTGAAATTATTTCGCACCGTAGGTCTCTGATATGGCTGCTCACCCCAAGCTATACATGCTCTGATACGTGCATTGTCTTCGTACTGTTTGCCTTTTGCGGTTGTTCTCTGGTCTGACACTGGTGTGACACGGCCGTAAACAAGGCTGTCTCTGGTGTTGGCCAGTCGGCTTCAAAGACAATGCAGATATTATTATCAGCGCATGTTTTTTTTTACATGTTCACCACAAGTACGTGCGCTTAATGCAGGCCTGATTCCTTGCAAACGGTATCTATTTGGTGTTTGAACATCTTAACACCTCCTGTTTTATTGCCAGAAAGGGTAAAACCTGTTCCTATTTTTCATAGCAAAGAAATAAGTTTGTAATCTAGATTATTTAAAAGTGCATAGCTCCAGTGACTTCCTCATATCGGAAGGAAGAGCGTTCTAGACGGCCGCAGAAGCGTGATAGCAGTGACCGTGTTTGTAACGTAACTCAGATGAAAATAAAGAAATTATTTGACAGGGAGGTGTCAAGCGGGCAGAGGGTGTGGGGGGGGCCACTGCAGATGTAAGAATTGCTGGAAGACGCTTAAAATAGGTGCCACCGTTTAACCATGACCCCATCCGGAAACGTGTGGGTATATCCACGGTTCAGTTTCACTTTGTGAAACTCACTGTAAAAATAGCTGCAATATTGACAACGGTAATAAAAGCACACATTGCGCACTTTTTTCCAGGAAGCAATAAAAAACGACTCCATTGTCTTTACCCTGCAGTCCTGGCAGGGCTCTCCCAGCCACCAGATACACACACACACTTGCAGCAGAAGTAAGAAGAAAAATAATATCAATCTCCACCTCCGCACCCTTGAGAGTCGCATTCTTTTAGATGTTCTAAATAACCGTGGTGGTGCTCTACTGCCGTTAGGGTCACGGTCAAGGAAGAGAGCCCCCACCTCCCGCTACCCCCCCCCCCCCCACACTACAAACCTGACGACCCGAGTTCGATTCCTGCTGACGGCCAACACCAGTGACGAGTAGGAACAGGTTCTGGGCTTCCCCTAAGTCGACTCAGCCTAAAATGAATACCTGTCATGATGTGTAAACAACACCACGTGGGCCTTCATAGGTGCTGCTCGCGAACGGCACTTACCCCAACACTCCGTTAAGGTTACACCGCGGGATCTTTGTCTCTGTGTGCGTGACGTAGGCCCCGCGGAGTTGCTGCTGCTGGCGCGACGCACCGACCTCCGCACCATCTCGCTGGACACGCCGGACTTCACGGCGGTGATGCTGCCGCTGGAGGGCGTGCGCCACGCCATCGCCCTCGACTTCCACCCGGGCGAGCACCACGTCGTCGACCGCCACCCGCGTGACGACGCCGCTGGCGCCGGCCCTGACGGCGAAGGCGGCGGTCACGTGTACTGGACGGACGACAACGCCCAGACGATTCGGCGCGCCAGGCTCGACGGCTCCGCTAGCGAGGTGCGGCGACGGCGCCCGTGCTCGTCCGTCGGCTCTCGCCCGCTCGTTCGCTCGCCCGCCAGCCCGCACTTCCGCTCTCTCACTTGACTGCTCGCTCGCTCGCTCGCTGGCTTGCCCGCTCGCTTACTCGCCTGCTTGCCAGCCATCTGCTCTTTCGTTCTCTCACGCGCCCGCACGTCCCGTCACCAGCTTGATCGCCCCCTTTTCCACTTCCTCACCTGCTCGCTCTCTTGCCCGCACGCTTCACTCGCCCGCCCGCCTACCCACCCGGCCCCCCACCCTCTTACCTGGCAGCCTTGGCCAGTCTGTAACTGGAATTGAACCGTCCCGTGTTTGGTCGTACGCGTGCGGTGCGATTGACGCGCGCCCTACACCTCTTTGCGGGGCCGCAGGTGCTCGTCTCGCTGGAGATCGAACACCCCGACGGCATCGCCGTGGACTGGGTGGCGCGCAACCTCTACTGGACCGACACGGGCACGGATCGCATCGAGGTGGCGCGCCTCGACGGCTCGAGCCGCCGCGTGCTCGTGAGCGACGGGCTCGACGAACCCAGGGCCATCGTCCTTGACCCCATGGCTGGGTGAGTGAGGGTCACGCGAATCGCGGGTTGGGGGGCGGGTGGTGCGGGAGGAGAGTGGTGCGGGTGAAGCCAGGCGGTCGTTGACGCCGGGCGGTCGTTGACGCCGCCGGCCTTGCAACGACGTATGTATGTTGAACTTCTTTCTATGTTGAACTTCTTTCACACCGTACGTAACCAACCCGCGCTAATCACCCGGTGCAAGTTTCTTAAATCCCCCCACCCTCCCCCAACCTTCCCAATGCCTCTGTCCACCCAGCAGTATGAATTGGTTCACCACAGTCAGTATTACTAAGTATGTGAAACTCCCACCACTTCAAAGGTGTCTGGCCAGCATGAAAGAGTAGGCCAAACACCCTCTCCAAGGGGCTCTCTTTAAAGCCCCTTTTCTGCCAGCAATTGGTGTAATCAAGCAATTGCAGGGCCACACCGTCTCCGAATCTGCTACTCGAGCAATTGTGCATTTTGGTTCTGCTCCTCATTTGCACGTGTGTCGCGTGTCCACCGTCGCGCCGCCGTGCAGCTACATGTACTGGAGTGACTGGGGAGAGATGCCCAAGATCGAGCGGGCTTACCTGGATGGGACGGAGCGATCGGTGCTGGTCAACACCTCCCTCGGCTGGCCCAACGGCCTCGCCCTCGACTACTCCGAGGGCAAGATCTACTGGGGCGATGCCAAGACCGACAAGATTGAGGTGCGGCTCTCTTTCTCGCTCTCTGTGCACGCAAGTGTGGCAGGGAGGGGGAGCGGTAGTGCAGCGGTTAACTCGGTGCGCTAGAACCCGGCGACCTGAGTTCGATTCCCGCTCACGGCCACCGATGGATGAAAGGCTTCCGTACGCCATGTCGATCGCGGGGTTTTACTTTTGCCGTACTTTGTCACGCGCATTCGTGCGCTTTGGTGAACAGGTTGGTCGGTGCGGGCTAGGGGGTAGGAGGAGAGCGGAGACCGGCTCCGATAAGCACCCGGCCACTGACGTTAGTCGTGGTTGGGTTATTGAACTCGGGTGGCCAGATTCGCGATAGCTACTCGACCGCTGCCTTTTTTCAAGTAAAAAAGTGTAGAGAGAGAGGAGAGGAGAGAAAGAAAGAAAGAAAAAATGTTCTTGTACCCGGACGCTTTTAGCGGCGGAGTCACGTCAAACAACGCCGTCACGGCGCGCGGCTACCGTGTCGTTTGTAACGCGGGGAGACGAGCGAGCGGCGGTCCGTTTCGGCTTTCTCAGTTGAGCAAACATCCTTGTTTTGATTGGCATGGGAGGGAGGTGCGGCGACGACGCCGCCGCCGCCACCACAATTACCCCGGCGCTCGTGCAACACCTGCACTGTGGCTGGCCCCGGCCGAGCCGTCGCCACGCCCGGGCTGGCTGCCGGCAGGGGAAGGAGGCGACGGCCGTCACGCCCACCGGGGGCCCCCACGCTCCCATACACGACGGGGCGGGGGGGGGGGAGGAACGTTGCTCCACCGCGGTCCCTGTTATTACACAAAAGCCGCTCGCATTCTTGCTCTGAGCCGTAATGCCGCGTGCGTGCGTGCTCGGGTGGTAGCCACACAGTGGCTGGAACTCAGAAGCTAAGCAGGTGTCGAGCCTGGTGCATGCATGGATGGGAGGCTGCCTGGCGTTTCACGATTGGGCGGCTAGGTTCGTGTAGTTTAGCAATGGTTTCTTGAGTTCATCTGTTAGGAGCGTTGAGCGTTTACACCCTCGTTTTGGGTTGCGAGTTTTAAAATCGTCCTCGGATATAGAACGTGCGTTGCCCGATGTTGTCACGTCATGGAAGCGAAGCGTGGCCTGGGTAGTACTGCGATGGGTGACCGCCTGGACTTGCCAGGTGTTGGAGACGTGCGGCCTGCGAATTGGCCTCGAGATGGCAGTCCCGAGTGTCACCCCCTTGTATGGGTGTGCTGGGTTTTCTCCGGGTGGTTCATGCCACACATGCAGCCTAACTAATAATGAAATTGGCCAAACATCACAAAGAAGGCTTGAGACTCAATGGTGGTTTCCCTGGATAAATAAAGGATCTGATGATTATTGTCATTATTCTTGTTCCTTCTCTGAAGGTTGTTTTCACTGTGGCATTTTATTTTCATTTTTTTTTACTTTGTAAAGATAATTTAACAGACGAAAAGACATCGGGCCACATTCCCAACTTGGCAAAACAACCGCAGTGCTTCGCCCAACGCCTTGGCGATTTGCCACGCCGACGGTGATGGGTTAAACGTCGGCATATTTTTGCCAATGAATTCGACGCAAATAAACATTCGCAAACACGTGGAATCAAGGCCAGCGCTCGCTAATGATTTGCGACGAAGATAAAAAAAATTACGCGCACGGGAAATGTTGCAGTTTTAGCATTTTCTGGTGGATGCCTCCGGCCGTAAAAAAAAGTCTGGTTATTTTAATTAATTTCAAAGCCACTTTGGGGAAGGGCTTCGCGGTCGGCGTCCCGTCGCTTTAGCGTTTTCGCGGACAAGCGAGCCAGTGGACATTTTCGTAAAAAGGCAAACTAAATAGGAAATGGCACGCAAGCGATGGCAGGCCACTCCGGCGTCAGCTCGTGGGGCTGCAGGGCTCGGAGATTTGCGGAGGCCGCGGTAGAAAGCTGCTCCGCTCTTTTTTTAACATCTCCCACACGCACCAACCCCCCCACCCACCCCCACACCGTGGGTGCCTGTCATAGGAATTGCAAATGCACCTTATTGTCACAGTCTGTCGGCATCCTTGCCTTGTTTGGCCCAGTTACCCCGGTGCGGTTGTGGCAGGACAGACATGGGCGGTCGTTTTGGGTGGTGGTGGGGGGAGGGGGGGAGGGTTGGGAGAGCGACGGCGTTGAGTGCACTGGGCCTGGGAGGCAGAGCGAGCGGTGGCGGCGAGGCTGGGCCGAGTAGGCAGGCGAAGGAAGGTCTCTCCCTCTCCTCCATTCACTGGGAGTAAAGTGGGAGCTGGGAGAGCGGTGACCTCAGTGACCTTTCTCCCGGAGTAAACGACCAATCAAACAGAGAGAACTTTTGTTCCGAGCGGCGCTTTTTCCTCAGACCGACGCTTCCCATATCGCCGTTGTCCCTCTCTTCACCCGCATTCCAGGCTAAAGAAGAAGGGGGGTTGTGTGCGGTGGGGGGCCGGGGCGGGGGGGGGCAGTGGGGGGTGGGGGACCTTGGGGGCAAGGCCATTGAGCTCTGGGGAATGCCGCGAGTGGCTGGAGCTAAAATAGCCAAACTCGCCCGAGTTTTTCGCTCCCTTTTGATATTCTCTGCCAAAGTCTTTCCAGTCCGCCCGCCGGCAAACTTTGAAGTCCGCTCGCGCCAACTCGCCCGCCTTGCTAAAAAGGCCATTTGGTCGGAAGATGTCTTTGCCCGTCATGTCCTTTAGCTCTGCGCGGAGTTAGTTTTGTCGTTGCTTGTTGGCAAAGATTTCTTTTTCTCGCTCTCCTCCTCCTTATCCCCCCCCCTCCACGCCGCCGCTGCTTGCTCCGGGTCCACCCTCAACCCCTCGGTGTTGTCTGCTTGGCAGTCCTCCAGCGACGTCCCTTTTAATCTTTCTTTAATCTTAGCGCGCCGTATTGTCGGTGGCGTGAGGGCGGGGAGGGGAGGGCCTGTCGGGTGGCGGTGGGGGCCGGGAGTGGGGGGGGAACGGGCAGAAGGAATGCCGCCTAACAGCGGGGAGGAGAAGGCCTTGAACGTGGTTCTTAAAGCACATTAAGAAATATAAAGCTTTGAGAGAGAGGGAAAAAAACACGCTCTGCCTGCAAAAATAGTGGAGGTTTTTTTTCCACCCCCACCCCCTCTCCCCTCTGCTGTCCTGCGTGCGTTGGGTCTCTCTCTCTCTCTCCCCTCTCCCCCCTCTCTCTCGCTGCCTGCGTTGGGTTTCTCTCTCTCTCCCCCCTCTCGGCCTCTCTCGCTGTGTGCATTGGGTTTCTCTCTCTCTCCCCTCTCGGCCTCTCTCTCTCGCTGCCTGCATTGGGTTTCTCTCTCTCTCTCCCCTCTCGGCCTCTCTCTCTCTGCGCGCATTGGGTTTCTCTCTCTCTCTCCCCCCTCTCGGCCTCTCTCTCTCTCGCTGCCTGCGTTTCGTTTAAAGCGAGGGCTCGCCGAGTCGGCCGGCAGGAATGTGGGTGTGTGGGTGTGCGAGCGCGAGCCGAGCGGGACGGGCGTGCCAACGTTTCCCACCGGGACGGAACAACGGCCACACCGCGGGTGCCGCTCAATTAAGACGCCCCCGCAAACGAAACGTTACCGGCGGTTGCGGCCCCCCCCCAACCAGAACCCCCCCCCCCCCCCCACGTGAGTGGACGTCGCTCGCTTCGCGTGTACGCTACCTCCTGCCCAATTGATACCGAGTGCCGATCTGAGCCGGCGAGAGGCCTGGCGGGGGCATTTGATCCAACCCCCACGTCCACCCCCTGCGATTCAATGGTTTTTATCGTGACTCAAGGTTGCAGTGTGATGTAAGAATCTACTTTCTTTCCCATCGCGTTCGTGTGTACCAATTGCACGGACCTGCAACACGAGTCAATCGAACAAGAGCGTAGCGTCACGCACACGTGCGGGATCCCATGCTCGCGACTCGATCGCACCATCGGCCGATCGTCGCGCGGTCCCCACCAGACAGCGGTAAACACCGCGGAAAATGTTGTATGTATGTTGAACTTCTTCTGCACCGTACCTAGCCAACTGTGTTAAATCAGAAGTGCGGGGAAAGGACAACAAACTAAATAGAAAAGGAGGTTCTAAAAAAATGTGTTTTGAATCCAGACGTAAGAATGCACAGCTCGATTGACTTTCTAATATCGGAAGGAAGAGCGTTCAAGGCGGTCCGCAGGAGCGCGTCTGAAAGCGCGCGATGCGGTGACCGTCTTTGTTCGACGGCTAGCCAATAACCGCTGCGAGGACTTGCGGGCGAGAGGTCTGACGCAGCTCTGCGATATCCGCTTCCATGGGCCGTTGTTTGACGCGAATGGTCGTTGCCCTCTCTGCGAGATATATCTAAAGGGATGCTTTTGTCACGTGACACGGTGTTGACGGCTCGCTCCCGTCGGCCGACTCGTCTCATCCGGACCGTGTTCAACCGCCGTGCCCAGCTCTAAACGGTGTCGGAATTTTTATTCATACTGGAGGAAGCCAATCGGCGATGAATTTCTTTTCGCAGATGTGGGGCGGGTCCGAACGTTACAACAACAAACAATACAAAAACACGATAGGAGTGCAGAGTATAGGAAAGGTAAACAAATCACTTAAAATAGATATAACAAATGAAACAAACAAAAAAATACCTTACCAGGTAAAGCCCCCATTTACCTTATTTTACAGAAGCTACCTGGCCCCAAGAGATGGCTCAACAAAGTGGCTTATCATCATGTGGGACTTTATAGCAGCCAAATAACCCCAATGCATGTTCCTAAACACTTCCCGTGCTGCTTCTTGTCACGCAGCACTTAAGTCTGGAACACACTTATTATTATTATTATCCCATGTTGTTGGTGTGTTATTGTTACGATTCTTGTGGGGAGTGGTCGTGTAGCAGTGAGCGTGCTGCCCTGCTACGAACTCGGCGACCTGAGTTCGATTCCCGCTCACGGCCACCGATGGATGAAGGGCCTCTCGTAGGCCATGTCTGTCGCGGGGGTTTTACTTTCGTCGTATGAACAACAACGGTGATGATTATCTGAACTGGTCCTGGGCCTCCCCTGGCTGTGTATATACATCGCCACTGGGAGACAAAGGTGATCGGGCGTGGTGCTGGCCACCCAGCCCCCCGTGTACCGTGCTGGCCTTCACATGTGCTCGCCAACAGCACTTGCCCCAACAATCTCTTAAGGCTATACGGGCGATCTTTGTGTTTGGTGTTGTTACTGTTCCTTTCTTTTATTTTTTACATGAATTTTTTCTTCACCCCCCGCCCCCCCCCCCCTCTGGACGCACTGCATTTTGTAGCCGGGAAATGTTTTGCTGTGCGGCCAATGATCTGTGCCAGCAAAACATGGGCGTTGTTACCCTGCATTGTGAAACACACAGAATACAACGTAGCATACGCTGTTAAGTTGTTTTGTGTTAGGGCACGTGACCTTATGCTCGGATCTATTAATAGATTTTATTATTATTATCATCTTTATTATTTTTAATACCGTACAACAATGTATACAATTACACCGAGAGACAGAGGGAGCACACGGATCTATAAAAACTATAAACGAAACTATTTTTATTTTACCAGGTAAGGCCCACTGAGCTGTATAGCTCTCTTTCAGAAGCAACCTGGCCACAAATGATGGCCCAACGAAGTGGCTTATCACGTAGACATTTTATAGCGGCCATATATTCGAAACGCACGTTGATTCGAAATGTGGAGGGAAAAACCGGAGGACCCGGAGAAAAATCCACGCGACCACGGGGAGAGAGACGTGCAAACTCCAAATTAGACAGCATGCGTCAGGATTGAACCCACGACCTCCTGTGCACCAGGCCAGGTAGTTGATATCAGAGGACTTGCGCAAGTTGGAGACATCCGGTTGACTGTCGTGGGCAGACCTGGGCAGGGCACGGGGACACCCACCGATGGGCGAGACAAACGACAGCCAAAGAGCGGCAGCCAACGAAGAAGGGGAACACGACCGAGAGGACGTGAGCTGTGGGAGAAGGAGCGATCGAGATTGGCTCGCGGGCCCGGTGCCCGTTGGATTGTGGCATCGCGATACTGTGGAGTAATTTTTTGACACTTTGGCATTCGCGACCCAATATTTTTTATTTTTATTGGTGGTGGTGGTGGGTTAATGGCACATGTTTACGTGACGAACCCAAAAACCTTTAGAATGAATATTATGAACTGTTGGGGAATGGCGACGGCTTGGGTTGAGAATAATCCAGCGGTGGATAGATCACGGTTGATGGTGGCTACGATGATGATGGCAAACGGAGTCAGAGATGTGTGGAAGCCCATCGCGGGGATTTGTCTGTGCGCGGCGTCGTCCCTGGTGTGTGACTGTGCGCTTGTTTTTGTGATCGTTGGCAGGGTGCTGAGAATACCAAAAGTGAAAAGCGTAAAAGGGCCTAACGTTGGTAATGGGGGAGAGCAGCAGATTGTTTTGAAGCAGAGGGCATCCCAACCAACACGATCTCATATCCCCCTGCCCATAACGTTAAAAAGCTAGCCAGCCAGACCCTGGCCTAAATACTAACAAGCTAGCTAACTGGACCCTAGCCCAACCATATTTATGCTGAACTTCTTTTGCGCACCATACGGAGCCAACCGTGCTAACTGGAGGTGCGGGGGAAGGACAACAAACTAAAGACTAAAAGCAGTTCTAGATTTAAAAGTGCATAGCTCCAGTGCTAACGAACGAACCATCCATACCCCAGCCCAACTACTAACAAGCTCGCTAACTGCACCATACTCTAGCATTTTCATCGTGTACTGCCATGAATGATGGCTATGGGGAGGCCTTCACCTAAACAGTGCAGAGAACGTGGCTGATGATAATGATGACGATGAATCTTGGGGGTGGTTTTGAAATGTTGATGGAGCTTTACCTAATTAGTTGGACTGCCCTTCCGTGAACGTATTGACGACGACGACGATGCGTCATGTGGTTTAGCCGTGTGCGCCCCGGTCTGCCTCGCCTCCCTTCACCTGGTGGCAGCGGTTGTTAGGTAGCTGTAGTGGTCGCGTTCCACGCTGGTAATTTGAGGCTAATCGCTCATTGCGACTCCGCATGCAGTTGCCGGCGGGCTGGGGAAGAATGGTGAAGGGAGGGGCCACTGGCACGCCCCCACCCCCTCCCCACCCCACCCCCTCCCCACCCCCTCCCCACCCCCCCACCCCTCCCCATCACACGACGCTGGGCAAATTGCAGGAAACGCCAGGTTTTGCCGCTGCCCGTTAAGATCGTCGGCACCGGTGTGTGCGAATCGGCGAAACTACGCTCTGGACTGGTTTGCCAAGCGGCACGACGCGGTCGGAACGTGCGTGTCGCACGTAGCAGCCCCCGTGGTCGATCCGCTGCTGGAAGAGAGAGAGAGAGACCCCATGCCGTGCGAGTCGTGTTTGACCGCGCACTTTACTGCCGCTGCTCAGTGCGCGGGTTTGGTGAAGGCGGGGAGCCGTTGACGTTGGGGCGTGGACGTAGTGCAGTGCAACAATGGGCAACGTTACCCTGCCGTGCGAGCGCTGTGATGGTCACTCGTCCACGTGCTGTCTAGGCTCTCTCCAGCTTAGCTTCAAAGATGTCACGAGGTCGGGCGGGCATTGGGTCACGTTCAATTCATCCGTCGCGAGCTTCAAATGACCGATATTCATTGATGAACCAAAGCATCTTGTTACACTCCCAGAAACTCGGCGTGCGATTATTCGTCAGTTGATTGATTTTAAATGTATCGATAAACTTGCGATGCATGCATCGAATTCTTCCCCGAAGAATCCGTTTCAGGCTAATGGAGAAAATGAGACGGAACAAAAAAAAGCAAGCGCCCATACACACCAGACGGTTCGGACGAGGTGAAAAATAATTAATCAACTCTCATATAGAATCACGGCCCACCTAGTGGTAGAAATGTCACATTCCTCTCATGGCTACCACTGCGACTGTGATACAATGAGAGGTGGCTTGGAGTCTGCGTGTCTCTCTCTCTCTCCCCTTGGTGGCGTGGGTCCTCCGGTTTTTCCCTCCACATTTTAGAAACAACATCGCGCGTTTAGAGTACAGTATTTAGCTGCTGATATAAATTTCCATACGGCGATACGCCACTTATGAGCGATTATTTGTGGCCAGGTCGCTTCTGAAAAAAAGTTATGTAGCAGCTCGGTGGGCCCTTACCTGGTAAAAGAAAAAATAGTGAAAGGCGACTTGCAACAAATTGGTTCTCAGTTCATTAACCTTCGGAGTGATGATGGATCGAGTCAACCTCCGACCAGGATTCGAGCTCCCGGCTTTCCATTTGGAATTTCCGTACCCTGCCCCCAGCTACAGGCGCCATGTGGCCAACAAAGCAAAGCAAGGTTTGAACAAATTATTTCATTGACTGCTGCTGCATTGGCAGTGGCGCACAAGCACAAATAATAACAACAAAGAAAACTCAACGCGTTCGTTCATAGTAACACTGTGTGTCTTTAAAAGTAAACAAAAATATATAGCAGATGATGTTTCTTTGGCAATGGCTTTTCTTCACAGCACATTTTTGAGTACGGGTTTTCTACATCCCACCCACTTAGGTGCTATTTTTTTCCCGAATCCAATTCTGGAAAAAGGCTCTCGAATGAACCCCGTTCGTTGTGCCTTCCCGGGCCTCTGCAGTCAGTCTTTGAAGAGGCATTCGACTCGGCCCAAATAGATGCAGTCTTCCAAGCTCTGAAAACCCAAAGTAAAATATCGATTATTTATTTTCTTCCCTTCCACACCCCCCCCCCCCCCCCCTTAATATGTCCGGGCGCTGTCTGGGTAGTGCGCTCTCAGCTATCATCGTTGTCGCACCACGACACGATCGCATCTTCTTAAGTCCGTTTATTCCGATTCGCTTCGTCTCTCTTGAGACATGAGTGGAAGTGCGCCACACAAATACATAAATTATAATTTATTTTTATTATTTCCTTTGTAACCCCCCTGTCCCCGCTGTGCCGAGCGGTGCACCACCCCGCGCGCTGAAGAGAATGGTCCCCAAGAGGGATGATCTCGGCAGAATGAGTTTTTTTTTGTCTTTGCCCGAAGTGGCTTCAGTGGGCCTCTTCATCCACCTTAGAGGCAACACCTGTTCGTTGACTTCCGAGGAGAGAAGAAAGAAAACGGGAGGGAGTCCACTTAATTGCAGGAAAAGGCAACAGAAGGTAGTTTTCCTGTGCCCTTAATGGGTCCGTGCCGTCTGGTGATGTTGATTGAATTTGGTTTCTCATGTGGGGGGGGGGGGGGCCCGGAGCCGAGCTCCCCCCCCCCTCCATCTGCACGTGGAATCTGCGGCCGCACTTTTAAAAGGGAAATCCGGCCAGGCGCCGCGATGGCAAGATGTTCGCTACCTCGCCTTGCATTCAGGAGGTCGTGGGTTCGATCCCGACACCGACGCCTGCTGTATATTTGGAGTTTGCGTGTCTCTCTCCCCGTGTTCGTGTGGATCTATGAATCACTGTGAGGTGGGGGGGGGGGCGACCACCGGGGCAGCGCCGTTCCTTTCAGGCTCGTCGGCTCCGAACTTCGACCGCCAAACTCAGAAGCGCGCAATTTGCTGCTGGGGTTTTCGCATCGAGACGGGCGACGTGTCCACAAAGTGGTGACAGGGCCGATCGCGATTCCCATGAAAACGCCACAAATCCGGGAGTGCCGACTTAGACTCGTGGGTCCTTTCTGCTTCGTTTCCTCACTTCTGCATCGCTCCGGGTCGGGAGGGTCAGAGGTCGCGGCTAACGACGGGACCCGCTCGGCTCCTCATCTTGGGCTGACCGCTTGCCACCGCGCGTCGCCAATTAGTCACGTGATGCCGTCCAGATGGCCGTGGAAACTTCGGGAAGGGTGGGGGATGGTGGTGTTGTGGTGGGGGGGGGCCTTTCCTTCTGGCGCCAGAGGCTGCTCACCCCCCCACCTCCTAGGGGGGCGGGGAGGGGGCACGTGGACAGGGGAGGAGACTTGAACACATCCAAAGCTACTGGCTGCGTAGCTTTCTCGTTCGAGAGCACAAGCCATGCAACGGTGTGCTTGTGTGTGCTCGTGCGGGGACCGGGGTGGTGCATTGGTATGTGCACTCGGCACTAACGAACTTGTAAACCTGGTTAGATTCCCGGCTGTGGCTAATGGCAGTGGCGAGCGATATCCGAACCGG
Organism: Lampetra planeri; assembly: GCF_965212315.1. NCBI lineage: Eukaryota > Metazoa > Chordata > Hyperoartia > Petromyzontiformes > Petromyzontidae > Lampetra > Lampetra planeri. Next base: position 14,364,685 of record NC_136114.1, read on the forward strand.
TTCCTGGGCCTCCCCTAGGTCGACTCGCCCCCTTAAAATGAAGAGTATGTGGTGCGTTGTATTTACATTGGGGAGATAAAGGTGGCCGGGCGTGGTGCTGTCAACACTACCCCCTCGTGCGCCGTGCTGGCCTGAATAGACGCTCAGTAACAGCACTTGCCCTGACCGTCTGCGTAGCTATGCTGGGAAATGTTGTCTTTGTGTGTCTGTGCAACTGTCTGTGCAACTGTCTGTCATTGTCGATGTGTGTACGCACCTGTGTTTGTATGCATTCCTTTGTGTGTGTGTGTGCGTGTGTCTGTCTACATGCTTGTGTGTTTGCGTCTGTGTGTTCCTGTGTGCGCGTCTGTGTGCGCGTGTACGTGTGTGTGTGCGTGTGGCCCTTGCTTTTTGGTTCTGTTCATTTTTTTTTTATAAAACCACAGCACGCATTTTTGAGTAATCCGCTGTTATTTTTTTAATCGAGCAATGACTTTTTGGCGTCCGCCTTATCGTTTTGGCCATCATTCGGAGCATTTTTTATGCAATTTCCACAACTAAACTCCAAAACTTTTCCACAGTTATACCACAGCCACCTAGCTCAAGTACGGTATGTACACTTCATAATTAGTTTCTTTTGGGATTAAATCGTTGTGTGGGTTATAATGCCAATTATTAACTGAAACACTCCCACCACCCTCCAAATCCGGTCGAGCCCACGTTGTCACGGCGTGGGCCAAATACGCCAATTGATTTGGTTTATCAGCATAACCGGAGTGTTTATGGGTGCCATGGTGGCAAGATGTTAACTACCTCGCCCGGTATACAGGAGGTCGTGGGTTCAATCCCGACCCTGACGCCTGCACCTTCTCCCTGTGGTCCTCCGATTTTTCCCTCCACATTTATAAACATGCGTTTTAGAGTATTTGGCTACTATCAATTTCCACATAAGCCACGTCGTTGAGTGAACCTTTTTGGCCAGGTCACGTCAGTGGGCCTTACACTGGTAAAATAACAGAAATTGTTCAAGAGTAATAGTTTTAGTAGTTGCAATGAAACATTTTGACATTTTCTACGTGTCGTTTCGCTGGCGATTGCATCCAGCACCATCGGCGTTTGCCGAGAGGTGCGACCTCACTTGCGAGCGCTCGTGAGCGCTGGTATATCTTTTGTGTGGTGCCCGTGCAGTCGGTTTGCGCGCGGCGCTCCGAACCCAGCCATCCCGAGTTCAGTCCCCGCTCGCGGCCGACACCGGCCAAACGGCAATGTCCGTACGTCAACGTGGTAACAACCGGCACACACACAAAGCTAAAGGCAAATAGAAAGCGGAGCGATCAATGACATGGACACGCTAGTTTCACGATTGTCATCGTAGTGCTCTTGTGATGACATCAGAACGGTGCCGTGATGACTGTGTAATGACGCGTTGGTGTGACTCGAGCGTGCCGTGGCCCTGTGTGCCTGATAGTCACTTCAAATTTCACCACCCCAACGTGAAGTTTTCACACTCCTGTAGGACAGCCCAGGATGCACAGCTTGCGCATCCTGGACTGCAAGATGAGAGCCGTTTCTTTTGGTCATGTCTTCGCCTAACCCAGGATTGGGGAAGACATGCCCCACGGCCACTTAGAAACTCGCCCGCCACCGATGCTTACCCGTCTGCAATCATCTTTGCTGCGCTAATCGGGTGCGAGAGGGGAGCACCTTCAGCATGGCAACAGCGCTGTTGTTCCCAACACTGGCGCGCTCCGTCGCTTTGGTCACCTGCCCCTCTGCGGCGGTGCCAGAGGTGGCCGCGATGCTTGACGGCGTGCGCTCCGACAAATGTGCCGGGGATGCCCCGTTCGGCCGTAGCCCCTCTCAAAGAAAACCTCCTGCATCGGTCCGCTTTCGAAATCGGCAGCGGAGTTTTATGAGTTTGTAAGACGAACGAATAGAGGTCACCTAAAAGTGAAATGCCCCGCCGCACTCTCAAACCGCCACAGCAGCAGACTCCCCCCGCCTCCCCCACCCCCGTCCGCACCCCCCCCCACCCCTCCTTCCCCATCCTCCCACATGCTAGCATTCCAAACAGCACGCCAAAGCACACAAACATCCCAGGCATTGGGGTCCCATTTTTACCACTTTCTCCCCCGTCCACCACGACGGACGGACGTTAACCAGTAACAGATTGTCGCGAAATCGGCTCCAGGTTTTACAGTGGGGGTGGTTGGGCACGCGCGCACGCGCCCGTGTGCCCGCTCCCGTGCCGCCTTGTGCGGTTTGCGCGAGCGCTCGTGTGCTGGTTTTGTAGAGGGACTGCAGTTGGCTGCGGTTGTCCGGGGGGGGGCGGGGGGGGCGAGGAGGGGGGGTACGGCAGTAATACGCCAAACAGGGGCGGGACAGGGGCGGGGGGAGCATCAATGGCCCCCGCAGGCCGAGATACGGCCCACAGCCACATTTTGTGTGGCCCGTCAATTGATTTCGTAAGGCCCACAACTGCTTTTCATTCTGCCTAAAAATGTGTTTCATACAGCACGGAAAAAGCTTCCGCAGACTTCGCGAGGCTTTTATCAGATGGAACGACATTATTATTATAATTGTTAATATTATTATCATTGTTGTGCCCGTTTAGAATTGTTTTAAATTGTTTTGGTGGACAATTTAATCTCATGTTTGCTTTTCAAATGGCTGCTTTCCTTTATGGCCAGCAAGCTAGTCAGGATCATGCGGTCCCTTTCTGTTTGTTTTTGGACTCAAACAAACTCATGGGAAACGCCTGGTACACAGATTATCCAGCAAAAGTTTGCTGCAATGTCATCAAATCGCAAGCCCTTTGAAGGAACCTCATTTAACCTCGGCCGTTTATGGGCTTTTTTGTTACACGTGTTTTAATAAGGAAGTGAAACTTGCACTGCCCAGCGTGGCGAAGTGCAGTCTTGTTCTCCTGTAGCACAGCGGTAGTCGCGTTCCTGAAGAACACCGCATTATGGAGCAATCGCATTATAATAAATAATATAGGGGGTAAAGCACGGTCCGCGATAACACGCGAGATGCGTGCGCAGGCCGGACAGAGACTGATGCGCGTGGGTAGAATCTAGAGGTATCCAGCAGCATCCCAATGCCCTGTGTGATGATGATGATGCTACGCCGAGGCAGCCGTACGACCGCTTGTTCCTACTCGCGTGACGTAGCTCTGGTCACTAGAGGTGCGATATATCCAGTTCCCGTCCGTGTTTTCAAAAATGTGTTCCCCGATACATTCATCGCGTCATATATCCAAATCGCGTGATGAAAACACCACGTGGCGTTATAGAACGGACTGTACGGTCAAACGACCTCCACGACCTGCACAGCATAGGAGGGTGCCTTCATCCAGCAGTGGATTTACCAAATGGGGGCGGCACGTGGAACCGGATCGTGTAAATGCAAAGACGCAAGCGATTATACGCAGCCGCTTTTTGTAAGGCGAAAAGTATGAAGTCTTGATTGTAAAGGAAGGGCTGTTTGAGGTGGGAGTGCTACATCTCTGATGTGTCACCGTTTGGTTTCTGAGAGATAAAGACCAAGCACTTTGTGAAAGTAAATTGCGTGCATTTGAGCACAAGCGTCTGCAATGGATGCTAGGAGATTTGTGGCAAGATGAGATGAGAGCAGCAAAAAGATTGTGCCACGCAGGACGTGGGTGCAGGAGATAGGAGGGCTGGCCACCGAGACACGGATATTGGGAGTGGCATCCACATGGCCCAACTGGACACGTGCAAAACCTACTGGGGAACCTCTCTGAAAAATATTTTCACAACTCATCGGATTCTGCCAATCTATATATAAAGATTCTGATTCTCACCTAATACCAGGCCGATGGGTTGGGGCTACCGTTCGGGCAGGCCGTGGATCTGGCGGACCGTGGAACGCATTTGCGAGGTGCGGTGGAACTCCCGCGCCTTCAGTCCTCGATCTTTGTGTTTCGTTGTTGCCGTTGTTCCCGTCGCCTGCGCAGGTGATGCGCGTGGACGGCACGGGGCGGAAGGTGCTCGTGGAGGACAAGCTGCCGCACATCTTCGGCTTCAGCCTGCTGGGCGACTGGCTCTACTGGACCGACTGGCAGCGGCGCTCCATCGAGCGCGTGCACAAGCGCACGCTGGTGCGCGAGGTCATCGTCGAGCAGCTGCCCGACCTCATGGGCCTCAAGGCCACCGGCACGCGGCCGCTGGGAGGTGTGGAACGCGTTTGAAACGAAGATCCGTTCGCTGTTTTTTTCCGTTACGTTTCGAAGTGAAAAGAGAAAGGGCCGTACATACTTTGGGTCTTGGGGGAAAAATTACTGCGGATTGTTCGGAAAGGTTAGAATATTGTAGGGCGTGATCATATCTTGTATAACTTTAGCCTTACCTTTAAATCGTAACCAAATGAACCACCAATACAGACTGCTGCCCCCGCATAGATAGCCACCCAGACCATAGTCCTTCGTCTTGATTCTGACAAACCGCCCCCATCACGTTCACAAAACTATTCGAGCAGCGCCTAGCCCAACAACTTAACAAACCAGCCAAGCAGCCCCAACAGCACTAGTTACAACTCTAACTGTGACCCAGCACTCCAGGACTTTACGCAGTCCCATTTCTCTCCTCTAGTTCCTTTGTCCCCTTTACGCGCTCGCGGTTTCTGTCGTACGTTACTTCCCGGAAGGGCCGCGTTGTGGACTAAATCCTCCCCCCTCCCCCTTCCCACGCGTCACCGTTAACGACGCATCTCCTGACCTCGATGCCGCCTTTCCTCTCTCCTCCTCCTCCTCCGCTCCCGCCACAACCATGACCCCCGACCCCGACCCTCGCCTCCACCAAACGGCCGCCGCCGCTTGCAGGTACCAACCCGTGCACCCTCGACAACGGCGGCTGCAGCCACCTGTGCCTGTACCGGCCGGTGGGGCCGCGGTGCGCGTGCCCCATGGGCCTGGAGCTTCTGGGCGACATGCACACCTGCATCCTGCCCGAGGCCTTCCTGCTGTTCTCGCGCCGCGCTGACATCCGCCGCATCTCGCTCGAGACGAGCCACAACGACGTGGCCATCCCACTCGCCGGCGTCAAGGAGGCGTCCGCCCTGGACTTCGACGTGAGCGACGGGCGCATCTACTGGACCGACATCAGCCTCAAGGTGTGCGAGAAAGAGGGGGGGTGGAGGAGGAAGAGAGGGGGGGTGCCCAGATGATCGAGGTGTTTACTCCCCTCGCCTGGTATGCAGGGGGTCGTGGCTTTGATCCCGACCCTGATGCTTGAATTATTTGGAGTTTGCGTGTCTCTCTCTCTCTCCCTGTGGTCGTGTGGATTTTTCTCCGGGTCCTCTGGTTTTACCTCCACTTTTCTAAACGTGCAATTAGAGTATTTGGCTGCTATTAATTTCCACTCGATAAGCCACTTCGTTGAGCTATCGTTTGTGGCCAGAAGAAGAGCTGTATAGCTTAGTGGGCTTTACCTGGCAAAATGGAAACATTGTTTAGTTTAGTTTTAGAGTAGGGGACAGGAGGGGGGGTGTGGTGGCTCCGTTTTCGATGGGGTCTGCAAGTTCACATCGTTCCATCGATCAAAATGTTATTGGACACCACCAAGCCACGGCCGCCACGAGCAAGGAATTTCAGGGCTGCGCCTTTTACCGCTTCACCCGAGCTCAACAATTCACGCAGCTGATGTTAAAAGCTATGTTTTTGGTAGGAAACTTCCTTTTTTTAACCTGTGGCCTTGTCCCCTTCTTCTGTATTCCACCTTGTCCATCCACGCCACGCATCCCTCCGCCATCCGCCCCTTCCCGTGCTACCCGTGCCTCCACCGTAACCCCCCCTCTCTCGCGCTCTCTCTCCCCGTCGCCGCGCCAGATGATCAGCCGCGCGTACATGAACGGCAGCTCGCTGGAGCACGTGGTGGAGTTTGGGCTGGACTCGCCCGAGGGCCTTGCCGTCGACTGGCTGGGCCGCAACCTCTACTGGGCCGACACGGGCACCAACCGCATCGAGGTGGCGCGCCTGGACGGCTCGCACCGCCAGGTGCTCGTGTGGAAGGACCTGGACAACCCGCGCGCCCTCGTCGTGGACCCTGAGGAAGGGTGAGGTTTGCACGCGGCTCGCCCACACGGCTCGCCCACACGGCTCACCCACACAGCTCACTCGCACGCAGCTCACCCACACAGCTCTCACACACAGCTTACACGCACGGCTCACTCACACAGCTCACCCACACGGCTCACCCAAAAAGCTCACTCACACAGCTCACCCACACAGCTCACACACACAGCTCGCTCACACAGCTCACTCACACAGCTCACCCACACTGCTCGCCCACACTGCTCGCCCACATGGCTTGCTACACGGCTCACTCGCACAGCTCGCCCACACGGCTCACACACACGGCTCACACACACAGCTCACTCACACGCAGCTCGCCCACACTGCTCACCCACACTGCTCGCCCACACGCAGCTCACTCACACGGCTCACCCACACTGCTCACCCACACAGCTCACTCACACAGCTCACTCACACGGCTCACCCACACGGCTCACTCACACAGCTCACTCACACGGCTCACCCACACGGCTCACCCACACAGCTCACTCACACGGCTCACTCACACGGCTCACTCACACGGCTCACTCACACGGCTCACCCACACTGCTCGCCCACACGCAGCTCACCCATACTGCTCGCCCACACTGCTCGCACACACGGTTCACCCACACAGCTCACCCACACAGCTCACACACACAGCTCACTCACACGGCTCACTCACACGGCTCACTCACACTGCTCGCCCACACGGCTCACCCACACTGCTCGCCCACATGGTTTGGCACACTGCTCCCTACATAGTTGACCGCACGGAATCGTCATCAAACAAACCTCCACTGCCAGCAGTGGCTTAACAGGTGGCTATAAGTTACGAGTTACTATGTACGTAGGATGACTGTTAAGGATAACGCGACGACAAATGTTAGTGTTGGATTTTGTGTCAAAATGTAGCTGTTATAAAAACCTTAACTTTAAGACGTAGCTTTAGAGTTAAGGTTATTGTTTTGCCTGTGGCAAAGATCAGTTTATAGTATGGAGGCGCGAGGGGCACTGCGAAAGTTAGACACTCCGCTTTGGCTTTGATAAATCTTATCGGCCGGCATTGCGAGTGTAAGTTACAGCGAGCGTTACGACCGTGGGCTCGTGCGAAGGTTTAATGCCGGCATAAAACAACACAAGTGCATCCCCCCCCTTCCCCCGCTGTAAATCATAACACCGTTAAATCCTCCCTTCGCAAATGTGTGGGTGTGTGTGTGTGTGCGTGTGTGTGCGTGTGTGCGCATGCGTAAACATTAACGGTGGCGCAGCGGGTAGCGCACTGCACTATGAACTCGATGACCCGAGTTGGATTCTCACTCACGACCACTCCCAACATCATTGACGATTATGTGAACCGGTTCTGGGCATCCCCTAGCTTGGTCGACTCGGCTTCAAATGAGTAGTAAACATCGCCACTGGGGAAACACCCACCCCCGTCGCGTACCGTGCCGGCCTGCCTAGGCGATGCTCGCTTAACAGCAGTCTGCCATGCCTATAAGGTGCGTTTGGGATCTTCTTTGTCTTCGTGAAGATTCATGTACTGGACGGAGTGGGGCGGCAGCCCGCGCATCGAGCGGGCGGGCATGGACGGCTCTGTGCGCGTCACGCTGCTGGGCAACATGGGGCGCGCCAACGGCCTCACCATCGACTACGCCGAGCGGCGCCTCTACTGGGCTGACCTCGACACCAACCTCATCGAGTCGTCCAACATGCTCGGTGGGTGCTGCCCCCCCCCCTGCCACCCACCCACCCCACCGCTCCGCGTCGTGCCCTGCCCGTACCTTGCGTGGCGGTTGCGTGACCTCCAACGGTGGCTCTTTGTCGCCGCTCGACGATGCGGAGGTTTGCGGTTCGAATCCAGCGGCCGCCCGCCAGTCATTACTGTTTTTTTCAAAACGACCCGGCCACAAATGATATCTCAACTAAGTGGCTTATCATCATCATCATGTGGATATTTATAGCAGCAGCCAAATACTCTAAACGCGTGGTGTTGATTCTAAATGGGGAGGTAATAACCGGAGGACCCGGAGATAAAATCCAGGCGACCACTGGGAGAGAGACACGCAAACTCGAAATACGCTGCAGGTGTCAGTGTCGGGATCGAACCCGCGACCTCCTGTCTACCCGGCGAGGTAGTTAACATCTCGCCACAACACGCCGCCGACCCCCCCCCCACCCCTCGGAGTTTCGGGTTTAACGCCGCGTGCCGTCGCTCGCAGGCACGGGCCGCGAGGTGATCGCCCAGGACCTGCCGCACCCGTTCGGGCTCACCCAGTACCGCGACCACATCTACTGGACGGACTGGAGCCGGCGCAGCATCGAACGCGCCGACAAGGCCAGCGGCGGCAACCGCACGCTCATACAGGTGAGCTCGCCTCGTGTAGTAGTCGTAATACTCGTAACAATAATGACCGTCGTCGTCAAGCGAATCGTAACGTTGGGTTTGTTTCTGATGGAGCCGCCCTCCAGGCGCCCGACAGCACTTTCCCTTGCGTCGCGTCTCGTGTCAAACGGTCGAAGGGGGACACTCCGAGTGGCAGCTGCCCCTATGTGGGCACGATGTGACTGATGCCCACGTGGGCATTAGTCTCCCAGTAGGGGGGGAGGGGGGTGGAGGGGGCGATGATTTCTACTGTGCGTCATCCTAATTGATTTGAGTGACGTAGGCGAGTTCGTGTAGCCGCACGCCCTCGTGCAGGTCACTCACGCGGGTGGTGAATGTCACTGGAGGCTTAGACACGAGGTCACCGGACCACCGCCGCCGGCCACGTGACGGTAGCTGTGCTGCACGTGGCCTGCTGCAATCCAGAACCTTGGGAGGGGGGAGGGGTTGGCGGATCGATTGCGCAAGTTTGTGACACTCCCTGCGTACCCGCGGGCGGTGAGATCGCCGTCTCCTGGCTTGCTAGAGTATGGCAATACAGCGAGTTGGTTATATTCCCTCTGCACCCCTTCCTCACCTCCCACCTTGCGTAGGTCTCCTCCGGGTACTCCGGTGCCCTCAAAGGCAAAGGTCCCCCGTGTATAGCCTTGGCAAACTGTCTGGGGCCAATTGCTCTGAGCGAGCATTCGTAGGCGCTCCACTGCATGCCTATACGTGCAGGCCAGTGAACTCTCATGTCGGGGAGTTCGCGTAACCGCACTCTGCAGTACAGGAGGACCCGGAGAAAAACCACGTAACCACAGGGAGAACAAACTCCAAATATACAGCAGGTGTCGGGGTCGGGATCGAACCCACGACCTGGAAACCAGGCGAGGGGGTTAATATTTCGGCCAAGTGCAATTAAGTCGGCGCTGTTTCTTCTATCAACCTGACTGCCGTGCCCACCCATTTAGTCGATCGTTCATTCACCCGCTGACGCTGCGACCTCTTCTTACTCTCTCCTCTTCCCCTCCTCTTCCTTCTCTTCTCTCCTCTCTTCCCCCCACCCCACAGGAGCAGCTGGACTTCGTGATGGACATCCTGGTGTTCCACTCGTCTAGGCAGGGCGGCTCGAACTCGTGCGCGGAGGACAGCGGCGGCGCGGGCTGCTCGCACCTCTGCCTGGCACGCCCGGGCGGGTACACGTGCGCGTGTTCCGCCCACTACACCCTGAAGCCGTCCGACAACCGCACTTGCGTTCGTGAGTCCAGCACGAACACACGCACAGACACGCACGTGCGACGGCAACAACCGCCGTTCGCCACTCAGTAGCGGCGGCGTCACCACAGAGCCTGTGCCACACTAGGTGTGTGCACTTTGAGGCCATGTGGAGTGTCTAAGGCCCCGTTGGCAGGAGGTCACGGGGACAGACCCAGGTGCCATGGGTTTGACTGACAGACGACTGGCAGATTCGCCACACACAGAGACAAACGTCCCAGAGAAAAGAGTGGCACGTATATCCATCGCTGTGCTCTCGCCAAAGTCCACCACTCTTCATCAGTGTCTCCCTCTTACCCTCTGACTTTCTCACCGCTCCCCCACCCCCCCGCCCGTTCGCCCGCCCCACTCGCCCGTCTTTCTCGCCCGCCCAGCCCCGAGCTCGTTCCTGCTGTTCAGCCAGCGCAGCAGCGTGAGCCGCATGGTGTTGGACGAGCAGCAGAGCCCCGACATGGTGCTGCCCATCCACCCGATGCGCAGCGTCCGCGCCCTCGCCTACGACCCCCTCGACCGCCTCCTCTACTGGGTCGACTCGCGGCAGAACGCCATCCGGCGGGCGCGCGAGGACGGAACGCAGGTAGGGACGAAGCGGGCGGAACAGCGAGGGTGGAATGACCCGGGCGCTATGAAGCTCTTTAACAGATGTCCAGTAGGGGCGAGTCAGCAAGTTACAACAACAACAAACAATCTGAAAAAACGACGATAGCAGTGCAAAATCGAGAAACGGTAAACGGTGTGAAAACAAAATTTTTATACAAGTCCAAATCGCATGAGTACATACTCACCTGCCGATTTTTCAACGGTTCGAATCCGCTTTGAATTGTCACGTGGCCACGGTTGATTCCGTAACAATTGTAACGCTTCCCTGATTTGCCACCACAGGTGCTGTCTCTGCTGTCGAGCCCCAGCGCGGAGCTACAGCCGTACGACCTGAGCCTGGACATGTTCGGCCGCCTGCTCTACTGGACGTGCGAGGCCACCAACGTCATCAACGTGACGCGCCTCGACGGCCGCCCGCTGGGCGTTGTGCTCAGGGGCCCCAATGATCGGCCCCGCGCCATCGTCGTCAACCCCGAGAGGGGGTGAGACATCATCATCATCATCGTCACCACCATCTTCACTGGCATCATCACTTGCATCATCACTGGCAATCATCATCGTTATCACTGGCAATCATCATCGTTATCACTGGCATCATCACTGGCATCATCGTCGTTACCGGCATCATCATTACCGGCATTGTCAACTGCGTCACACTGAGCGTGTCATTTAGGGGGCGCGCTACCGAACAATTCATGACTGCACAAAAAAAAAATGTCTTCTCATTTGTCGTCCCATCAATCGACTCAGTCGTCCGAGCTCTGACCTTCTCCCTCCTTCCCTCGTTCCTTCTCTCGCTCGCTCGCTCCCCCCTCCGGCACGCCAGCTACATGTACTTCACGAACATGCAGGACCGCCTGCCGCGCATCGAGCGCGCGTCGCTGGACGGCACGGAGCGCGAGGTGCTCTTCTCGACGGGCCTGGGCCGCCCCGTCGCCCTCGCCATCGACAACAAGCTGGGGCGCCTCTTCTGGGCCGACTCGGAGCTCAAGCGCATCGAGAGCAGCGACCTGTCCGGTGAGTCTCTCCCCCCTGACTGGTTCCTGTCAATTGTGAACAGCCATAGCTGTAGCTTCCCAGGACATTGAATTTAACTTTTTTATAATATTCATCAACGTTTGAAATCAATATCTCAATTATTCGTTGCATCCGGGGATTAATTTCAGCCTGATCTGTCCGGGCCGGCGACCTGATAAATACGTACACACTCCCGTCACACCACATCTGGTGAACCTCTCGCTACGGCCGTGTGGCCGCAGCGAGAGGTACACGAGATGGGGGTACATTAGCCCACAGGGCTGTGCATAGCGTGTTGCGGGGCCCGGGGCAAATCCCAAATCCCACCACGTGGGCTCCACCCCGACGACTTCAAACTAAACCGGAAGTGTTGCATCTGATACGGTGACGTCGAAGCACGGGGGGTCCCCCAAAGTCCGGGGCCCGGGGCGGCCGCCCCGATTTGCCGCGTACCCGAGGGACGGCTCTGCTTACCGCCTTACACCAGTCTACCAAGCAACGGTGGAAAATAATCGGTGACAAACGAGTCCCCCCCGATCACCTCCCTAGCCGTAGAACCGTATCGCCTGTTGTACCAAGCGCGCCCCGCCGTGCGTTTGGCTAATGTCGTCGCCACCGACCGACCGTTGCGTTCCACAGGGGCCAACCGGCAACTGCTGCAGGACAGCCTGCTGCAGCCGCTGGGACTCACGGTGCTGGGCCAGTACCTGTACTGGATCGACAGGCAGCCTCAGCTCATCGAGCGCGCCGAGAAACTGAGCAGCGCCGGGAGGACCAAGATCCTGGCACGGGTGTCGCACCTGACGGCTCTGCACGCCGCGCAGGAGCTGGACCCCGCCGCATACCGTACGAGCAAGCGCCACGCGGCACGAGCAAGCGCCACGCGGCACACGCAAGCGCCACGCGGCACACGCAAGCGCCACGCGGCACACGCAAGCGCCACGCGGCACACGCAAGCGCCACGCGGCACACGCAAGCGCCACGCGGCACACGCAAGCGGCACACTCAAGCGCCACGCGGCACACGCAAGCGCCACGCGGCACACGCAAGCGCCACGCGGCACACACGCACCCACCGCACGTGGTGCAGAACGTACGGCGGATGCTGTACGGCTACAAACGAGCGACATGCGTAATGCGGTACACGGCGCACGCACGCCACATGGAACGCGCACCGCACGGAACACGACACACGCTTCGCCACCGCACGGAACACCACACACGGTAGGCACCGCACGCCACGTGGACCACGACGCACGGCGAGCGTCGCACGGGCAAATTTGCCCCTCTCCATCCAGCGAGGCAGGAATCCAGCCGGAAATTTTTTTTTTTTCCCCGAACACAGTAAGTTGAGTGTGAGTAGCGTGCTCTACAATCTCCCGTTAGTAACGTGGCCTCTGCCGATCGCCGTGCGTGTGCGTGCGCCTGCGTGCATGCAGGGAGCCACCCGTGTGTGCAGGACAACGGAGGCTGCTCGCACTTGTGCATCGTGAAGGGCGACGGCACGACGCGCTGCTCCTGCCCCGTGCACCTGGTGCTGCAGCAGGACGAGTTAACCTGCGGAGGTGAGACGCACGCACATGCACGTGCAAGCACACGTGTGCACACGTGTGCACGCACAGACGAAGATTGGGGCAAGCGTTGTCGACGAGCACTTATTTAGGCCGGCACGGCACACGAGAAGGCGACGGTGTGGCCAAAGCTCACGCCTGTCCGCATTTGTCTCCGCTGTGCCGACGTTTACATACCTCGCCGGGTAGGCATTTAAGGCTGAGTCAACCTAGGGCGGGGCAGCTTCAGATATTTGTTTCCGATGTTGACCACGAGCGGGAATCGATGGAGGTTCACCCGGTTTGGAGCGCAGTTGTGTGTATGGCTATCTACGGTGCGATAGAAGTTCAACGTATATTTATATAAAACAAGAAAGACAAATTATTGCTCTTATTGATAGCCTGAATTGTTGGCAATTGTTGTAGGCCTCCTCGGGCCTCCAAGCATTAGAACTATGGCATGGGAAGCAAAACGCTGGAACTCGGAGCTTTTAGGAGCAGGACGGAGGAACTCTGAACGCATTGAAGAACCAGGCAGGAACCTTGAAAATGTTACATTGTTGATTAAAAGTCTAAACGTTATTGTGTTCTCCACTTACCACTTTTCCCCTCCCATGACCATCCTTATAACCACCACCACCACCACCATTACAATCACACCATCACATCCACCGCCACTACAACCATGACCATCCATAACAACCATTACCACTACAACCACCACCAATAAACTATCATCACCACTACAACAACCACCACCAACACTAAAATCACAATCACCACGACAATCGCCACATTCGTCACCACTACAACCGTGACCATCCCCAACAACCATCGCGACCACCACGTCGACCGCCGCCAGAGCCGCCCACGTGCTCACCGGACCAGTTTGCGTGCCTGAGCGGCGAGATCGACTGCATCCCGCTGGCGTGGCGCTGCGACGGCTACGCCGAGTGCTCGGACAAGAGCGACGAGAGCGACTGCCCCGTCTGCCACCCGGATGCCGAGTTCCAGTGCCGCAGCGGGCAGTGCGTGGACGCCGCGCTGCGCTGCAACAAGGAGAAGGATTGCCAGGACACGTCCGACGAGGAGGACTGCACCGGTGAGTCCGCCCCGAGAGACGCTGGGGGGAGGGGGGGGGGTGGGCGGCACCGTGAAAGTCACCCCGATCTGAACGTCTAAAAAATAAAAATAAATATTACATTTGGCGCGAGGATAAGAGATAAGAGTCGTTGGACTCTGTGTGTGCCCTCTTCTGGATAAATGAGTCAATTTACAATAACATCTGATTTCAGGTGGGGCCCATCCCAGGTTACTTTTTAAACTATTTTTTTATTTTACCAGGTACGGCCTGTCCTTGCCCCCACTTACTAGCAGTCACCACCATGTCTCTGACTTACCCTGCGTTCTCCAATTCGTGTTTATTTTGTAAATCATCTTTACTGAGTACGGAGTCCCCGAAGGCCAACAATGCCGGGCAGCCGGCAACAAGCAGCACTTGTGAAGGGATAGTAGATGACTATTAGCTAGGTGTGGACGGACGTGAAGACACAACGTGTTGTGCATGTATAGAGGACTTGCACGAACGGAAGGGCGGTCGGACACACGCGTGAGCATTACGTGGACGAGCAAACACGGCTCCCTATTGGCTGAAGGAGCGCACCCACGAATGAGCTCGCCCGCCGTCGGCGGAGGGAGACGATTGACGTGAGACGTGCCTGCCGACGCGGGAGGTGAGAGGTCGGAAGGCGCACGCAGCAAATGGGGAGACGTGAAGAGGCGTGCCGAGGGTGGGCAGCAGAGAAGTGATTTGGCGGAGAGAAAATGCAGGGAAAGAGCGGGGAGGAGAGGGGGCTCGGGGTGCATTAGATGGTGGAAGTTGAAGTGAACGCACGCTGCAGAAGACAACACAGCTTCTCGCACCTTTTCAACTCGACCGACGTGACGGAGTCGTTGCACAACTCCAACCCTTTTGTCGGTCCGTTGCTGGACAAGGGGCCCCTCCCCCTACGCCATCATCCCACTTGTATTGTTTGAATGTATTGTTCACTCTGCGGCTCGCAACTTAACGCCATCGCTATTTAAATACGTCGGAGAACAAAGGCGCGCGTGTCGGTGAGCGTTGCGGATTTCATGCGTTTGCATAATTTTTCTTGCTTGTTGTGCGTGCGTGTGTCCGCGTCTGTGCTCTTGCGCGTGCACACAGACCCGTGTCTGGCGGACGAGTTCCGCTGCACCAGCGGGCAGTGCGTCAAGAAACTCCATCGCTGCGACGAAAACTACGACTGCAAGGACAGCTCGGATGAAGTCGGCTGCAGTAAGAACATTGCCTCTGCTCACAATGCCCGGCCAGCAGGTGGCTCCCAACTCTGCCCACAATGCCCGGCCTAGGTGGCTCAGCGGTAGAGCGGACCGTCATGAACTGGAGAGCACCGGTATTTTCTTCGAGCAAATATAAAGTAACAAACGAACCAAGTGATAATGGAGAAGTGCCCGTTCTATAATTTGGTGTTCTTCACAAATGTCCACAGGGGGCGGGGGGGGCGGGCACTTTCACCTGATAAGACATCATCAGTGTGAGAGCCGCCACACATTTCAAAGCATTGGGGGTTTGACAGCAGCACGATGACGATGATGGGCGGTGTTTTTACTCTTTGTGTATTGTCGAGGGCCGCGCAAAAGGCCACCCGGGGCTGCCAGTGAGCACTGGCAGCAATTGAACAATCTGGAACCGCGAATCCCCCCACTCCAGGTCGCCTCCAGTCGTCCGCTCGCCCTGACGCGTTGCCTCCTCTCTCCCGCCGCCCATACTTCACCCCCTAGCTCCCATCGGTCCTGACGGTGAGAAGTCCGGCGTCGCCGAGTACCCGGTGACGAGCATCGCGGGCGCCGTCATCGGCGTGACTCTGGCGCTCATCGTGCTGGCGGCGCTCTACTTCACGTGCCAGCGCGTCGTGTGCCCGCGCGTCAAGGCCGTCTCGGGCGGGATCCCGCAGCCCGAGTTCGTGCTCAGCTCCACCGCCGCCGCGGTCGTGGGCCAGTCCCTGGGCGCGCCGTCCGCCAACGCCTGCGTCGGCATCGGCGGAGGTGGCGGCCCCGGCGCCGGCGGTACCTGTATCGGTAACGGTGGAGTGGGGCAGAACGGGACGGGGATGACCAACGGAGGAGGAGTTCCCACGGGCCACGGAACCCTGGGATACCCGCCACCGCCACCGGCCATGCAGCCGGCGCTCGCAGGTGCCCGTCGGATCGCTCATTCGCTCGCCCGCTCGCTCGCCCGCTCGCTCGCTCACTCACTGGGTCGCCCACTTGTTCAGTCACTCGCATGCTGATCCACGCGATCGTCCACTTGACCGCTCGCTGTCTTGTTCACCCACTCCGCTCGCTTACTCACGTCGCCCTTTAAAGTTTCGCTCGACGTGGTGGGGAGCAGTCGGCAGTGCAGCATCATCCATTGTTGCACCGTACTTCCTCTATGCCCCCTGTGTCTATGCCACCCGCCTTCACCTACGCACGCTCACCAGCGTCGTCCAGCCGTGGGATACCGTTGGGTGCCGGTCACGCACGTTTCACCGAAGTGCATGGCGCGTTATCTCCGCCGCTGCCGCTCGCTCACACTTCTCTCTCTTTCTCTTACCCCTGTTACCAACTCCTCCTCCTGCTCCTCCTCCTCCCCATCCCCCCCGTCCTGGCCCCCCACAAGGAGTGGTGCGTGGCGGCAAGAGCTTGCTGAGTGCCGTGAGCCTCACCGGAGGGAGCAGCGGGCCCGGCATGTACGACCGCAACCACGTCACCGGCGCCTCCTCCAGCAGCACCAGCAGCAAGACGTCCTTCTACCCGATGGTGCGTGATACACGCGTGACACACACGCGTAACACACACGCGTGACACACGCGTGACACACGGGTGAGCTCGATGGCGTGTACACCGGGAACGCAACACCATCATCGCGTGGCCCCCGGCAACCCGGCAGTTGTCATGATTAATTATCTCCGGCCCCTCCCGCACCAAGGCCTACCCTAAGGGCCCCTTGTTGTCGCTTTGAAATTATTCTTAGGTGGTCCGTGCTTGTCGCACTGGAAATAAAGATGAACGTTTTTTCCACAGAAGAAGTTCAGAAGTTCCTTTCCCAAGTCAGTAATTCCGTTGAGCTCAGAAGGTTTTTTTTTCCAACTGCCAGCAGACAATGACCAATCAGCCATTTCTGGTTTATGCAAACGGAGTGTTTTTGTAAAGTAAACATGCTTTGCTGTGTGCTCACCGGACAGCCATTTGGCAAGAAACGATGAACGTGCAAACAATAAAAAGTGTTAAAAACAACTTCTAGAAAGGTTACCGCTCACGCTCGCCGTGGTGTGTCCGGCGCTTGATGGCTTCCCTCACCGTGTGTCCGGCGCCTTCCTCCAGATCCTGAATCCGCCGCCGTCTCCCGCGACGGTGCGGTCCCAGTACACGACGGCCGAGTACCTCTACTCCAACAGCCCCTCCACCACGCGCTCCTACAGGTGAGGCCCGCCCGCTCGCCCGCCCGCCCCTTATTCGCTCACTCACCTTGCCGCTTCATCAGTGGCTCGCTTCTTTGCTCAGTTCGATCACTCGCTCGTTTACTCACCGACTCGCTCGCTTAAACGCTCACTCTCACCTACCCGCTCTCTCGATGACGCACTCGCTTGCTAATCGGAGGTGCGGCGGAAGGACAACAAGCTAAACACAAAAATGAGTTCTAGAGAAGTGAGTTTTCAATCCCATTTGGTTAGCATGGCCAATATCCGCGCGACGGGCGTATATTCGCTCGCAGTCCGTTTTTATCGCGCGTCACAGAGCGGCGCCACGGGGGGGGCAGCAGCAGCAGCAGCAGCTTCCGTCCGCCGCCACCGCCAACGACGCTCTCCGCTTTCTCCCTCCCCTCCCGCCCCTCCGCGCGCCGCGTCCAGGCACTACCGGGGCCGCAACGTCGCCCCTCCGCCCACGCCGTACAGCACGGACGTGGGCGAGAGCGACTCTGCGCCCGAGCGCCGGCCGCTCACGCGGCCCAAGCGGCCGCGGCGGCCTCCCCCGCAGCACTTTGCTCCGCCGCCCACGCCGCACAGCCAGTACCTGTCGCCCGAGGAGGACAACAACGGCTACGAGGGTTGCCCGCCGTCGCCAGCGACGGAGCGCAGCTACTTCGAGCTCTACCCGCCGCCCCCTTCGCCCAACACGGACTCCTGCTGAGCGGGAGGGTCTGGGTTGGAGTTTGGGGACGGGGAGGCGGGGGGTGGGGAGGGCGAGGTGGGGAGAGCGGCCGGCCCGGCTGTGCAGGACTGCGAGTGGCAACCGGAGAAACGGGCGTTGGTTTGTCCTCTCTCCGCGTCGGCCGGCGCTTTTTGAAAGCTGGCCGACCCTCGTTCTGTGCCTAGACGGTCGCTCCGTCCGTCCGTCCATGGAAGACTGTTGACGCGCTGTACCACGTGCTTTAATTTTATATAAAATGCAAAAATAATAGGAAAAAATGTAAAGAGAAAAAGAATTAAGATGGGAGAGACGGGGATAACGCCACCCCCACGTCGTGGACTCGTAGCGCCCACGTCCCGCACCGTCTCGACGGCGGTTTGGTGGTGCTCGTATTTATCGTCGCGCTGTCACGAGGAACCAAAGCGGGCTCGTTGTGTGTTCAACTCCGAGGTTCCTTGCGACCTTACCCCCCCCCCCCCCCCCCGGCACAACAAACCCTCCCTGCCACCGGCACCGCGCAGACGGTCGCTCTCCCCCGCGGTGAGAACCAAAGCCTTGGGGGGGCCCCGCTGCGAGACACCGGCGGCTCCCTGCGTGGACGGAATCCAAGCGTGGTGATCGCAGGGTCCCCTCTGAATGAACATCCCCTGCCCCCACACCACTCGGTGCAGCTGACCGAGAGAAGCGTACGCAGAGAGGGCAGAACGATCACCCCCGCCCTCCCGGTTCATCACCAAAAGGGCCCCTTTTTTGTAACTTTGTTGTTTGCTTTTCATTTTTGGTGTTCACAACGCCCGCCCAGCCCGCCCAGCCTGCCCAGCCCGCCCAGCCCGCCCACCCTGCGTCGACCCGTAACTCTGCAGCAGCTCGCAGCTCTGCGGGAGGAACCACTGGGCCAGAACCGACGGTTTTAATGTTTTTCTCGGTTACGTGGTTCTGTTGGAACGCGATCGCCTGTGGCGGCGTGGCAACCACTACCGCAGCGTACGCCGGGGCACTGCCCGGCGTCTGTGCCAGCGCCAGTTTTATCGTCAGGTCTGATCTAAAGTTCGAGGCCCCCCCCCACCACCCCCCTCGAAGCTCCCACGAGGGGAGGACGCAACGAGCTGTTGAAGGGTTTCGGAGGGTGGCCAATTGTTTTTTTCCCCCCATCGTGGGCATTCACGTGAGCGTCGTGCACTCGTACGCCGCTACACTTGCGTTCGCTGGTGGTTTGTTTTGTTTTAAGGAGGCGAGAGAGAGAGAGAGACCCCATCGTGTGCCACGTGCCGCGTTCTCCGGAGTTATGACGCACTATGTTTTATCCGATATTTTAAATCAAAAGTTGGGTTGGGAGGTGCGTCTTGTAATCCGGCGTGTAACTTTATTGACAAGCGGGACACAACTTAGGCTGGGGGGGGGGGGCGTGATTCGTCTTAAGACTTTATCTCTCCCGGGGGAGAATTCGCGGTCACGAGCTGTTGGAAGTCGTCCATTCCCGTCGGTTGTTTTCGCCCCCGCGCGTGTTTTACGATCCCACACCGGGCGGGAGATTAGTTTGTCACGGGCACGAGAATTGCTGTCGCGCCCCCTGCTCGGCGAATCGACGTCGCGTGCGGGCGCGTCTCAGGCTCCCGACTCTCTCCGCACCGCACCGCGTGTTGTGTGAGTCTCCCCCCGCGTGGTTTACCTGACTTGTAAGGACGAAGAGAAATGCTGTACAGTATTTTTATACATCTTTTGGGGGGGGGGGGGGAGATCGTACGTTAATTTATATAATGGGGTCGGGGTTTATGTTTTCAATCTTCATACATAGTATTTTTATATATATATATAATTCTACGGTACACTACTTAATTGTAATAGAGGGAACATGCTCAAGTTGTGAATGAAGTTAAGACGCATTGAATGCCGGGCCGTAGGGGTGGGGGGGGTTAAGGAGTTTAATTGGAATCCCGTCATGTCAGCGGTTTATTTTCGTAACAAAAACATGAAATGAACAGTCTGTGACTCACTGTTGCATCGTTTTCGTCGTGCTATTTTACAAAAGAAGTAAGTTATTGGTTACCATCCACCAGGGTTTAAGGGTCACCTGTATAAAACAACAAAAAATTAATTACCATGTTGTCTGATGACCGTGACTGCCCAACCTACTGACCCGTGCCTTGAACTGACCTCCCTTGACCTCCCTGACCCCCTCAACAGCTCCATGGAACTTCCCAGTGTGACGATGACCTATCACCCTGTGATACTTGGGGCCGGGTTCGTGTGTTGCTCTTCCCTTTTCCCTTTTTGGTCGAACATATATTTTTTTGCCCGATAAGCGTCTCCAACTTTCGACGTGGTCAAGAGGGTCACCACCGTGGCTGTTGTAGCCATCGATTCCGCATCACCTGGGGGCCACCGTTCCCCCTTCACGCCACGCTTGTTGTTGTGTTTCGTTTGTTGTCCTTCCACCGCACCTCCGATTTACTACGGTTGGCTACGTCCAGTGCGAAAGAAGTTCAACATACGCGCGTGCGTGCATGCGGTCGCGATGAAGTTAATGGACGGGCTTCAGGAAACTTGTATCCCCGTCACCACCACGTGGCTCTCGGGCTACCCCTTGTCACAACAACAACCGTTCACCACTAAGTGGTGGTGACGTCACCACGACGCTTGTGCCAGGCCATGTGCACCTTGAGGTCACACACACAGTCGACGGCGTTCGACCAAGAACCGCTCTCGCAAGTCTCATCATCTCCGCCGCCAGCGTGGCCACTCGTGGTCGACGCCTGTGCCACCGATCGCTCCGTGGTGCCACCCTCGCGTCTGTCTCAGCAGGCTGCCCGTCCTTGCCCCCATCGCGCACGCGTTGCAAGCCACCATCGCGACATACTTCCTCTCGATCGTCGTCACCGCCGCTTATCACATTCCGTGACATTTCTGACATCCCCCCCTCCCCTCCAGAAAAAACAACAGGCTTGTATAATAATTA
The DNA here is from genome assembly GCF_965212315.1 of Lampetra planeri. Lineage (NCBI taxonomy): Eukaryota > Metazoa > Chordata > Hyperoartia > Petromyzontiformes > Petromyzontidae > Lampetra > Lampetra planeri. The sequence continues at coordinate 14,385,716 of NC_136114.1, forward strand.
TTTGTTGAAGTGTAGCACCCTTGAGCCGTAGAGCAAAACGAAGGACACTACTCCACATGCACCACTCGTCTCAACACTACAGGTGACGTCTACTCGTCAACGAAAAGCAGTTAATGTGGCATTATTTTTTCCTCCAGCCGTTTCATCAACATGTAAATGTAATTCTTGTTGCCTCGGCCTTCTTGAATAGGAACGGATGAGATCGATGTCCAGGTTGGAAAGCCACGTGGCGGCTTTCACGCGAGGCAGAATGACTGGTGCTGCTGCTGCTGCGTTGAAATTTCCGAATTTCGCATGGGGGGGGGGGAGTTTGTAAAAACGCGCTCTGCGTTCTTTTTTTTATTGTCGAGGGTGATGATCGAACCTGGCCCCAAGACCTCTTTACCCCCCCCCCTCCATCGCGTCTTCATTCTGTAATTGTAACTATGTAAATTAGTCTCTGTACAGTATTGTGTAACTCAACCTTGTAAAGAAATGAATGATTTTTATAAAGAAAGTTTTAATGAAACCTCTGGCTTTGGTTTTGCATCTGTTGATTGGACGACGGCCTCGCTGTGCGGTTGACACACGGGCCCTGGTGAATGACGGGAAATAATCATTGGGTATTATTCTAATATTGGCAAGTTCTTGCCAAATGCGATTGGCAACGCTGAGTGGGGAAAAACGAGCTTTTTATAGCTCATTGCATTCCTACTGTATAAAGAAATATTCTGAGCCATAATATAGTTGTTTTTTTGGGTTAGATCGCGTAAATATAAATGTGCCGTTAAACCCTCCACCACCCGACAGCCAACTAGTAAGGTTTGTCACGTGAGTCGAACATGCCAATTCGTTACTAGTACAGCACACCGGTTTGTTTGGGAGTAAACCCACAACATGTACATCTGCGCACGACGTTTCGTCAGTAATTACAACCGGCATCATCAGGCGACAGCCAGATTTGTGGAGAAATCCTCTTGTTTCGTTTGTTCGAGCGATAGATGTGATGTCACTTGTGAGCCCTTCTTGTGTGAAGGCCAGGGGGGGGAGGGGGGTTAATGAATACATATAAATTACAATGGGCGATATTCTGACAATGGCTTACGGTAAAGTCACGTAGGTAAAAATGAAATAAAAATTATAATAAAAAATCACGACGTTTCGGAGGCAACACAAGTCTCCGTCATCAGGTGACTTTACCGAAAAAACTAAGAGTATGAATCCTTGCAGTCACGAAAACTTCAAATCTAGAATTGAGACTGTTGTTTTCGCGGACCGCGCCGTGAAAGCGCCAACACCCCGCACTCTGACCAGCGTGGCGAAGTCCGGTCAGGTTACTAACAAAGCTCACGTTGACGGGGACTAGAGCCGTCAACCTAAGTAGCGAGGCGATGTCTCCCCCTACTGGTGTCCCGGGATCAATGAGAACAATCTTGATTTGAAGCTTTCGCGACTGCAGGAAAAATCACGTAGGTATAAAATAAAGCATGGTCTGCTGCCGAAGTAGACCATGCTTTCCCACCTGATGACGGACGCTTGTGTTGCGCCCGAAACGTCGTGATCTATTTTATTTTCTACCCACGTGACTTTACCGAAAGACCCAAAGAGTATCAATGAGAACCTTTATTTGGACTGCAGCGGCAGCAGGAATCCGAAGAGCAGTGAAGCTCTTTGTTCACAGGTGCCCATTCCCTGCGGGGAGTCTGGTCCAGTAATGACCCCTTAGACTCAAAAGTTCGCCGACACGGTGGCTATTGGAGAGGAGTGGCAAACACAGCGCCGGCACATGTGTAGTGGGTATACAACTTGCGGAGACTTCTCCCTTCTGGAGGAAGCATGTTTGATACCACGAAACAATAACACGAAGGGGTACAGCCCCTACCACCCGATACTTCGGGAGGTATTCCTCCGGCTAGCCTGCCGAACACTGGCTCTGCTCTCGCCTCTTCACTGGTGAAGCTTTAGGCCCGACTCTAGCCAGGGGCTCGGGTTCAGATCTACGCTTCGGGTCTTCACGGTGGCAGCTCCAGGCTGGCTTCCTGAGTCTTCAGGTCATGGGTGGAAAAAAACCGATTTTTCCAGCGGCAGGCATCGGGTTTTTTTCTTTAATACAATTAAACCCGATTTCGGGGAATTAAAACCTGGTTTAATGAATACGAAGCTCTGATCCAAGGCTTAGGCTGCTTCCTCGTCGGTGCTGCTATCGTACTCGGGGGGGCCGTCGGGCACGGGGTAGTCGTAGAATGCGGCGGGCAGGTTGGTCTTGATGAACACGAGGAGCTTCTCCTCCACAATCGTGGGCGCCAGTGAGTTCCTTCGCTTGGAATGGATGAAGCCCATCGTTGAGAAGTTCCGCTCGGATGCCGCAATTAGAACCAATGAAACCGGATATCTCCCAATCTCAGATGATCGGGTTTAATATAAAAAGACAATTAAACCCGATTGTAAAAAAATACAACTGGCCACTCCTCCCTTCTGGAACCGTCTGGAATGTGCCTGGGGAGTGACGTTATCCCCCAGCCCCCTTTCTGGGGGTCTGGGGGTTCTACCTGTGGCCCCGAGCTGCTGCTGCTGCTGTAGGGTGACCTTAGCGCCCAACGTGTCCTGACTCATCACCCTGAGACTCCCTTCTGCCCCCTGCTGACTCGAGGCCGTTATTACGGGCTTACCAGTCGTGGCAATCGCGTCCAGCGCTCAACGATTGCCGCGACACATATATACCGAGGGTCAGAATCGGAATATGTATTCTCGCTGGAGGAATTCGATGAGATCTGAAGCTTCTTGGTTTTTATTCTACAGAAGTCCAGTCGGGGCGCGTAAGAATGTTACAACAACAAAAACAATCCAACAAAAAACACGATCGGACTGCAGGAAAGGTAAACAAGTCACCCAACACAAATACAACTCGGCCACCCCCGACCTACCAAAGCCCCGCTTGAGATATTAACTTGTCTGTCAAAAGCGACAAATGAGAGCTCAACAAAGTGAGCCCATCATTTGGACATTTATATCAGCAAAATAATCTAAATGGTCTAAACCCACGTCTCTAAACGCAATCTAAATGGTCTAAATGCAATCTAAATGGTCTAAACCCACGTCTCCAAACGCAATCTAAATGGTCTAAATTCAATCTAAATGGTCTAAACCCACGTCTCTAAACGCAATATAAATGGTCTAAATGCAATCTAAATGCTCTAAACCCGTCTCTAAACGCAATCTAAGTGGTCTAAATGCAATCTAAATGGTCTAAATGCAATCTAAACGGTCTAAAACCACGTCTCTAAATGCAATCTAAATGCTTTTAACAGACACCACTACCGTGCCACGCTGTCACATTACCGCGGACCCCTGAAGGGAGGGGAGGAGGGGGAGGGGTGGAGGGGGGTAGTGGGAGGAGAAGGGGGAGGAGTCAGCCCCTTTTCCGGCAGAGAATCTGTGACGGAACCCGGAAGTGGCGCACGTGCTGTGAGTGACACGAGGAGGCGCGCCGCGGAGGGGAAAGTCGCGCCGGTTCCAATCCCAAACCAGGGGGTCGCCAGGACCCCCGTTTCTTAGGGGGGTCTGAGACCATCTCTAGGGGATCTGGGACTCCCCCTTAGGGGATCTGAGACCATCTCTAGAAGGATCTGGGACTCCCCCTTAGGGGATCTGAGACCATCTCTAGGGGATCTGGGACTCCCCCTTAGGGGATCTGAGACAATCTCTAGGGGATTTGGAACGATCTCTGTAGGGGGATCTGAGACCATCTCTAGGGGATTTGGGACCCCCTTAGGGGATCTGGGACCACCTCTCCGGGGTCTGAGACCATCTCTAGGGGATCTGGGACTCCCCCTTAGGGGATTTGGAACCTCCTCTCCGGGGTCTGAGACAATCTCTAGGGGATTTGGAACGATCTCTGTAGGGGCGATCTGAGACCATCACTAGGGTATCTGAGACCATCTCTAGGGGATCTGGGACCCCCTCTCTCGGGGTACGGAGCTCGTGGGACCAAGGAAGAAGAAGCGAAGGGAGCGGGGTAAGGAGACGCGCGGTCTTAACCCCATCGACAAGGCCCACCGCCCGAAACGTCGCCTGTTGTATTCCGCACACCGTCGCGGCTCCTATGAGCGCGGTTGGCTTACGTACGGTGCGAAAGAAGTTCACGATAGGTTGCGCCGCACGCACACAGAGTGGCCGGTGCCTTTGTCGAAGGCGTTGGGGTTGTTGGCTGTGATTGGGGCGACACCGCAGCAGCAGCAGCGGCGGCTTCGTGAGCGGCGTCAACATCGCCGTGGTGGTGTTCACCCAGCTCAGGGTCGTCATTGACTCGGGCAGATGTGTAACAACAACACCAACAACAACAGCATCGTAACAGCATCAACAACAGCATCAACAACAGCATCATCATCAATAACAACAACAGCATCGTAACAGCATCAACAACAACAGCATCATCATCAACAACAACAACAGCATCGTAACAGCATCAACAAGAACAGCATAATCAACAACGACAACAGCATCATCAACAACGACAGCAGCATCATCAACAGCATCATCATCAATAACAGCATCAACAACAGCAGCATCAACAGCATCATCATCAATAACAGCATCAACAACAGCAGCATCAACAGCATCATCAACAACATCATCAAAAACAGCAGCATCATAATCAACAACAGCAGCATCAACAACGACAACAGCATCATCAACAACAGGATCGTCATCATCATCAACAGCTTCATCATCAACAACAGCATCAACAGCATCATCAACAACAGCAGCATCTTCATCAATGACAGCAGCATCGTCATCAACAGCATCATCATCAGCATCATCATCAACATCGCAGGATCGTCATCATCGCAACGGTGCCATTGTCTTAATCGCCGTCTCGTGATCCAGAATCGGATTGTAATCATCGTCGTCGTCGTCGGTCACGATCGATCCACTGATGGATCGATCGCCACTGTACCAGACCGGGTCCTAGAGAAGGCCGCTGTCTCTGTTGTGAACCAATCGATTTCAAAGTCAACGCATTATCTGTTATAATTATGATTATTAGAGCATGGCGTTTGATTGCATGTTCGCTACAAGTACTGTGTGTGGCTAATGCAGACTCGAGACCTTACAAAGGGTTTATATTTGGTGTTTGAACATCTGAACTGTTTTATTGCCAGAAGAGGTGTATATATATATGTGTGTGTTGTGTCTTTTTGTCATTTTACCCGGCAAGGCCCATTGAGCTGCTACGTTTCTCTTTGTCAGAAGCTGCCTGGCCATCACAAACAGCGACGTGGCTCAAAGTCGTCGTCATCATCATCGCGTGCACATGTACCGCAGTAGCCGAATCCTCCCAAACGCCCTGGGCCCACTGACTTAACTCTAGATTTGAAGCTTTCGTGACTGCAAGGATTCATACTCTGAGGTTTTTCCGGTAAAGTCACGTAGGTGAAAAATAAATAAATAATAAAATAAATAATACAATTAATAGACATAATAATAGAAAGAAAATAATAAATCACTATTAATAAATAATACATCACCCACTGACTTATCTCGAGAGAGAGAGAGAGCGGCTTGCCTCCGCTGGATGACAACGGTGGCTTTTTGTTCAACTTTGCCCGTCCAGTTGCCCGTGGAACTGCTCCCCGCGCAGCTCCGCGCTCTTCACGACGCTCGCCGCGGGCAGCAGCGGAGGAGGAGCGGAGAAGGAGCGGAGGAGGTGACCCGGCGAGGATGGGCGACCCGGGCCAAGTGGAGGAGCTGGAGCCGTACTCAGTGCTCGGAGTTTCTCGCACCGACTCGCCCAGAGCCCTGAGACGCCGATACCAGGAGCTCGTGCGGCAGGTGGGGTCACCGTGGCTCCCTGTGTCTCCCCGTGGCTCTCTGTGGCTCCCCGTGGCTCTCTGTGTCTCCCCGTGGCTCTCTGTGGCTCCCTGTGTCTCCCCGTGGCTATCTGTGTCTCCCCGTGGCTCCCTGTGTCTCCCTGTGGCTCCCTGTGTCTCCCCGTGGCTCTATGTGTCTCCCCGTGGCTCTCTGTGTCTCCCCGTGGCTCCCTGTGTCTCCCCGTGGCTCCCTGTGTCTCCCCGTGGCTCCCTGTGTCTCCCCGTGGCTCTCTGTGTCTCCCCGTGGCTCACTGTGTCTCCCCGTGGCTCCCTGTGTCTCCCCGTGGCTCCCTGTGTCTCCCCGTGGCTCCCTGTGTCTCCCCGTGGCTCCCTGTGTCTCCCCGTGGCTCCCTGTGTCTCCCCGTGGCTATCTGTGTCTCCCCGTGGCTATCTGTGTCTCCCCGTGGCTCTCTGTGTCTCCCCGTGGCTCCCTGTGTCTCCCCGTGGCTCTCTGTGTCTCCCCGTGGCTCTCTGTGTCTCCCCGTGGCTCCCTGTGTCTCCCCGTGGCTCCCTGTGTCTCCCCGTGGCTCTCTGTGTCTCCCCGTGGCTCCCTGTGTCTCCCTGTGGCTCCCTGTGTCTCCCCGTGGCTATCTGTGTCTCCCCGTGGCTCCCTGTGTCTCCCTGTGGCTCCCTGTGGCTCCCTGTGTCTCCCTGTGGCTCCCTGTGTCTCCCCGTGGTTCTCTGTCTCCCCGTGGCTCTCTGTGTCTCCCCGTGGCTCCCTGTGTCTCCCCGTGGCTCTCTGTGTCTCCTCGTGGCTCTCTGTGTCTCCCCGTGGCTCTCTGTGTCTCCCCGTGGCTCTCTGTGTCTCCCCGTGTCTCCCTATGTCTCCCCGTGGCTCTCTGTGTCTCCCCGTGGCTCCCTGTGTCTCCCCGTGTCTCCCTATGTCTCCCTGTGGCTCTCTGTGTCTCCCCGTGGCTCCCTGTGTCTCCCTGTGGCTCTCTGCAATCTGCATCTCCCTGTGGCTTTCTGCATCTCCCCATGGCTCCCTGCGTCTCCCCGTGGCTCGCCGTGGTCTCTGCGTCTCCCTGCGTCTCATTCTCTCGGCCTGCTTATTTGTCTGTCTCCATCACTACACCTTGATCACCTCCCGCCCCCTTCTTCACCCCCCCCCCCCCCCCCCGTGATGTCTCCTGCCTCAGTTGTAAACGACGCGTCGCCACGTCGCCCGCAAATTAACACCCAGTCCGTGCGCGCAGAAGAACAGTCGGTTCCCTGTAGTCATGGCAACCGACCTGTAGTGTCGGTTGGTTGCCTGTAGTCGTGGCAACCGACCTGTAGTGTCGGTTGGTTGCCTGTGGTCGTGGCAACCGACCTGTAGTGTCGGTTGGTTGCCTGTAGTCGTGGCAACCGACCTGTAGTGTCGGTTGGTTGCCTGTAGTCGTGGCAACCGACCTGTAGTGTCGGTTGGTTGCCTGTAGTCGTGGCAACCGACCTGTAGTGTCGCTACAGGTCGGTGGCCTGTGGAGACAGTTTCACTCAGGGCCCACGTGGGGGCAGCGTTTGACCGAGCCAGGGGCAGTAACCGCATAGAGACCCATAGACTCCTTGCATAGAGACCCATAGACTCGCATAGAGACCCGTAGACTCGCGTAGAGACCCGTAGACTCCTCGCGTAGAGACCCATAGGCTCCTCACATAGAGACCCATAGAATCCTCACATAGAGACCCATAGACTCCTCACACAGAGACCCATATACTCCTCAAACAGAGACCCATAGACTCCTTGCATAGAGACCCATAGACTCCTCACACAGAGACCCATAGACTCCTTGCATCGAGACCCATAGACTCGCATAGAGACCCATCGACTCGCATAGAGACCCATAGACTCGCACGGGCTGAGTTGTGATGGAACCATGTTCTCAGGTTGCGAGAGTTAACGGTCTGCCCGGTCTCTCTCTCTCCGTGAGACGCGGTGACTTGCCCCGACCGAGTTGTCATTCGACTGGGTGCTTCAGAGTCATCGGTTGAAGAATCTCAGCCCGCTCGCAACAACACGGAGAGTTACGTTGAAGGCATGCCACGGAGTTTAAGCAAACGAACCAGCAAATTAACCGAAAAATAAACAAGCAAATTAACAACCCAACAAAATAAAAAAATGAGCTGACCAAAAATACGTAAATAAACAAGCCAGCAAATGAACACATTAATACACAAGCTTACGCATAAACAGACCAATAAACCAACCAACAGATAAACGAACAGACCAACAAGTAAAAAAACCGATAAACAAACCGACAAGTAAACAAACCGATAAACTAATCAAGGTGACGACGACGCTGGGAACCGCCGATCCGGTCGGGAAGCGTTGAGGACAAAACAAATCCAAAACCAAAACTGGACCGAGCCCAAAGGTTGGAGCAAGCAGGTGGTGGATCCGAGCTGGTGGGGGACCGTGGGGGTGGGAAGAGGTGGAGGAGGTGGAGGAGGAGGTGGTGGAGGTGGAAGGAGGGAGGGGGGGAGGGGTGTTTAATTATCGGACGTGCGAAAGCCACCGTCGAGTCTGGCGCGCCAGCTATCGATCCATCGATCGCCGGCGCCGCCGCACCTCGGCGTTTGCCGGTTAACGAGTCGGGGGGGGGGGGGGGGGGACGGTGTGGGGGGAGGAGGTGTGGGGGGAGGGGCCGTTGTGGGGGGGGCCCCGGAGGGACGCTCCGCTCGGCCTCCCGAGCTCCCGCGATCGCCGCTCCCGCAACCGCCGTTGATGGCTTTGAGATCATTTGTTGGGGAGTAGGAGGCGATTAAAATGAACGAGCAAATGAATGAGTGAGTGAGCCATTGAATAAGTAATGATATGTATTATTGGATCAATAAACGATTGAGTGATTACATGAAATAATGATTGAATCAATGAATGATTGAGTGAGCGAACGGGTGAGTGCACAGGCGAACGTGCGAGCGTTTCCCTCGTATGCCGGGGAATGATTGTCAAAGAGCGGACCGAGTCGACGATTGAGTCGGGATATTGAACGAACTAACGGATGAGCGAGGCTCTCGACGGCTGTGCGTGTGTATCTACCCGCGACCTCTGACCCCCGTGCATGTGTGTCCGCTCGTGACCTCTGACCCCCGCGTGTGTGTCCACCTGCAACCTCTGACCCTGCGTGTGTCCGACCGCGACCTCTGACCCCAGCGCGTGTCAGCCCGCGACCTCTGACCTCAGTGCGTGTATCCGCCCGCGACCTCTGACCCCCCCCCCCCCCGACGTAGCTGCACCCGGACCGAGCGGCCCAGGGCCTGGGCAAGGGAGAGCGTGAGGAGCAACTCCGGCGCTTCCTGGAGGTGGAGCGCGCGTGGAGGACGCTGGGAGACGCGGAGACGCGCAGAGCGCACGACCTGCGCGCACGAGGTGCGAGACGCGGCAAAGATCCCCCCCTCGTCGTAGCCTTAACAGGCTGTTGGAGCAAGTGCTGTTAGCGAGTAGCCACCTATGAAGGCCGGCGCTGTGGCACACAAGGGGGAGAGTGACCAATACCACGCCCGTCCGCCTTTGTCTCCCCAGTGGTGATATTTACACACCGCACAAGGTCGACCTACGGGAGGCCCAGGGCCCGTTCAGATATACTTTTGCCGATGTTGGCCATGAACGGGAATAGAACCGCGGCCGCCGGGTTCGTAGCGCAACGCGCCAACCACTGAACCACCGCTCCCCGCACTCACGCACGCGCCCGTACACGTGTACACGCGTGTGCCCTTACACGCGTGTGCCCTTACACGCGTGTGCCCTTACACGCGTGTGTGCCCGTACACGCGTAGACGCGCGCTAACCGGTCCCCTCTCCCGTCAGACAGGGACCTGCAGCAGGAGGGTCCCATCCAGGACAGCTTCTCCATTGACGACATGGACTGGGACGACGGTACGGACAGCCCATTTCCGTGTCCCCGTGTCAGCATGTCTTACCATGTCCTAGCGTGTCCCAGCGTATCTCAGCGTGTCTCAGTGTCTTATCGTGTCCCAGCGTATCTCAGCGTGTCTCAGTGTCTTACCATGTCCTATCATGTCCCAGCGTATCTCAGCGTGTCTCAGTATCTTACCGTGTCCCACCGTGTCCCAGCATGTCCCAGCTTCTCTCAGCGTGTCTCAGCATGTCTGCATATCCGACCAGGTCTCCCCACGTCTCCCCTTGGTCTCCCCGCGTGTCCCCACGTTTCCCCGTGCGAGCAGACCAGTTGGAGGCGTCGCGGCCGTGCCGGTGCGGCGGCCTCTTTACCGTGAGCGCCGCCGAGGTGTGGGGGGCACGGGGGGGCGAGGGGGGGAGCTCTCCCCCGCCGCCGCCGCCGCTACTGCTGCTGGGCTGCGACACTTGCTCCCTGCGCGTCGAGCTGAGCGGCGCCAGCGGCTGACGGACGCCGTGGGACGGACGCGCGGACGATGGCTGCCAGGGGGGGGGGGGGCGATGCGACTCCGCGGGGCCCTGTGGGTCATGCGTGGACGGCGCTGCGCGGCGCTGATCCCCCACGCACCGACCCCTGCACGTCGCCGAGCCCCGTGCCGCTGGCGCTGTGCGTGGTGCTGGCGCTGTGCGTGGTGCTGGCGCTGTGCGTGGTGCTGGCGCATGCTGCTGGCGCATGCTGGTGGGGCTCTCTGTAGAGAGTTCCTCTCTCTCTCTCTCGAGGGATTTTTTGAGAGACTAAGAGAGGTACTCTCCGGAGAGTTCCTCTCTCTGGAGGGACTCTCTCAAGCTGCCCCTCGTAAAGACCCTCTCTTTGCCCAAGCTCTAAGGTCCGCTCCATATCAAGGTGTTATCGCCCAATTAAGTGTTCACACGTGGGAGAAAACCCACGCGTGCGAGGGAGAAACGCTCTATCCCGTGCAGGCGGGGCAGGTGGGAGTCCACATTTGCTGGAGCCGCCATCTCCTGGCAGGGCCAGGGGGTACGACAGCGTCTCCTCGACGCCCACGGGAAGGAAGGGAGTTTCGCAAACGACATCCGTGTGTGGTCCACCAACCCCTCGCTGCTGCTGCCTCCACACAGCGCGGGACTACAGGCAGTGGCCGCGTGCAGCAGCGGCGTTGCCACCGCCGCTCTCTCGCGACTCCTGCCTCTCCTCGGGTCGATTAAAATGACTGAAATCGCTTTTTTCTGGAAGTCTGCGGTGGTCTTTGGGGGGCTTTTGACCGGTACCCGCCACGGCGCTGTGGAATTTCCCCCGGAGCACTCGGGACCCGCAGCATGAGCCTCCTTTGGAGCCGTCGTCCACGGCGCACGAGGGGCGGTGGCGCTCGGGGTTTCGGGTCGGGGTTCAGGGTTCAGGCTTTAGTTTGGGTTGGGGTGATGGGTGAGGGGTTAAAGGTTGCGTTAGGTTTAGGGTTGTAGTTGGTTTAGGTTTAGTGTTATGGTTATCGTTTGGGTTTGCTTTAGGGTCACAGGTTGGGTTAGTGTGAAAGCCTGAGCGGGAGGCCTTAACGATAACTTCGAGTTGAGAGTAAAGTCCAGGGTTAGAGTTCGAGTTGGGGTTAAATAAAGTTCGGATTGGGGTTAGAGTGAGGTTTAGGGTTGGCATCGGGTCTGGCTGAGGGCTCTACGTTCGAGGTGATGGTTGTCGTGAGTGAGATGGGGGGGGCGGTGGTTAGAGTCAGGATTTACGGTTGGGGTCAGAGTTCGCGGTGAGGGCCAGCGGCTACGGTTGGCTGCGTGCGACGTGAAATTTCTCGCTTCGAGTTTCGGCCAAAGCGAGGGGGGTGGGTGAGGGGTGGTGAGGGGCGGGGGGCACACGGGGGTGGGGGTGGCGGCGCGGTTTCTCTCATGGACCCGGGCGCGGCCCGCCTGGATTTATTAGCCGTGACATCAATTAGTGACGATCACGTCGGAGGGGCCGAGAGGAACTGACAGCGGCATCATTAGAGCCGAGCGCTGCTGCCGCGCCTCTTATCCCATCCCACACCCCTCCATGAAAAAAAATCGCAGTCCCTCCCCTCCCTCCCCCATGAGTGGTGGTGATTGTGGTAGTCGTGGTTAAGCAGTGGTGGTGGTCGTGGGTTAGTGGTTGATTGGTGGTGATTGTGGTAGTAGTGGTAGTGGGTTAGTGGTTGAGTGGTGGTGATTGTGGTAGTAGTGGAGTAGTGGTTGAGTGGTGGTGATTGTGGTAGTCGTGGTTGAGTGGCGGTGGTGGTCGTGGGTTAGTGGTTGAGTGGTGGTGATTGTGGTAGTGACTGAGTGGTGGTGGTGGGGGTGATGAAAGTTGAACGGTGATGGTGACGTAGTGGTTGAGTGGTGGTTGTGCTGGTGGTTGTCGTAGCCAGAGACACAGACGAGTGGGGGAGCTCCAGGATGGACCATCCCTGCCCCCCACTGTCAAGATCTGCAGGTCACGGATTGGCCGATGTCAGCCATCTCTGGACCCATGGCCAGCCAGGCCCAGCTCACAACACGGAGAAGTGGCGCCTGGAGGGAAATGATGACTCGACTACGAGGGGTCCCAGAAGAAGAAGAGGTGGTTGGGTGGTGGTGGTTGGGTGGTGGTGGTTGCGTGGTGGTGGTTGGGTGGTGGTGGTTGGGTGGTGGTGGTTGGGTGGTGGTGGTTGGGTGGTGGTGGTGGTTGGGTGGTGGTGGTGGTTGGGTGGTGGTGAGGGACGGGAGCTCCATGAGTGCCTCTCCTCGCCGCTCCACCATTGAGCTCCCCCCCACCCTCCCATCTCATCCTCCCCTCTCCCCCCCCAGTTCTCACCACTTCGCTCAATCCAACCAACATTCTGTACTTACACCTCCACTGGTGATGCCCGCTGTTGGCCTCCGAGCGTGTCGCGCCTTTGGGCCCTGTGCTCGGCCACCGCGAGTCTCAACCGACCCCTGGCCTTCATCGGCGCTGCTCGCCAACACCACTTGCCCTGACACATTGTGTATGCTATACGGGTAACCTTTATTTTTCGTCCTCCCGTTGAAAAAAAAAATCGCCAATCACCAAATATAATGTTTTTTTTTGCACCAATTCTAAAGTAGCATCGAGCTTGGGCAGTGCTGGTTGTTTCTGGCCGCCCGGCGTGATTTTCAGATTTTTTGGGGTTTTTAAACAAACGAACAACCCCCCGATTTTCAGAAAGGCGGGTCCCACGTGGGTTCGCCCCCGAAACGTTCCATCGAATCGGAAGAAAAGTCGACTCTGAGGTTCTCGCAGCTCTTGACTTCGTTACTTCATTAATGAATTACTTAATTTCAGGATGGGCATTTTAGGCCTCTGGGAGGGGGGAGGGGAGGAGGTGGTGGGTGGGGGGGGATAAGTAAATAATTAATGTGGGCGCCGCTGCTGCTGCTGAACATTCAAGCGCCGCGCTTTAAATCGCGCTCATTGTTTCCACGCCGTTTTAAGCGCAACGTCGCGTTCCATCGGAGGCGCTTCCATCACGCGGACAATTAGCCTCATGCCCGCACACACATCTGGGACCGCATCCAAAACATTCAGCCGCGACTCGGTACGGCTCTCCCCACACACACACACCGCCACACACACACACCGCCACACACACACACACCGCCACACACACACACACCGCCACACACACACACACCGCCACACACACACACACCGCCACACACACACACACCGCCACACACACACACACCGCCACACACACACACACCGCCACACACACACACACCGCCACACACACACCGCCACACACACACCGCCACACACACACACACCGCCACACACACACACCGCCACACACACACACACCGCCACACACACACCGCCACACACACACCGCCACACACACACCGCCACACACACACCGCCACACACACACCGCCACACACACACACACACCGCCACACACACACACACACACCGCCACACACACACACACCGCCACACACACACACACCGCCACACACACACACCGCCACACACACACACACCGCCACACACACACACACCGCCACACACCACACACACACACCGCCACACACACCCCTCCCCCCACACACACACCGCCACACACACACACACCGCCACACACACACCGCCCCCCCCCACACACACCGCTCCCCACACACACACCGCTCCCCACACACACACCGCCAGACACACACCGTCCCCCCACACACACTACAATATACACTACAATATACACTACACAACAATGTACACTACACTATACACTACAATATACACACACACACTATACACACACTATACACTACAATACACACTACACTTTACACTACACGATACACAACCACTATACACTACACGATACACAACCACTATACACTACACTATACACTACAATATACACTACAATATACACTACACTATACACTACACGATACACAGACACTATATACTACACTATACACACACACTACACTATACACAAATACTACACACTACACGATACACAACCACTATACACTACACTATACACTACAATATACACTACAATATACACTACACTATGCACTACACTACACGATACACAGACACTATATACTACACTATATACACACACTACACTAAACACAAATACTACACACTACACGATACACTACACTATACACTACACGATACACTACACCAGCGGACCCCTGGGGGGGTACGTGGCACCAAGGGGGTACCGTGAGGGTGATTTATAAACGCGTGTGAATTTGTATCATGCGTGAGAGTCGTTGGTGACTTAATCACTTGTGAATCTGTCAATAAAAAAATAATTACGATAAAATGTAATTCCATAAGGTAACCTCGTACTATGTTAAATTCCTCTTTTTCTAAACTCATTGATCGTAAACAATGTTGGTTTCCAAGAGTAATCTGAGATATCCCAACAAGTACGCCACGCGTGCAGAGCGTCCCGTTGAATTCGTTTTATTCGCTGGCAGCTAGTTAGGGATCGCTCACTAAATGGGACAATCGGTTACAATATTGATGTTCATTATTCATGCATTTCTTTTTCAGAACCATGTTGAGTCATGCAGGGGGTGGGAGGGGTCCTCGGTTGAATCAAAATGCAACAAGGGAGGTGGGTTCACACGTGGACACAACCAGGGCGAGAACCACGGCAGCGGAGTGAAATGACTTTGTGAGCTTTGGAACGAAGCGCGGGTCGCCATACCTGGACACGTGGGTGGTGGAATAATCAGAAGGGCCACCAACCCCAACCACCCCAACCAACCACCCACCCCAACCACCCACCCCAACCACCAACCCCAACCAACCACCCACCCTAACCACCCATCTCAACCACCCACCACAACCACCCACCCCAACCACCCACCACAACCACCCATCCAACCACCCACCCCAACTTCACCAACCACCAACCCCAACCAACCACCCACCATAACCACCCACCCCAACCACCCACCCCAACCACCCACCACAACCACCCACCACAACCACCCACCTCAACCACCGACCCAACCACCCACCACAACCACCAACCCCAACCAACCACCCACCACAACCACCCACCCCAACCACCCACCCCAACCACCCACCACAACCACCCACCACAACCACCCACCTCAACCACCGACCCAGCCACCCACCACAACCACCAACCCCAACCAACCACCCACCACAACCACCCACCCCAACCACCCACCCCAACCACCCACCACAACCACCCACCACAACCACCCACCACAACCACCCACCTCAACCACCGACCCAACCACCCACCACAACCACCGATCCAACCACCCACCACAACCACCAACCCCAACCAACCACCCACCCTAACCACCCATCTCAACCACCCACCACAACCACCCACCCCAACCACCCACCACAACCACCCATCCAACCACCCACCCCAACTTCACCACAACCACCAACCCCAAGCAACCACCCACCACAACCACCCACCCCAACCACCCACCCCAACCACCCACCACAACCACCCACCACAACCACCCACCTCAACCACCGACCCAACCACCCACCACAACCACCAACCCCAACCAACCACCCACCACAACCACCCACCCCAACCACCCACCCCAACCACCCACCACAACCACCCACCACAACCACCCACCACAACCACCCACCTCAACCACCGACCCAACCACCCACCACAACCACCGATCCAACCACCCACCACAACCACCAACCCCAACCAACCACCCACCCTAACCACCCATCTCAACCACCCACCACAACCACCCACCCCAACCACCCACCACAACCACCCATCCAACCACCCACCCCAACTTCACCACAACCACCAACCCCAAGCAACCACCCACCACAACCACCCACCCCAACCACCCACCCCAACCACCCACCACAACCACCCACCACAACCACCCACCTCAACCACCGACCCAACCACCCACCACAACCACCAACCCCAACCAACCACCCACCACAACCACCCACCCCAACCACCCACCCCAACCACCCACCACAACCACCCACCACAACCACCCACCACAACCACCCACCACAACCACCCACCTCAACCACCGACCCAGCCACCCACCACAACCACCAACCCCAACCAACCACCCACCACAACCACCCACCCCAACCACCCACCCCCAACCACCCACCACAACCACCCACCACAACCACCCACCTCAACCACCGACCCAACCACCCACCACAACCACCGACCCAACCACCCACCACAACCACCAACCCCAACCAACCACCCACCACAACCACCGACCCAACCACCCACCACAACCACCCACAACAACCACGTGTCATTCCACCCGGGCGAGTGGCAGAGATTCATCGCCACCGCCATCACCACAGGGCGTGGCCACGGTGGCTAGGAGATGTTAACTACCTCGCCTGGTATACAGGAGATCGTGGGAGATCTTGACTCTGATTCCCGCTGTATATTTGGAGTTTTCAACTCTCTCTCCCCATAGTCGTGTGGATTTTTCTCCGGGTTTTCCCCCTTCACATTTAGAGACACGCCTTTGGATAATTTGGCTGCTATAAATCTCCACACGGTCAAAAGCGACGTCGTTGAGCTATCATTTGTGATAGCCGGGGTCGCTTGCCCGCTCCACAAACGCGAAGGGAACGTCACAGCGACACACTCCGCTTGCTCCGGACGCGGTTATCTTGGCTTTGACCACCCGAATGTGAAATTGAATTTCGCGTGAATGCCAATATCGCCATCACAATCATCGTGATCATCACCACCTCTTCTTCCAACATCACCATTTTCCTCGTCATCCCCCCCACCCCCCCCCTATCCTCTTCAACCATTGCCCCCCACGGTGAAGGGAAGGGGCGGGCGGGGTGCGTTGTGCCCGGAGCCTAAAGGGATTTCATGCTCGCTGCGCCTCATCAAGGCGCTGTGGCCGTGCCCGCGGCGCGTGTTCCCTGGCAGCAAGAAACCCGGGGCCCTCCGGGGGCCCTGGTACAGCCAGGGACTAATCTTCGCCTCGATTATTATTATATTATTATTATTTTATTATTTTCATTGTCTGCCGAGATCCATCTCTCTCTCTCTCTCCGTCTCTCGCTAGCTGCTTCCCCCCCCCCCACCGTGTCCTGTTCAGTGTTCGTTGCTGTGCGCCAGCCATGCGTGACTTCAAAGTTTATTTCGTGCGAGTGCACGTGTTTGCTTTATGCTTTTGTGATTTTCTCTCTCTCTCTCATATATATGAGCGTGCGTTTGTGCGTCTGTCTGTGTTAGTAGTCTGTGTGTGTGTGGAGTGGGGGGGGAGCGGTAGTGTAGCGTTTAGCGCGCTACGCACTAACCCCGGTGACCGCGAGTTAGATTCCCGCTCACGGCCAACACCAGTGACGATTATCTGGACCGGGTCTGGGCCTCCCCTAAGTCGACTCAGCCTTAAATGAGTACCTGATGCGGTGTGTAAAAATCGCCACTGGGGAGACAAAGGCGGCCGGGCGTGGTGCTGGCCACCCACCCCCTCGTGTGCCGTGCCGGCCTTCATAGGTGCTCGCTAACAACACTTGCCCCAACAGCCTGTTACAGGCTATATGGGGGATCTTTGTCTTTGTTGCGTGGTGGAGCGGTGTCGCAGTGGTTAGCGCACTGCCCCGGACAAACCACTCGGCGCCGATTCCAGTTCGATTCCAGAGGAACCGGTCCTGCTCCTCCCCTAGATCGAGTCGGCGTCAAATGAGCACCTGGTGCGGTTTGAAACGATCACCACTTGGGGAGACAAAGGCGGCCGGGCGTGGTGCTGTCTACCCACCCCTCGCGTGTGCCGTTCCGGCCTTCATAGGTGCTACTCGCTAACAGCACTTGCCCCAAAAGTCTGTGACGTCTATACGGGAGAGGGGGGGTCTTTATGTGTGTGTGTGATCTTTGTGAGTGTGTGTGTGTGATCTTTGTGAGTGTGTGTGCGTCTGTGCGGCTCGTGTGATTATGTTTGATTGTTTAGACGCGGGAGCTCCACAAGGGATCGTGCTCCGTGCTCGCGACATTCGGGGGTTTGATGGCTCCGTCTCCCCTGGGCCCGGGGGGCGGCGGGGGGGGGCTCTTGATATCGCCACGTTTCACCGTCGCCATCTGTGACACGCACACACGGATCACAGAGGCGTTGGACACGAAGGGCCTTTGTCTCTCGGGCGTGTCCCCACGTATCGCCTCGAACAGACTGTTGGGGCAAGTGTGGTTAGCGAGCGACTGTGACGGCCGGCACGGCACGCGAAGGGGGTGGGTGGCCGAACCACGCCCGGCCGCCTTTGTCTCCCCAAATATGATGTTTAAACATGGCAGTCCCAGGTACGCATTTAAGGCTGAGTCGACCTAGGGGAGGCCCGGCACTGGTTCAAATTCGTGAGCGGGTTTTGTCACACGACGCTTGTGCCGGTCGCTTTTGTCTCCCCAAGTGGTGAGATGTTAACTACCTCGCCTGGTATACAAGAGGGCGTGGTGTTCGATCTCGATACTGACGCCTGCTGCTGTATGTTTGGAGTTTGCGTGTCTCTCTCTCACCGTGGTCGCGTGGATTTTTCTCCGGGTCCTCATGGTTTTCCCTCCACATTTAGGAATCAACGTCACGCGTTTAGATCATTTGGTGGCTAGAAATTTCCACATCACGTTAAGCCACTTCGTTGAGCTATCATTTGTGGCCAGGTCGCTTCTGAAAAAAATTATATAACTCAGTGGGCCTTACCTGGTAAAATAAAAAGATGTTTAGTTTTAACTGCTGATGTTTAGATACCGTACATAGTACAGTACCGATTTAAGGCTGATTCGACCTAGGGGAGGCTCAGGACCGGTTCCAATATTCGCCACTGTGGTTCGTCGTGATCGAGACTCGACCTCGGTTCACTGGGTTCCTTGCGCAGCGCGCTAATCACTGCACCCCCCCCCATCACACGCACACTCATCACACACACATTCATCACACACACACACACTCATCACACAAAGACAAATACAAAGATCCCCCGTATAGTTTAACATACCGTTGGGGCAAGTGCTGTTAGCGAGCGCCTATGACGGCCGGCACGGCACACGAGGGGGTGGGTGGCCAGCACCACGCCCGGCCGCCTTTGTCTCCCCAGTGGCGATGTTTACACACCGCACACACACACAACAACAACCGCCATTCGCCACTAAGTGGCGGTGACGTCACCACGATGCTTGTGCCAGGCCATGTGCACCTTGAGGCCACGTGAAGTGTCGACCGCCCGCTGGCAGGAGGTCATGGGGCAGACCCAGGTGCCACGCGTCGACTGACTGAGATGATCGAGATGACTGACTGATGCAACACCTGTGCCCCCTACTGTGCCAACTCGCTGTGCTTTAGCCACCCGGCGCTCCGCTCGTTGTTGTGAGCGTCGCTCCTCCGCCCTCTGTTGTTGTTGGAGGGCGACTGCCTCCAACTGCCCAGTAGCGTCCTTCACGAGCCTCCTCCACAGAGGCCGATCTTGACACCGCTGGTACCAGTCATCGGCAAGTCCACTCAACTCCACGTCCTCCTGTACCACATCACTCCATCTCTTCACTCTCACACACACTCTCACACACACACTCATCACACAGACACTCATCACACACACTCTCACACACAAACTCTCACACTCACTCATCACACACACACATAACACACTCATCACACACACGCATCACACACACGCATCACACACACGCATCACACACACGCATCACACACACGCATCACACACACGCATCACACACTCATCCCACACACAGTCATCACACCACGCGATCACACACCCACCACCTCGCACCCACCACCACGTCTCCTCCAGTGCAATGCGCTCCTTGACCTCAAGCCAATCGATACAACACTTCACATTCGTAATAGGGTCATCGTATCCTGCGTGTATATATATACTGTATTACATACTGCAGGTATACTGTAAGTAGCGATACTGCAATCGTGTTTATTTATTTGCCCGAGTCAGCCTCACCGAGTCTCGAGACTCGTTTGCAGGAGGGTCCTGCCGACCACGACGTCCGTGAACGTCGCGAGAATCAACGAGAGAGTTTTGTCGTCCTGAGATGTTGAGTCGATTTCGTGGCGCAGAGCTAAGGAGGGCCGTCGTCTCCGGACTTCTCACAGATGTGGACGTCTCTGAGACGTGCACATGGACTTCCCATTCCCGGCCTCGCTCAGCATCACCGAGTCAGTCCTGGTGTGGGAAGAGGGTCAGGGCTTAAGCTGCTGGGAGGCCACGGATGGAGGAGGTTTACTCGTCACACACTCATCACACACACTCATCACACACTCATCACACACACTCATCACACACACACTCACACTCATCACACACTCATCACACACTCATCACACACACTCATCACACTCACACTCACACTCATCACACACACATCACACACACACATCACACACTCATCACACACACACTTATCACACACACATCACACACACTCATCACACACACACTCACACTCATCACACACACTCATCACACACACACTCATCACACACACACTCATCACACACACATCACACACACATCACACACACACATCACACACATTCATCACACACACACATCACACACACACTCATCACACACACACACACTCATCACACATCACACACACACCACACACATCACAGACACACATCACACACACTCATCACACACAAACTCATCGCGGAGATCGGACTCTGCGGGTCGTCGTCGTCGTCGTCGTTATTCTCGCAGGCGTCCACGAGGCGGCGCTGTGGCATCGTTTCGAGGCGCTTTCTGCCCCAGATCGGGCCGCTCGCAATCTCCTCCTCCTCCTTCGTCGTCTTCTTCTTGATGTCGTGCGGGCTGCTGATGTCGACGCAGAGCGACGACTGCGATGTCACATCGAGGTGCTCAAGCCCAGACACCGGCGTCACGAGACGCGGAGTGGTGTCGTCGTCCTCGCTCTGATGTATCCTGCTTCGTGTTTGTGGATCGGGGCATTGCCTCGCTCGGCGTTGTACCGCGCTCTCTGTTTTACCTGGCGAACAAGCGCCATGACCTCGCCAACTTCGCCTGCGCGCAGGCGAAGTTGGCGGTGTACAGAACGAGAAAAAAGATGCTGGAGGGTGACACTGACGGCTGCTCTGTGCTGCTTCCAGTGTTCAGGGGCCTGCTTAAGGCGCGGCTCCGGCTGGAGCACGCGTACCACACACATGCCGGTGATGTGCGCGTCTTCTTCGAACGCTGGGGAGCTGGAAAAGCCCCTCTCTGTACCAGCGTGGACGGCACCCTCGTGTTCACCTTCTGAAGCGCTCGCTCGTCACCGTGGCGTGCGCGATGACCACCACCACAACCACCACCACGTGACTTTTCTTTCGTGTTGTGCGCGGTGCTTTTAGCGCCACAGCGCGTCGATTTGTAGCGTTTATTTTCATTTGTTTGCTGGTGACTTTGTGTATTTCATATTGAAATCGCCTCCAGTGCTTTTTGCTGCTGGCGGCAATCAAAGTTGTTTAAAAGTCAAAGTATCTGTTCTGGATGGCCGCAGTCGCACGCCACTGCTACGGGAGAGTCGCAATAAAACGACACATTGAGAGAAAACCTCCCTGAGATGAGACCGATGTATGAACAGGAGCGAAGGGAAGGGATAGTTGTTGTCCTGAGCTCATCTTTAAATCGGTATCTGGGAGACACGGGGAGAGTGCAGGGAGGATACACTTGCACATTCGAGGCAGCTGTCGCGAAACACAGGGAGACCGGGGAGTGCTGCGAGATGCGTGGAGATTTTGGAGAGGTGTTGGGAGACGCTCGGAGGCAGGTGGGAGGTGGCGAGGGGAAGGGTGAGCTCGGAGCGAGGAGGAGGAGGCGGAGGAGGAGGGATTGACTCTAAGTGCATGCCCGGGTATTTTTCGGATGAGTTTGAGTCGCGCTCTCTCGAGTGGCTGGGGATTAGCGGAGACACCGGCGTGACGCGCTAATGCGTGCGCACGTGCCTAGCACAAAGACAAAGATCCCCTGTGTAGCCTTAGCAGACTTTTGGGGCAAGTGCTGTTAGCGAGCAGCACCTATGAAGGCCGGAACGGCAAACGAGGGACCGCCTTTGTCTTCCCAATGTTGATGTTTACACACCGCACCGGATACTCATTTACGGCTGAGTCGACCTAGACGAGGTTCAAGACTCGTTCACGTATCACTCGCCCGCTCGATGTTAGTTGTGGCCTGGAACCAATCGTCCCAGTCTCGGCTCTTGCGGGACGAGCTCCATGGTTGGTGGCGGGTGTTTGGCGATCTGATGCCGCTGGCAAAGTCGGCGATAAACAAACTTCGAGGCCCGCTCCGAATCGTCGCCTCGTGGGACCTTTCCGCTTGGCGCGTGGCGCTATTGAGAAGGGCCCGTTGCCCGAAACGTCGCGTATTCTACAACGTCTTCAGGCCGTGAGGTCACAACGAGGCGGGGCCGGCGCGGGAATGGGGGGGGGTTGGGGGGCCGGTGATGTGGTCAGCACCGCGCACGCACCGCCGCCTTTGTATCCCCGCAGTGCTGGCGTTCACGATCGTGCCGGGCTCGAGTTTTATTTCTGTTTGTTTGGGAGAGGAGTAGAGAGCGGGGGACGCGCGCCGGAGACTTGGAGCGGCATTAGCGGAGAATGCAAAAGTGCAACTCCTCCTCCCCTCTCCTCCTCCTCCCCCTCCTCCTCCCCCCTCCTCCCCCTCCATGTCCCCCCTCCTCCTCCCCCCTCCTCCTCCTCCCCCTCCTCCTCCTCCCTCCTTTTCCCCCCCTCCTCCTCCCCCCACCTCCCCCCCCCTCCTCCCTGGTGGAGGAGGGTGTTACGACACAGTTACATTTAACGCGATCTGTATCATACCAACAAAAAAAACATCTTCATGACGCCCACGGCAACGTGAGCAAATTGGAGCCACCGATGAGGCTTGCGAGACGAAGAGGCGACAACTGCGGACCGGGGTTTCGCCCTCATTGGGACTCATCAGTGCGGGACAATCACCAATGCTCAACGCTGCCAAATCTTCATGGGGGTGGGGGTGTTTTTTTTCTTCTTCTATTCGCCGTTATTTCGTTACGGAATGTTAACAACGATCGGAACCCCCACACGGAGGTCGCGGAGTGGAGGAGGAGTGGGAGGAGGAGGGGGGGGTGGCTGGCCCGTGGTATGAAAGGCGTGGGGTGGTGGGGATAGGAGGAGAAGGAGGAGGAGACCCTGAAAGGCGACGGAGGATGTACCCGGTGCAGGGTTCAAATCTTGACGCCCACCTCAGAGGCAGGAGGCGGACAGCAGCAAAGCGCCGTGGTGCGAGCGGAATGTCGCATCCCTGAACGTGGGCAGCAGGACGGAAGGGAGTAGGGGGGGGGGCACGGGAGCATTCTTGGAAGGTTTCGGATGCTCTGAGTGGAAGGGCTGAACTCATTCTCACGCGCGGGTGTATTTATATATTTATCTGTTTCGCCTGTGTGTGTCTGCCTGTGTGTGTCTGCCTGTGTGTGTCTGCCTGTGTGTGTCTGCCTGTGTGTGTCTGCCTGTGTGTGTGTCTGCCTGTGTGTGTCTGCCTGTGTGTGTCTGTGTGTCTGCCTGTGTGTGTCTGTGTGTCTGCCTGTGTGTGTCTGCCTGTGTGTGTCTGCCTGTGTGTGTCTGCCTGTGTGTGTGTCTGCCTGTGTGTGTCTGCCTGTGTGTGTCTGTGTGTCTGCCTGTGTGTGTCTGTGTGTCTGCCTGTGTGTGTCTGCCTGTGTGTGTCTGCCTGTGTGTGTCTGTGTGTCTGCCTGTGTGTGTCTGTGTGACTGCCTGTGTGTGTGTCTGCGTAGTGCTGGCCACCCACCCCCTCGTGTGCCGTGTCGGCCTTCATAGGTGCTCGCTAACAGCACTTGCCCCAACATTCTGTTAAGGCTATACGGGGGATCTTTGTCTTTTGCCTGTGTGTGTGTCTCTGCGTGGTGGTGCTGGCCACCCACCCCCTCGCGTGCCCGTGCCGGTCTTCGTAGGTGGCTGCTCGCGAACAGCACTTGCCCCAACAGTCCGTGAAGGCTACACGGGGGGAGGGGGGATCTTTGTCTTTGTGTATCCCTGCGAGCGGCATTCCGGGCTCGGAGCAGACGGAATGCGACCGTCCCGCAGTGATTGACGCTCGCCTCGACAGTGATGGCGAGAATCAGCAATGCGCTGAGGATGTTCCATCACCATCGCCTCTATCACCACCACTACCACCCTCATCACCCATCACCCATCAAAGCCCCAACATCATCAACCATCGTTCTCCCTCCCCTCCGCCCTCGTCTTCGCGCCCCCCCCCCCTCCTCTCCACTCAAGAAGCTCCCCATGAAGGACGTGGAGCGAAACGTCGGGGCATTGCGCGGTAGCAACCCGGGTGCTGACGATGGTTTTGTTCCCTTTGCGAGCCGAGGCAGCTAAATTATCAGAACCAAGATCACAATCAGAATGTTTACTCATCCTGGAGAAATCCGAATGATCCATGCAACTCTTTCTTGTATCCACAGATGTCCATTCGGGGCACGGGGTCAGAAAGTTACAGCAACAAAGAACACACACACACACAACAACACCACGACAGGAGTGAAAAGTGTAGGGAAGGTGAGCCAGTCACTCCGGGGTCGCGGTTCGTGTGTCCCGTGTGGTCCGTGTGGTGCGATGGGGCATTTGCCCGCGCAGATCCCCAGGATTTTGAACACTTTCGCCTGTTGTGTGTTGTTGTTGTTGTAACTTGCTGACCCATCCCTACTGGACACTCTGTGTAATGTAAAAACAAAGAGCTTCATACAGATTCGGATTGGTGGTGTTCAGCCAATGAGAGCGACTCGAGACATTGTTATTTAAATAGCTCAATTGTTTAAATGTGGCCCTTACCACCCTTCTCGTCCTGCCCGTGTCCCTCCCGTTGGTTCTGTTTTATTTCCTGATTTGCCATGCATGTTGGCGCACTGTGATCTCCGGATGAAATGGCCCCTTTACAAATGTAAATTATCATCAGCATTATTATGATGAGATCTGTGAACTCCTCCAAGCCCTTGGCAGGATTAGCAGACGCAGCCGCCGCCGCAGCAGCAGCAGCTGGACAGCGACGCGAGTTTTGAAGGGGCAACATTCGAATCGTGAGCACATAATTACCGGAGCCCTTTAGCTACGTGGGGCTCAGCTGAGTCTCTCTTCTCATCTCTCGCCCCCCCCACCCACCCACCCACCCCCTCACCTCACCCCCCACCCCTCACTCGGGAAATCCTCCCCGAAGGGAAAGGGATCGAGGCAGGATTTCTCGACTGGGATCTTCCCGACCCACTCAGAACCCGAATAAATTCGGATCAAGGAAAATGCGTGGGGCGCTGGGTTGTGTTGGTGGTGTTGGTGGTGAGGAGTAGTGACGATGAGGGGCAGTGGGCTGGGCGCGATAGCAGAAAATGTGGCCGATGTGCAGAAATTAATATATATGACAATTTAACTTGTATATTATTATTATCAGGTAATGCCCACTGAGCTATGTAGCTCTTTTTCAGAAGCGACCTGGCCATAAATGATATCTCAACGAAGAGACTCATCATCACGTGGGCATGTAGAGCAGCCAAACGCTCTAAACGCGTGACGTTGATTCTAAATGTGGAGGGGAAAAAACCGGAAGACCCCGAGAAAAATCCACGCGACCACGGGGAGAGAGACACCGAAAACTCCAAATATACAGCAGCAGGCGTCAGGGTCGGGCACGAACCCACGCCCGCCTGCATACCGGGCGAGGTAGTTAACATCTCCGAGCCACCGCGGCGTCAAACAGGCAGACAGGCACGTTGGCCGGACAGAGAGGTCGGCAGGCTGGCCAACTTTTACCACGATCAGACATCCAGCCGCCTCCCCAGCCACTCACTGAGCCAACCGCGTCACTCGGGTGACTCGTTCATCCAGTCGCTCACCACCCAGCCACTCACCACCCAGCCACTCACTACCCAGCCGCTCACCACCCAGCCACTCACCACCCAGCCACTCACCACCCAGCCACTCAACTACAAAGACAAATGTCCCGGTATAGACTTAACAGACTTTTGGGGCAAGTGCTGTTAGCGAGTAGCATCTATGAAGGCCGGCACCTTACACCAGGGGTGGGTGGCAACGGTTAGCTGCGCTACGAACCCGGCGACACGAGTTCGATTCCCGCTCACGGCCAACACCAGTGACCATTATCTCAACCGGTCCTGGGTATGCCCTAGGTCGGCTCGGCCTCAAATGAGTACCCGATGCCACTCAACTATCCCAACCGCACACGCCCCTGACCCTTTCTCCACGCCACACTCATCCAAACCCTCCCACCCCTCTCCTACATCGCTCCCTCGAATAATCTGGGGGGATTTAGGGACGCAAGGGTTACGGGGATGATTGCGGAGCGCGTACAATGGAGCGACTTAAGCAAAGCATGGGGCACGTAGCGAGTCGGAGTCGTGCCGCGGCGTGGGGGGAGGGGTAACGTGGGTGGGGGGAGTTCGGGGAAGGGGCGGGGCTGATGAAGACGCTGCCCAAGGGTAATGATGATGCGCTGAGGAGGAGGCGGGGGGAGGTGAGGTGAGGGGAGGGGAGGGAGGGGAGGGAGGGGTGGGTGGGTGGGGTGGCGGCCCCGGGGTCTGCCCATTGCCCGGGTCGCGTTCCAAAACACAGTGAGGGCCACACACCTGTGCGTACCTGTGTACCTGTGTGTGTGTACCTGTGTGTGAGTGTACCTGTGTGTGAGTGTACCTGTGTGTGAGTGTACCTGTGTGTGTGTACCTGTGTGCGTGTACCTGTGTGCGTGTACCTGTGTGTGTGTACCTGTGTGTGAGTGTACCTGTGTGTGAGTGCCTGTGTGTACCTGTGTGTGTGTACCTGTGTGTGAGTGTACCTGTGTGTGAGTGTACCTGTGTGTGTGTGCCTGTGTGTACCTGTGTGCGTGTACCTGTGTGTGTACCTGTGTGTGAGTGTACCTGTGTGTATGTGTGTGAGTGTACCTGTGTGTGTGTACTTGTGTGTGTGTATGTATGTGTGTGAGTGTACGTGTGTGAGTGTACGTGTGTGAGTGTACGTGTGTGTGTACCTGTGTGTGTACCTGTGTGTACAC
Source organism: Lampetra planeri (assembly GCF_965212315.1). Classification (NCBI taxonomy): domain Eukaryota; kingdom Metazoa; phylum Chordata; class Hyperoartia; order Petromyzontiformes; family Petromyzontidae; genus Lampetra; species Lampetra planeri. The sequence continues at coordinate 14,412,996 of NC_136114.1, forward strand.
GTGTTTGTGTACGTGTGTACGTGTGCGTGTCCTTACCATCAGCCCCACCAAAACTAAGCACCTGCCTGGGTATTTTGTACCATCGGACACTCCACCCCCACAACTCCCAATCGGTGATGGGGCAGTTGTGGAGAGAGTGGAGAGTTTCCCATGCATGGGCAGTGCGCTCATTACCGGCTCCGGTTCAATAGCAGAGGTCTCACTCCGAATGAGTTGAGCGGCATTATCTTTTCATCGGTTGCGTAACGCTGTGTGGAAGCTACCTGATCTGTCGCTCCGCACGAAGCTTCAGGTCTTCTCGGCTACAGTCATTCCCTCCCTTCTCTATGCCTGCGAAACGTGGACCCCTCTAATGTAACATCTTCGCCTGTTAGAAACATTTAGGCTGGCCTGCCTACGATCCATCCTGGGTTTAACTAGGCTGGATTGTGTGAGGAGCTCACAAATCCTTGAAAGATCTGGACCAAGTCCCATCGGTGAGCTCCTCCGGCAGGCAAGGCTGCGTTGGCTGGGTCATGTAGCCCGCATGCCCAGCCACCGCATGCCCAAACAGCTTTTGTTCGGCCGGATCGATGGGGCTAAACGGACGCGGCACAGGATAGAAAAGAGATGGAGTGATGTGGTACAGGAGGATGTGGAGCTGAGTGGACTTGCCGATGACTGGTACCAGCGGTGTAAAGATCGGCCTCTGTGGAGGAGGCTCGTGAAGGACGCTATTGGGCAGTTGGAGGCAGTCGCCCTCCACCAACAACGGAGGGGGGGGGCGGGGGAGGAGCGACGCTCACAACAACGAGCCGAGCGCCGGGTGGCTAAAGCACAGCAAGTTGGCACCGTAGTGGGCACAGGTGGTGCATCAGCCATTCGTCTCAGTCAGTCGACCTTTGGCATCTGGGTCTGCCCCGTGACCTCCTGCCAGCGGGCGTTCGACACTTCACGTGGCCTCAACGTGCACATAGCCTGGCACAAGCGTCGTGGTGACAAATCCCGCTCACGAATTTGAACCGGTGCCGGGCCTCCCCTAGGTCGACTCAGCCTTATATGCGTACCTGGGACTGCCATGTTTAAACATGATATTTGTGGAGACAAAGGCGGCCGGGCGTGGTGTTGGCCACCCACCCCCGAGTGTGCCGTGTCGGGTTTCATAGGTGCTCGCTAACAGCACTTCCTCCAACAGCCTGTTATCGGCGATATCGGCAATATTTGTCTTCGTACCCGCGTGAACATGTATGATGTGCACACGTATGTACCTGCACGTTTATGTTTTACCTGTGTGTACACGCAGCCCGCGTCTCCGTCTAACCTTGCCCTGCGTCCCTTAACCACACATCTCCTGTGTCCCATATCCCCGTGTCCCCATATCCCCGTGTCCCCGTGTCCCCGTGTCTCCCTTGTGTCCCCGTCTGATCTCCTCGCCGCGTGGTGTGGCTTGACCTCATGCGATGTGGCCAAACGCGCGACCTCAACGCCTTCGTCGACGTATGCTCGCGTCCTCATCATCATCACCACCACCACGACCATCATCATTAACAGCAGCGACATCATCATCAGCAACGACAGCGTTAGCCTCACCATCACGATCATCATTCAGTACCGTTGCTGGGACCTATAACGAGTTTATGCTCGTTTCACAGGCGACCACATCATCATCATCAGCTTCGCCATCATCACCATCTGTCCCGTAACTCTGCGTGGGAAAGAGGACGCGATAACCCGGCTGTATCTCTCTCTCTCTCCACTCTCCCCTCGCTCTCCGCTCCATCATCTGCTGCGCCTGCTGTCCGCTCGAGCTTGCGAGCTGTTTGCTGGCTGTGTCGCCAGTCCGATGTCGTCTTGGCCGGACAGCTGTGAGGCCACGCTGCCCATTTCGGGATCCTGGCACAGCGACCGTGGCCCTCCGTGTAGGGTTCTCAGACGTCGTTCCGTGTTATCCCCTTCCGCGGGGCCGGCCCCGCGGAAGGGGATAACACGGAACGACGTCTGAGAACCCTTCGAGTGACATCCTATGGAAGGACAAAAAACAAAGATCCCCCGTGTAGCCTTAACAGACTGTAGGTGGAAGAGCTGTTAGCGAGCACCTATGAATGCCGGCACGGCACGCGATGGGGTGGGTGGCCAGCACCACGCCCGGCCGCCTTTGTCTCCCTAGTCACGATGTTTACACATCGCACCAGGTATTTATTTGAGACTGAGTCGATCTAGGGGAGGCCCAGAACCTGTTCAGATAATCGTCACTGATGTTAGTCGTGAACAGGAATCGAACTCGGGTCGCCGGGATCGTAGCGCAGCGTAGCGCTGACTGCTACACGACCACTCCCCACGCACACAGAGACACACACACACAGACACACACACACACAGACACACGCACATAGACACACACACAGACACAAACATAGTGACACAGACACAAACACACAAACACAGACACACACATAGTGACACACACAGACACACAACAACAACAACAACCGCCATTCGCCACTAAGTGGCGGTGACGTCACCACGACGCTTGTGCCAGGCCATGTGCACCTTGAGGCCACGTGAAGTGTCGAACGCCCGCTGGCAGGAGGTCACGGGGCAGACCCAGGTGCCACGGGTCGACTGACCGAGATGACCGAGATGACTGGCTGATGCACCACCTGTGCCCCCTACTGTGCCAACTTGCTGTGCTTTAGCCACCCGGCGCTCCGCTCGTTGTTGTGAGCGTCGCTCCTCCGCCCTCCGTTGTTGTTGGAGGGCGACTGCCTCCAACTGCCCAGTAGCGTCCTTCACGAGCCTCCTCCACTGAGGCCGATCTTGACATCGCTGGTACCAGTCATCGGCAAGTCCACTCAGCTCCACGTCCTCCTGTACCACATCACTCCATCTCTTCTCTAGCCCGTGCCGCGCCCGTTTAGCCCCCTCGATCCGGCCGAACAAAAGCTGTTTAGGCATGCGGTGGCTGGGCATGCGGGCTACATGACCCAGCCAACGCAGCCTTGCCTGCCGGAGGAGCTCACTGATGGGACTTTGCCCAGATCTTTCAAGGACTTGTGAGCTCCTCACACAATCCAGCCTGGTTAAACCCAGGATGGATCGTAGGCAGGCCAGCCTAAATGTTTCCAACCGGCGAAGATGCTCCACTAGGGGGGTCCACGTTTCGCAAGCATAGAGAAGGGAGGGAATGACCGTGGCCGAGAAGACCTGAAGCTTCGTGCGGAGCGACAGACCAGGTAGCTTCCACACAGCGTTACGCAACCGATGAAAAGATATTGCCGCTCGACTGATTCGGAGTGAGACCTCTGCTGATAAACTGGAGCCGGTCATGAGCACACTGCCCAGGTATGGGAAACTCTCTACTCTCTCCACAACTGCCCCATCACCGATTGGGAGTTGTGGGGGCGGAGTGCCCGATGGTACAAAATACCCAGGCAGGTGCTTAGTTTTGGTGGGGCTGATGGTAAGGCCCCACCTCTTAGTGGCACGCTCCAGTCTCAGCAGCAGCGTCTCCAACTCCTCTTCTGAATGAGCAGCTATTACCAAATCATCGGCATACATAACGTGTGTATGTGTCTGTGTGTGTCTGTTTTACAGGTGTTTTTTTTTTTTAAACCTGTAAAACAGACACACACAGACACATACACACACACAGACACACACACACAGACAGACACACACACAGACACTAGGGGGCAGCACTTTCCCACCTGCCCCGCTACCGTGTAACGTTCGTCTCGCTCCAGACCGGAGTTGTCTTTATTGGGGGTTTTCAGTGCAGTCACGTGTGACCGGAATGTCACCATCCACTCGCTACACTTGAGAACCCCGTTTAATCACGACGAATTATGTCTGGGTCTCTATGTGAGTCCATGGGTCTCTATGTGAGTCTATGGGTCTCTATGTGAGTCTATGGGTCTCTATGTGAGTCTATGGGTATCTATAGATGTGTATGTGAGTCTATGGGTCTCTATGGATGTGTATGTGAGTCTATGGGTCTCTATGGATGTGTATGTGAGTCTATGGGTATCAAGATCGGCCTCAGTGGAGGAGGCTCGTGAAGGACGCTACTGGGCAGTTGGAGGCAGTCGCCCTCCAACAACAACGGAGGGCGGAGGAGCGACGCTCACAACAACGAGCGGAGCGCCGGGTGGCTAAAGCACAGCAAGTTGGCACAGTAGGGGGCACAGGTGGTGCATCAGCCAGTCATCTCGGTCATCTCGGTCAGTCGACCCGTGGCACCTGGGTCTGCCCCGTGACCTCCTGCCAGCGGGCGTTCGACACTTCACGTGGCCTCAAGGTGCACATGGCCTGGCACAAGCGTCGTGGTGACGTCACCGCCACTTAGTGGCGAATGGCGGTTGTTGTTATCTATGGATGTGTATGTGAGTCTATGGGTCACTATGGATGTGTATGTGAGTCTATGGGTCTCTATGGATGTGTATGTGAGTCTATGGGTATCTATGGATGTGTATGTGAGTCTATGGGTCTCTATGGATGTGTATGTGAGTCTATGGGTATCTATGGATGTGTATGTGAGTCTATGGGTCTCTATGGATGTGTATGTGAGTCTATGGGTCTCTATGGATGTGTATGTGAGTCTATGGGTCTCTATGGATGTGTATGTGAGTCTATGGGTCTCTATGGATGTGTATGTGAGTCTATGGGTCTCTATGGATGTGTATGTGAGTCTATGGGTCTCTATGGATGTGTATGTGAGTCTATGGGTCTCTATGGATGTGTATGTGAGTCTATGGGTCTCTATGGATGTGTATGTGAGTCTATGGGTCCCTAGGTGAGTGATTAGTCGCCGAGGTTACACGTTGAACATCCTGGCAGAAGCCACGCGTGGATTCCAGCCCAGGCCCGACACGGTCATTATGACCTCCCCCATTATGACCCCCCCCCCCCATTATGACCCCCCCCCATTATGACCCCCCCCCCATTGTGACCCCACCGCCCCGCCCCCTCTAGACACCCGCCCGTGGCTTGTGTCGATATTTCCAGAATCCGAACGCGGACGAAACTTCGCTGGCGACGCGGGGGGGGGAGTCGCGGTGGGGGGGGGAGGAGAGGGTGGGGGGGGGGGCTTGCTGAGTGGGGGGTGGGGGCTAATTGATTGGGGTGGTTGTGCGAGCAGGGGGTGGGGTCGTGCGTGCGGTGATTGGATGCAGGAGGAGGGGGGAGTTGGGGTTGGGGGATGAGGTGACGGGGGCGGTGTGGGGGGGGGTGCAGTCAGCGTCACCTTTTCAACACCAAAACATCTGCGTATGTCTACCTGTGATGCTGCCTACCTGCATGTCTGTCTGCATGTCTGTCTATCTGTCTATCTCCCTATCTGTCTGTCTGACTGCCTCTCTATGGATCTGCCTCTCTGTCTGCCTCTCCATCTGTGTGTCTGCCTCTCTATCTCTCTGTTTGTCTATCTGTCTGTCTGTCTCTGTCGATCTGCCTCTGTCGCTCTGCCCCTCTGTGTGTCTATCACCGCCCGTCTCGCCCGTCCACTGTGGCTCAGGTGGCGAGCCAGCCACGGTGCGTCCCCTGTCGTTGGGAATTTTCGCTCGGGGCGAACTCAGTAACGCAGCGGTTGGCATTGTTCCCGGTCCAGTTGCACCGCCTGCGCACACGGCGACTGCCCGCCCCCGGAGAGGGGGAGGGAGGGAGAGGAGAGGGGGAGAGGGGGAGGGAGGGGGAGAGGAGGCGGGAGGGGGAGAGGGGGAGGGAGGGGGAGAGGGATGCTCCCCCTTCGCCCTCGGGACTCGAGCGACGTTGGGCATTTTCAGCTTCATAATTAATTACTACCACGCGCGTACAAAGACAAAGTTCCCCCGTGTAGCCTGTAACAGACTGTCGGGGCAAGTGCTGTTAGCGAGTAGCAGCACCTATGAAGGCGGTACGGCACACGAAGGGGTGGGTGGCCATCCAGCACCATGTCCGGCCGCCTTCGTCTCCCCAGTGGCGATGTTTACTACACACCGGGAACAGGTTCAGATACTCGTCACTGGTGTTGGCCGTGATGGGGAATCGAACCCGGGTCGCCAGGTTCGTAGTACAGCGCGCTAACTGCTACACTACCGCTCCCCACGTATACATGCACACACATCTACATACGCACACACGTACACCATACATACACACACACCCGTATGCATATACAAAGACAAATACAAAGATCGCCCGTATAGCCTTAACAGACTGTTGGGGCAAGTGCTGGTAGTGAGCACCTATGAAAGCAGGCACGGTACACAATGGAGTGGGTGGGTGGCTAGCACCACGCCCGGCCGCCTTTGTCTCCCCAGTGGCGATGTTAACTACACACCGCACCAGGTACCGGTTCAGGTATTCGTCACTGGTGTTGGCTGTGAGCGGGAATCCAACTTGGTTGGCCGCGTTGGTTCGCAGCGCAGCGCAGCGCTAACCCCTGCGCCACCGCTCCACACGCGTGCACGTGCAAACACACACACGTCTACACACACAGGGCCGTTGCCCGAAACGTCGGCTATTATAAATTGTTGTTTGCTGTGTTCGCGGCACGCTACCGCCGTCTAACAAACGTTGGACACGGAACTTTGAGTGGAGCAGTAGCGGAACCAGCGGTGGGGGGTGGGGGGGCAGGGAGTGGGGGGCAGGTGGGGGGCAGGTGGGGGGCAAGGGGTGTCTTGCCCTTCCCCACCTGGTGGCCAAAGCTACGAGTTGCAGCTTCCTTGACAATCACCGTGAGATTTATTTTCAACAGCAGTGCTAACGATACAAAACGCTGAATTAAAACGCGGCTGAAATTTAAACGTTTTTATCGAAACGCTTTCATTTACGTTCCACGTTTTATTTTAATTGAAGTGGAACAGCAACGTCATATTGCAACGAGGTCCTTAGGACGACCACTACGGAGCTGTTGTGGCTTCAAGACGGAGCGCCCCCCCCCACAGCGTTAAATGTTCGAGTCCGTGATCGTCATGTACAATCGTCCTAGGTACGAGCGCGCGAGACGCGGATAAAACATTGCGGCTCCCACCTAAACGATTGTAGCACCACCCCGCTGAGCTGCCAACGTCGCGACCACGCCACGTGGCTTGCGCGAGGAGGCCGTGCTCGAGACGAGAGGGGCAGGAATGGCAGTCAAAGGATGGAAGCGTGGCCCAAGACGGCGGCCACCGCAGAGACGGAGCGAGGGAATTGAGGGTGCGTGCCGGCGCTGTGCGGACTGCTAAGAGCGCGGGGTCGTGAGCGAGCGGAGGCCTTCATCCAGCAGTGGATTGAGAGCACCGCACGCACACACTGTGTGTATGTGTACTCGGGTTGTTGAGCGGTGAATTGATAATTATCATAAATGAGATTACGTATTTTATACTGGAGGAATGCGATTCGCTACAAAGCTCGTTTTCACAGATGTGTAAAAAATAATAATCGATAATCGTACTCTTAGGTTTTTTCGGTAAAGTCACGTAGGAAAAAAATAAAAATATATAATAAAAACAATAGAAATAATCAAATCAAATTTTTTTATATTCTATTATTTTATTTCTATTATTATTTCTATTATTGTTATTATTTATTTTTATTTTTTACCTACGTGACTTTACCGACAAAATCCGTGCAGTCACGAAAGCTTCAAATCGATTCGGGTGCTGGTTTAGTAACGAACGCACCCAGGTATTTGGACGTTGAACCCGCACGGCGCTCATCAGTCACCGCGTAGTTCGTTCAAACAGAGAGACACGCCTACAGGGCTGGACTTTTACTTGTGTCGTTCGACACTTTGATCATGCATCATCGTCATTATCAAACGTCCACACGCAAAGACAAAGTTCCCCCCTGTAGAGCCTTTACTGTAGGGGCAAGTGCTGTTAGCGAGTGGCACCTATGAAGGCCTGCAGGGCGCACTTGGGAGTGGGTGGCCAGCATCACGCTCGACCGCCTTTGTTTCCCCAGTGCTGATGGTTTTACACAGCGCGCCAGGTACTTATTTTAAGGCTTAGTCGACCTAGGGGAGGCCCAAGACCAATTCAGATATTCGTCACCGCGCACAAAGACAAAGATCCCCCGTTTAGCCTTAACAGACTGTAGGCGAAAGTGCTGTTAGCGAGCACCTATGAAGGTCGGAGCGGTACACGGGGAGGGGGGTGGGTGGCCAACACCACGCCCGACCGCCTTTGTCTCCCCAGTGGCGATATTTACACACCGGACCAGGTACTAATTCGAGGCTGAGTCGACCTAGGGGAGGCCCAGGACCGTTCAGATAATCGTCACTCGGTGTTGGCCGTGAGCACGAATCGAACTCGGGTCGCCGGGTTCGTAGCACAGCGTAGCGCTAACCGCTGCGCCACCGCTCCCACGCACACGAATACACATATAAAGACATACACACACACTTACCAATATATATGACAACACATGAACACATACATACATACAAGTGTAGTTTCTGCAAAAAGACAAATGCGTATACACATGCATACACGTATATATATGAATACAAAACACATTTTCGCGTATATACATAAACCCATATCTATATTATAAAAATGATACATACGCAGACACGCACATATATCACGACGTACATATATCCTACACAGACGACGATTTCCCAGAGGTACTTCGTCGACTGTTCGGGCAAGTGTTGTTAGCGAGCACCTATTAAGGCACAATAAACTGGGTTGTGTGCTAGAGCCACGCCAGTTGCACACACAAAGACCCCCCGTGTAGCCTTTACAGAATGTCGGGGCAAGTGCTGTTAGCGAGCTCCTATGAAAGCTGGCACGGCACAGGAGGGGATTGGTAGCAAGCACCGGACCCGACTGCCTTTGTCTCCCGAGTGGCGATGTTTACACACCAGGTACTCATTGGAGGCTGAGTCGACCTAGGGGAGGCCCAAGACCGGTTCAGATAATCGTCACTGGGGTTGTCCGTGAGCGGGAATCGAACTCGGGTCGCCAGGTTCGTAGCGCAGCGTAGCGCTAACCGCTGCACCACCGCTCCCAACGACCACTCCCACACACAACAGGCGCGACAAGTCGCTGCTGAATGCTGCCGCGTCGCGCTCATGTAAACGCACCGCGTCGCGTACTGTCGAGAACGAGGAGGTAGCGCGATCGCCGCGGGGAGCTCCTCAGTGAACCCCCCCCCCACTACTCCCCCCACTGCCCTCCCGCCACACATACAATTATTGCGCAACCGTAATCAAGTCTGCCTGCGCCCGTAAACATCATCAGCTGTAAGCGATCTCATTTAATTAGTGCGCCCTCCCCGCGTCGCTTTCGCCTCGCTCCTCCGAGAACGACGACTCGGTTCGACACCCGCCTGGGGCGCATCGCGGGGTGGGTGGGGGTCGGACAGTGGTGGTGGTGGTGGTGGGGGTGGTGGTGGGGGTGGTGGTGGGGGTGGTGGTGGTGGTGGTGGTGGGGGTGGTGGTGGTGTTATGAGGTTGGGGAGTTCTGTAGGGAGGAGTTGAGGCTGAGTTTATCGCAGACGGCACGGGGACACGGAGGTGTCGAATTCGCCTGCTGCGTGTGGCTGCGTTGGGGCATTGGGGGGGGGGGAGGCGTCGCGAACGGCGAAGCGCCGTGGATGAGAGGGCGACTCAAAGTGAAACGAGGAGCGGGCAGACGCAGAAGCGCCCGAGGCTAAGGGGGTAGCGAGGGGATAGCGAGGGGATAACGAGGGGGTCAGGGTTCGGGTCATCGGGAGGAGGGCTGGTTGGTAGTCGCCGCTGGGTTGGGTAGTTGGTGAGTTCGGGGAGGGGAGGGGTAGGCAGAGCCGTCCCCAGGGTACACGGCGAATCGGGGCGATCGCCCCGGGCCCCGCGGGGGGGGGGGGGGGATGTCCGGGCTTGGACTTCACGGTGTCAGCTGTAATCATTCTGGTTTAGTTTGAAAGCTTAAGGGTGGTTGGCATTGTGGGGTTTGCCCCAGGATCGGCACCCCTCCCAGGGACAGCCCCGGTAGTCGGGTTCGGGTTCAGCAGCAAGAGGACTGGTTGGTACTTGTGGCTGGGTTCCGTAGTTGGTGAGTTGGGGTAGAACTCGTGGCGACTCGACGGTTACATGCTGACCAGCGTGCTGAAGTATGGTGGAAACACCAAATACAAAGACCCCCCCCCCTTCCCCCCGTGTAGCCTTTAACAGGCTGTTGGGGCAAGTGCTGTTAGCGAGTGGCACCTATGACGGCACACGAGGGGGTGGGTGGCCAACACCACGCCCGGTGCTTATGTCTTTCCCAGACCGCACCAGGTACTCAATTGAGGCTGAATCGACCAAGGGGAGGCCCAGGACCAGTTCAGATAATCGTCACCGGTGGTGTTGGTAGCCCAGAGCGGGAATCGAATTCGGGTCGTAGTGCATCATGCTAACCGCTACACCGCGTCCCACAACCACAATTACCACCACCACCACCGCCACCATGGTTTTAATCAATACATTGTTGCAAATTGTTGCTTAAGAACGTCAGTGGTTCAGACGGCAAAGAAAATCACTTGTCTTGGGCCTACCAAAGACAAAGATTCCCCTTGTAGCCTTAACAGACTGTTGGGCCAAGTGCTGTTAGCGAGCACCTATGAAGGCTGGCAGGGCACACGAGGGGGTGGGTGGCCAGCATCACGCCCGACCGCCTTTGTCTCCCTAGTGGCGATGTTTACTACACACCGAACCAGGTACTTATTTTAGGCTGAGTCGACCTAGGGGAGGGCCCCAGTACCAGTTCAGATAATCGTCACTGGGTGTTGGTGGCCGTGAGCGGGAATCGAACTCGGGCGGCAGGGTTTGTAGCGCGGCGCGCTAACCGCTACACTACGCACCCCACAACCACCCCACAACGACCCCACAACCACCCCACAACCACCCCACAACCACCACCACGACCACCACCACCACAACCACAACCACCACGACCACAACCACCACGACCCTCCTCCAGTACCCAGGTCCTTAATCCGTTCTTTCTCCAGGGCGGGCGTCCGAGGCCCCTGCCCGGTGCCCTGAGCCCCACCGCTCTCTGTGTCCAGATCTCCGTCCCCCCTCCCCCGGGGCTCAGGGCGAGCCCCGGGGGCTTGGAGGCTCAGCGGATTTCGAGTCTCGGCGAGAGAAAGAGTCGCGCCGGGGGGGTGGCTCCAGCGAGATTCCGAAAATCCGGCGGGGGGGGGTCCCTTCCTCGAGTCCCTCTCTCCCGCCAGTCCACCTTCACCACCATCACACCACTGCCACCATCACCACCGTCATCACCATCACCGGCACACCACCACTACCACCACCACCATCACCGGTACACCACTGCCACCATCACTGGTACACCATCACTACCATTACTGCCACCATCACCACCATCACCGGTACAAAGATAAAGATCCCCCGTATAGCCTTAACAGACTGTAGGGGCAAGTGCTGTTAGCGAGCACCTATGAAGGCCGGAACGGTACACGAGGGGGTGGGTGGCCAGCGCCACGCCCGACCGCCTTTGTCTCCCCAGTGGCGATGTTTACACACCGCACCAGGTACTCATTTAAGGCTGAGTCGACCTAGGGGAGGCCCAGGACCGGTTCAGATAATCGTCACTGGTGTTAGCCGTGAGCGGGAATCGAACTCGGGTCGTCGGGTTCATAGCGCAGCGCGCTAACCGCTACACTACCGCTCCCCTCATCACCGGTACACCACCAATACCACCACCATCACCAGAACACCACCACTACCATCACCGGTACACCACCACTACTACCATCACCATCACCGGTACACCACTACCACCACTACCACCACTACCACCATCACCACCATCACTGGTACATCACCACTACCGTCACGCGTGACGTTGATTCTAAATGTGGAGAGGAAAAAAACCGAAGGACCGGAGAAAAAAAATCCACGCGACCACGGGGAGAGAGCGAAAGACGCAGACTTCAAATTTACAGCAGCAGGCGTCAGGGTCGGGATCGAACCCACGACCTCCTGTATACCAGGCGAGGTAGTTAACATCTCTCTCTGTCTCTCTCTCTCTCTGCGTGTGTCACTCCCCAGGAATGTTTTCATGCCGCGTGAATCCCCGCTCAGGATTTAAAACTCCGGGTCAAATCCTGGAGACACCCCCCGCAGTGGGGGCGGGGTTGAGACGTGGGGGGGGGGGGGGCTACGGGGAGATCGAGATTAAGATGTGGATCGTGAGATGGAAGCAAGATAACGCACAACGTAAACAATAGACAGACAGACAGAGGCATTAGCATAACAATAGGACGTCATCAGCAGCGGGCCGCCATTCACAACTCGAGCGGCAGAAGCCCCCGCAGCGCTTGTGCCAGGCTAGGTGCACGTGGAGGCCATCACGTGAAAGTGTCGAACGCTCGCCGGCAGGAGGTCGCGGGACAGACGCAGGGTGTTTAACACCCATCGTCATCATCACGATAACACGTGCAGACAGTGCCGGATTAATATCGTAGTAGTAAAAGTAGCTACTACTCTTTAATAAGTAGCTACTACTATGTAGTAGCTACTTTTACCACTACGATAAGTACATATGTAGTAGCTGCTACTAATACTACTACTAGTAGCTCCTACATAAGTAGTGGCTCCGGGCCCCGCACTTTCAAGGGCCCCGCGCTAAATACTTTCAAGCTATCAATTGCGGTTCCGTGATTCTGCACTTGCTCTATTACTATAGTACTATACTGCCATCAACTTTTACGAACGACCGGGTGTTTAAGGTTAGCGATTTGTCGTATTATCTGGCTGTACAGCAAATTAAAAAATACAATAACTTTACTATGCAAGTAAAACATTTGCGTGTTTTAATATTTACGTGTTTTTTGACATTTATTTTTTATTTAGGGCCCCTCTATGCGACAGGCCGCGCACCTCGCTTAGTCCGGCACTGCGTGCAGAGATCCCGGAAGGTGTCCACTGCACAAGTCCGTCGTTTGTTTCCACTTCCCTCTCTGTCCCGTGCCAAGAAGCGCGGTTCGAACCACCAAGTGGTGGAGCCGTCATCACCACCATGGGTGCTGGTGCCAGGCTAGGTTGCACCTTGATAGAGGTTTTTTTTCCACCTGTGACACGAATAAATAAATAAATAACCCTAACAACCAGACGCGTGCTTACGTAAACTTAAGACGGGCAAAGACAAAGACCTCCCCGTGTAGCCTTACACAGACTGTTGGGGCAAGTGTTCGTTAGCGAGCACACTTAGACAGACAGACAGACACACACACGCGCTGACAGAGACACAGACAGACAAATGGACACGTAGACAAATAGACAGAGTCATAGACGCACGCGGAATATCCATACAGGGGTAGAGACAAACGCAGCACATCAGCAACTTAAGAATAAACCTGCAAACAGACAAAAACACCTCCACACAGGGACATACAACAACTGCCAGACAAACACATCGACAAAGGGACAGACAAGCAGACTACTCGGACAAATAGCCAGAGAGAGAGAAAGAGAGAGAGAGACAGTACAATTCTAATTAGCCCAGCTTCGATCACGCACCTCGCACACTCCCCTCCACCTCCACCCAGTCTCGGGGGTTCGTAGTCTGTGGGGTCTATGGGGGTCGTTGAGGTCTGTGGGGGGGGGGGTGACTTGTGAGCTTCGTCTCGGGGTGCGGGGTCGGAGTGGGTTGGTGGGGAGTGGTGGCGCAGTGGTTAGAGACAAAATGTTCAACAAGCGGCGTTTGTCGGCAGATGCCCTACATTGACATCGCATAGGCATGCTGTGAAGAAGACCCATTTCCCGAAACGTCGCCTGCTATATTCTTTGATACTTTAAGGACAACGCGCTGAGTGTTGCCGTCGTTGTGTGTATGTACAGTACGTTGAACTTCTTTCGCACCGTACGTAGCCAAGCGTGCCAATTGTTGGCCGCGTTTTGTGCACGGCTGACAACGCACCGCCCAATCATTTGTTTTTTTTGTTTACGAAAACTTTGAATCCACGGTTGCTATCGAGACTCAGCGAGGCTCCCACAGATACATACAGTAAAACCTTGGATTGCGAGTAACTTGGTCTGCGAGTGTTTTGCAAGACGAGCAATTTTTTAAAAATAAATATTAATTTGATAAACGAGCGAGGTCTTGCAATACGAGCAGTACGTGTATACGCTTTGTCTGCCGAGCGTCACGTGATCACAACTGATACACGAGTGCTTTGATATACGAGTGCTTTGATATGCGAGTGCTTTGATATACGAGTGCTTTGGATTACAAGCACGTTTCCGGAACGAATTATGCTCGCAATCCAAGGTTTTACTGTACTTCGCATCACCATCATCATTATCATCGATATGACTATTGTGTACTCGTTTGTGTATTTTTTTTATATCCGCCACAACGTCCGTGAACAACAAACAGCCTCGGTACTCGACGGATTCATCCTCGGCTTTGAATGAATAAATATGTTTTTATACTCTTTAGCTCTTTCGGTGAAGTCGCGTAGATAGAAAATTAATTACCGACGAGACTTTACCGAAAGAACCAAAGAGTATGGATCCCTGCAGTCACGAAAGCTTCAAATCGAAATATGTTTTTGTTTTCATTCTGACAACAGCTGCTGACTTCTCGAAGCCGCGGTGGCGATGAAGTTGCCTCGACACGACGCAGGATGCTCGACAGGCAAGCACCACGCCTGGACGCCTTTGTCTCCCCGGTGGGCGATGTTTACCGCACACCGCACCAGGTTACTCGTTTGAGGCCGAGTCGACCTAGGGGAGGGCCCCGCACGAGCGGTTTCGTTGATGGCGCGCGGCTTCGCAGCCCACCCACTCACTTCACCTGCGCAAGAAGCACTCTCGCAGCAAGCCACACAACTCCGCTTTATTCGCCCGATCGCTCCTCTGCTCGTTCTTGTGAGCTTTTGATGCAAGCAGATGTCATGCACAGCAGGTCCAAAACCCTTCTCTGCCTTTGGCCCCACCTCCCTGCCCCCCCTCTGCCCCCCCCCCCTCTGCCAGCCCCCCCCGCCCCCCCCCCCCACGATATCCCTCCAGGGTGCTGTTGCTGTCAGTTCGACTTTGCGTTCAGTCCCCAGCGCATGCGACTTTGCCGGTGACAGTGACCTGCACACGTGGCGTCTCCAACCCCCTCCACCCACCGCCCCCCCCACCAACCAATCCATCCCCCGCTCACCCCCACCTCTTGTCCCCCCCCCCCCCAGCGCCATCCACATACATTCTGCTTGCCCTTAATACTACCCACTCACAACTCACCCGCCCTCAGGCATCATTCATTTTAAAGAAACCAAACAAACAAACAAACAATCCGTGCCAGGCTAGGTGCACGTTTAACGCAGTGCCCAAACACTCACGGGTTTACACAGCAGGGTGCGGGGAGATCGACAGGGTAGTTAGACAAGACACACGCACACAGACCTCCGAACGCAAAGACGAAACATGACAGAGATCGCCCCGCGTGTCGCGTTTCAAAGACCTTCGGGGAAAGTTGCTGTTAGAGATCGCCTACCAACGTTGCTGGCAGGTGCTCATTTCACGCTGAGCGGACCTACAGAGCCTCAGGACCGGCTCTACAATTGGCCGTGGCCGGGAAATGGAACCCTCGGTTGGCACTGCAACATCGCTCAGACCCCCACGACAAAGACAAAGGTTCCCCGGGTAGCCTCTAACAGACTCTTGGGGCAAGTGTTGTTAGCGAGCGTCTACGTAGAGACGGCCGCCTCTTTCTCCCCAGTGCTGATGCTTTACACACCGCCCAGGTAATTATTTAGGGCCGAGTCGATCTAGGGGAGGCTCAGGACTGGTTCAAATAATTGTCACTGTTGGTGTTGGCCGCGAGCGGGAATCGAACTTGGGTGGCCGGGTTTTGTAGCGCGGCGTAGCGCTAACCACTACACCACCACTCCCCACACCTATCAAAGACAAAGATCCCTCGTATAGACT